>NW_003302553.1:2406882-2472587 GCF_000004255.2 Arabidopsis lyrata subsp. lyrata
CCGGTTAGTTTTCATATATCATTATGTAAATTTAGTATTTAAAAAAAAACTTTAAGAAATCCGAGAAAAAAACAAAAATCACTTTTAAAAATTGGAATTAAAAACATGAATACTAAATCTACATAATGATGAGAAAATAAATTGAATTTTCGGAATCGCTAACGATCAAACGAATGACGGGATCCAAAATCCGGTTAGTTTTCATATATCATTATGAAAATTTAGTATTAAAAAAAACTTTAAGAAATCCAGGAAAAAAACAAAAATCAATTTTAAAAATTGGAATTAAAAACATGAATACTAAATCTACATAATGATGAGAAAACAAATTGAATTTTTGGAATCGCTAACGATCAAACGGATGACGGGATCTAAAATCCGGTTAGTTTTCATATATCATTATGTAAATGTAGTATTAAAAAAAGCTTTTAAAAATCCGGGAAAAAAACAAAAATCACTTTTAAAAATTGGAATTAAAACCATGAATACTAAATCTACATAATGATGAGAAAACAAATTGAATTTTTGGAATCGCTAACGATCAAACGAATGACGGGATCCAAAACCCGATCAAACGAATGACGGGATCCAAAATCCGGTTAGTTTTCATATATCATTATGTAAATTTAGTATTAAAAAAAAACTTTAAAAAATCCGGGAAAAAAACAAAAATCACTTTTAAAAATTGGAATTAAAAACATGAATACTAAATCTACATAATGATGAGAAAACAAATTGAATTTTTGGAATCGCTAACGATCAAACGAATGACGGGATCCAAAATCCGGTTAGTTTTCATATATCATTATATAAATTTAGTATCAAAACTAAAAAAAGCTTTTAAAAATCCGAAAAAAAAAACAAAAATCACTTTTAAAAATTGGAATTAAAACCATGAATACTAAATCTACATAATGATGAGAAAACAAATTGAATTTGTGGAATCTCTAACAATCAAACGAATGACGGGATCCAAAATCCGGTTAGTTTTCATATATCATTATATATATTTAGTATCCAAGTTAATTGTTAAAAAAAAAATCTATTAATTTAGAAAGAAAAAAAGATGGGATAAAAATTGACCTTTCATATGGGCTGAATTTGTTTCTTTTGTTGGGCTTTGTTGTGCAAAAGCCTTATGATGATATCAATCCAACTCCCACCACCGTGACCGGAAACGCCAGAGCCACTTTAATCTAACTCCGATACATGCACCACCTCTCTCTATCGCCATCTCCGTCGCCGATTATTGCTGCTCGCAATAGAGAAGCTCTAACATCATGTCGTCTCTAACTTCATGGAGTTATTTGATTCGTCTCAGTGAGATCTCACCACTCACCGATCGCTGGAATGATTCTAAACGAAGGGCTCATCTTGGTCGACGAAGAGTCTACATCATCTTCCATCACGCTCGTCTCTTGTTTGATTTGTCAAAGAGTTATGACAACACAACAAGTCAAACGTCAAACAAGTTGGAGACAAAGATGAACAATTGCGCATGAAATTGCATCTCTCTCTCTCTCTCTCTCTCTCTCTCTCTCTCTCTCTTTGTCACTCTCTCTCTCTCTCTCTCTGTTTTTCTCTATTTTTGTGATGATACTAAAACGTTGAGACAGATACAGAGAGAAGAGAGGAGGCACCGGATGTATATATAGAGACTTGGATTCGAAGTTTCCTTTTTTTTTACTCATTCTGTGTTTTTGTTTCCTTTTTATTTAACTCTTTTGTGTTATTTCCTTTTTTTTAAAACTCTTTTGTCGTTGTTTCCATTTTTTTGAACTCTTTTTTGTTTGTTTCCTTTTTTACTTAGGTTCGGGAAAGTCTGTTCAGGATTCGTGATAGATAAACTTACATCAATCTTACATAGCCAAGATTAGAGTGAAGAAGAAGATAGTTGTGTTCAGGATTTTAATATTGAGTCTATGAAGATTGAAATGGAATCAACCAATGAGAGTCTCGCAAATGCTCATGAGGCTGCCTGCAAAAGCTTCTTCTGTGCAGCGATGACGAGCAAGAGAGCAATGGAAGATTTCGCATTGGCTTTGGATTTGATGAGATCATATTGGTTTCTAATTTATATTATGATCGATTTACATTTTGGTGAGAAACGGCAAAACACATAATTTTTATTGAAACAGAAACTGTGGAAACAAAACAAAAACAAGTCAAGCTGTTTCTTGGTGTGATCCTTGGAACATGTTCGGATCAAACTTATTTTCAGTTGCAAGTCAGAAGAAACAACAACTCTGGAAAAAACCCCTTTTAGATCTGTCCTAAGATGACTTCTGCCCCTGTAACCTTGAAGTCAGACGGTGCTTCTTCCACATTCACCGCCTTAACCTTACCGTCTTCTACATAAGCCGACCATCTGAACATGGACATCATAATTCCAACGAATCTGTTAGATCAATGGTTCACGATACAAACATTTCTACAAATGGACTTTGCAGTGTATTACCTCTCAGACCGTGGCCCGAGTAATGCAGCAGAGAGATCCTTGTCTAGCCCCAAGCTTTTGTGGAATTTCCCATCAAAATCCCCATAAAACTCAATCTGGTATGACAAAAGTTTAAGAGCATCACATTAAGTCATTAGTTCTAGCATGTAACACTATCCGAACATAAACATAGAAATATATTGTAATGCTAGTCCATATCAAGAATTATGAATTTTCTAATAAAATAACAAGGGTTGTCAAGTTAATCATAGTATCAAATCTTTTTTATCGTCTATTGATGTGAATGTAAGCTTGAGACCATAGATGATGTGAAATAATAGAGTAATAGTCCTAACTATAAGAGGTAGATTACTATCAGGACGTCAACAAGAGCTACATACCAAAAGGAGTTAAAAGATTCCTAAATGATCCATCTTCACCACTCAAAAACTCTTAGACAACAAAACCAGGAACCGGATAATATAATATCATGTTTCAAAATCAAGTTTTCTGAAGCAAATAACCAAACCAGCAGACACTAAACATGGATGAACTTACTGCATCTTTGGCACCAAGCTTCTCAGCCCAACCATTGATAGCATAGGGATCATTAACAGAGACACATACGACAGAATCAATGCCTTTAGCCTTAAACTTATCAATGTGGCTCTTGTAGCTAGGCACATGCTGCTGCGAACAAACTCCCGTGTAAGCCCCCTGCACACAGAAAACAGATATTCCGGCACAACATCAGAACTCAGAAACATGATCAAGACATAGAGGAAGATGAAAGGATAGAAATTTTCTTACAGGGAGTCCAAAAATGACGACTTTCTTCCCCTGTAACCAATCAATATCCACAAACGTTTTGTCAGAAATTGAAATTCCCCTCTGAATTGAAATTGTCCGAAAAGAGAGAATCGAACCTTGAAGATATCTGACAATGGTGTGGTGGAGAATTTGGAGGAAACGCCTTCGTCCCAGCTCCGAGCTTTCTGGAGAGAGACGCCGGGAGCCGCCGAGGTTATGTCAGTGCCCTCCGCAAGCTTTGAGAAACCCCTCGAGGAAACTCCGATCCGGGCACTATTTGCGGCCGATCTTAAAGCCGATAAATTTCTTAGCTTTAGAATTGACATCGCCATCGCTGAAAATGAGGTCGAGACGAGACTGGTTCCTTCGATTTACTGTAGAGTGTTGTTGTTTATGTGTCACTTCTAATTTCTTAAAGACCTTTCTGAAGAAACTTAACCGTTTGCCGTTTTGTAACAAACGAATCAAACTGCACGTTGTTTAAAGGCCTCCGGAACAACACACACTTTAACGTCTCAAATTTGGTTTTTAAGTTTGGGTTTTAAAGGTTGGTGCACCTCTTTCAAAAACATCTTATATTCATATTGTGAAAACTGAAAAGCAAACATTCACTTCCTGAACAAGTAAAAAATACATTCAAATGAGTTTTCTGATTTCTCTACAAATAAAACAGAGCTTGTTTTAAGACCGGCATGAATCTTGACGAGTTACTACAAAACTATCAGCAATAATCGTGGTAGACGACTGAGAGACTCCAATTTCAGAAGAAAGTTTCAAGTACCCATCTATGTTTCTGCTTCTGCCAAAAAAAAACTTCAAGAAACATTGTCGGGCTCTCTGAAATTACAAAAGAGAAAGCAAAGTTAGAATAGTGATATAGCAGTCAAAGCAAGAGGAAGTATTATTTAAGGACAAAACGAACAACTTGATGGGCATTAAACACTTACTATTTGGTTTTGGTTTTGCTCCATTTTTCAATGGCTTTATACCAATCCCATTGAAAGAAGAGAGCGATTAATCTTATAGGCCCTGCGGTTATTACTTCGAGAAATGCTAGCCAAAATGATCTTTGAGGGGACATGCCGGTTGTCGCGAGAGACAGTAAGAATCCCTCAAAGTTGCATGAGACAGTGAACTTTCCTGCTTTTATGCCATCCATAGCTTTTCTGGCTACTTCTTCTGTTTCCATTGAACCAGAAGATGCAGCTATTATGGCAGTGACGTCAGGTCTACTCTTCTGTTCTGAGAGAGCACACAAGGAAAATCAAACAAACTCATAATATCAACCAAGGAACTCAGAACATCAGTCCATTATGTGTTGACTTCATTCTCAGAGAGGCTAAACACTATCACAGTCAGTACTCAGTACTTAATTCACCACTCTATCAATTTCTCCTAACTGGTACTCTCATAGAACATGTGAAAATGAAATGCTACGCGTTCGATAGAGTACACAATTATTCAGACCAGATAAGGGCACAGATTTGATCTCATAATAACAAAGTACAAACTAGATCAAAAATAGTTTATGTCTACATATCTCCCAACCATATAGTACAGCCTAATTTAGTAATCTGTCTCCAACTCTTTTATGCATTTAATTGCCTTAGTATTTAGTGGCAGTACCTAATCCTAGCTACCTTCACATGTTATACTTAGATTATCTACTCTATGCATCCATAATGAATCAAAAAATTACTAACGCTTTTTTACCTTCTTCAAAGCCGGGTGTATTGGTGTCAGGAGGAAAAATAAGAGTGACATGAATGTCATCAGCAATAACTTCTTGTTGCAGTGCTTGTGCTAAACCCTGAAGACCAAACTTGCTTGCTGAATATGCAGCGTAACCATAGACACCCACCTGAAAAAATTATAAAACATCCTTCATCGTTCTATCTTTGAAACTGCATTACATGAGGTCACATAATACACAAAGTTACTCCAATTAACTACAATCTCCAGAAGAAACTTTTAAATCCCTAAAGGTGGGAAATTTGAGAGACGAACCTGACCAGCTTGAGAGGAGACGAGACTGATGGAAGCAGGCCCACGATCTTTCCTTGCTTTCATGGCGGGCAAAGCGGCTTTAATCACATTGAAGCTCCCAACAAGATTCACGTCAATCGTGAATTTGACATCCTCAGGACTATGTGTCACCAGCTCCTTCGCCGTAAACACACCTTGATTAACAATCAACACATCGATCGGTCCCGATTCGTCAATCGCCTTCGACACTGCATCGTAATCGCGAACGTCGGCGGAGAATGTGGCGACTTCGACACCAGTGGCGAGCTGGATCTCCTTTTTAGCTTCCTCTAGCTTTCCGGCGGATCGGGCGAGGATTGAGACACGAGCACCCTCGGCAGCGGCGCGGTGGGCGAGAGCAAGACCGATGCCGCTAGATCCACCGGTGATGAAGACGTGACGGGACTTGATAGGGATCTTAATGGGGCGAGGACGTACGATTAGGGCTAGGATAGCGAGAATCGAGAGTGGGACAATGGGAATGAGGAAGAGAAGGAAGAAAGGAGAAATGGCCGCCATTGATCTCGTGACAAAGCTCTCGGCGATGTGAAGCTCCGTTACGAATTTATTGGAGATAACAAAAAAAAAAAAAATACCAAACCAAAAACTCGGTTTAGGGATTTCTATCTAAACCGGCCGTTTTTGAATTTTTGGCTGTGATGATTTTGTCATTGTGTTTCACAAATTGATGTAACAAAATAAAACAATTAACACTTCTCATTACCTTATTTGTTGTAGTAAACTAAATTATGTTACACAATTTATTGAAAGAGATAAATAAACAATCATATTATTTTGATTTTCCTTTTGTGAAACCAATTTCACAAGAGAACGTGTTACGTGACTACTACTACGTGTGAATCATAGAATTTAAAAAAGATTGTGCAACTTGTAAGAAACAGATTTTGAGTTAATATTTTCACATATGGGTGGTTAGTCTTATTTGACATTTAAAACTAAGTTAAGAAAATACAGCTAGTTGACAGAAAACATACAGCTCTGCTCCATATAAATGTCTAAATTAAATTAGAATTTTTTTTTAATTTAAAAAATGATTATTTGAAAGAATATACATATAATTCCATGTTTGTTTAATAAAAAGAAATTAAATATACTAAATGGGAAAACGAGAGTGATGGGCATGTGGGTGAGAGTCTGTGACAGTATTTAGATCTGACTTTGTCTATTCAAACATTGTTGCCAACATAACTGTAACTCTGTAAGTTTGAGGTCCCAAAGAGATTGATTGGGTCTAGACCTGACTTGGAAGATTTTCCAATCTCACAGGGGACTTGTCCTGATCCAGATTAATTTACCTCCATTGATCCTTGACTGATTTGATCATTTAGGAACTAATTTCATGGATGTTGCTTCATTTAACTTCAAATGATTAGAGAAAGTGATTATATGATTAAAAAAAAAAAGTGAGCCAATTAATCTCTGTCGGTTGTTGAATAAATCACACCAAATCCCTTTAGATTGATGATTTCTTCTTCATTCTTATTATTTGCTGATTTTACAAACATAATCTATAAAAAATCAATAATGAATTATATATAATTATGAATTAATGACACAATTCCATGTCTTTGAATCTTGATTGACTAAGTGAAAAGAGATGCTGCATCTCTGTAGGTTCTTCTTGGGTTAGTAGAAGGATGATAAAAGGTGATGCTTTCTTGGTTGTTGTTGTTGAGAGTTGTGGGATTGTAGTCATGAACATGATGATGAGGAAACTGTTGCTTGGGGATGAAGGAACCAAATCTCCCTTGCTTCTTCTGATGAGGATGATGATTATGTTTCCTCCTTGGCTGAGAAGATCTTGGGATGAACACTCCTGTTCCCTTGCTCTCTCTTGCGTTGTAATTGATCTGCTCATTGTACATCATATATGGTGTTGCTGATGTTTGGTAGTTTCCTCTGAACAAACCCTGTTTCGTTATCAACATCACGGTTAATCACTAATCAAGAGAGATATAGGAGAGAGAAAAAGAGAAGAGTTAAATTTGGACAAACCTGGAAAGAGACAGAAGAGGAAAGTGAAATAGGGTTTTGTTCATCTTCATCTGTGATTAAGAGATTGAGTTGCTTGCTTATGTCTGCAAAGAAGACATCATCATCAAGCTCAAGCTCCACAGCCACTTCCATGGCCATATATCTATGCTTCAACTAGTCTCTTGATTAGCCTTTTGTTGTCTGTAGAGAAAGAAGTATTTTTAAAAAATGGTTTCATCAAGTGGAGTTGTGAGGGGGAATGTTCAAAGGGTGGCATAAATAGGCAAGAGATTGGGGTTTAAGAGAGAGAGAGCGAAAGAGGGTAGAGAGAGAAGTGCATGTGGGAGAGTGGGGCCAGAGTAAACATCGAAGAAATGTAATCTAATCTGGCAAAAGTAAGTCCCTACACACAAATGGATCATGAAGGAAGGTTTGTGCAATGATGTTGTATCAACTACTTGCAAATCCTATAAAGATATTTTAATCAAAAGGTCACAACTCACAACAAGAACAAAACACCCATATCTATCTCAAATTTATATTTTCTTCATTACACATAAATAACTTTATTACATCTCATCCACAAAAACCCATCCCTCTCACTCTCATCTCTCCCTAAAACAAAAACTCGTTTTCTTGTATGGCTCAAAGTTCATAGTTTCAGTAATCTCCACTAAAGATGGAATTCCTAACTACCTTATCCAATGACTTTCTTAGTCAATACCATCAGAAAATACAAAAATATATATATATACTATATATAAATAATAATATTCATATACATATATGATACGATCATTTATGAGTTTTCACTAAATCATTTCTTTCATATTTATAGTATATATATGCAGAGAAAACAAATTTACATTGTTAAGAAAAATGAGAAAATAAAAATATCATCTGCGAAGCATATATATCAAATTTTTCCATAATTTTTTTTTTATTTTGCATGGTTACTCAATGCATTAGGTTTTTAACTTTATAAAAATATTATTTTTTGCAGTCATTTGCATTTGCATCCATTAAAAAACGAGAGCACATGTCCACGATGGGTGACCTATGCATATACAAACTATATGGAACCGTGGGGACGTATTGGATACGTTTTAACTATTTAAGGATCGGAGCTTATGGTAGCTGGATTCGCCATCAGAAGAAGAAAACAAAGTTGCGCGATTGGAATGAAACGCAATCGGAGAAAAACTTAAGCAAACACAAAAAAATTCCGATCAAAATGAAGAGAATGAATCGGAGAAGAAGAATATAAGAGATTCAAGAAGATCAAACGAAGAAAAAAGAGTGAAATTAAGCTTGCGGAAGATGAATGAAGCATGACGTTGAAGAAAAGCTCTGATACCATTTCAGATTTAACAACCTTTTCATTGTTTTAGAATTTATGCTTCATTAACTTGTAAATTAACAATGAATGTTGTTTAAATACAAACACCTAAACCAGGAAAACAATTGTAAACCAGAGGCTAAAGTAAACCAGAACATTAAACCATGATATAATCTAATATCGACATTCAACATGTTAATTAGGAGAATAAAGTCGGAACCTTTATTTTAGCTTTTGTACGAAATACGTTGATTGTTCGTTGTTAGCCTCGTGAAGAAAATATGTTCAACCTCGCTTCAACGAATATCATTGACCTAATCTAAACATGTCGGTTGTCGAAGTGCTAATTAAATTTATATTGTTTATTTTGTCTATCTAAAACTAATAAATTAAATTGACTCTTAAGAAAATATAGTTACAAAGTGGTGCTTTGAGTAGTTGGTGAATTAAATCAATCTAGTGGGTTATGTAACAAAATTAGCGTTGTGGACATTCACCGTGAGCCGCATTTGAAGTGGACAATTGAGGAAATGGAATTTAGGAATATGGATTTTTTTGGAGATAGGAAGAAAGAAGAAAACAAAGAAGAATCTATCTCCATGATTTTATTTGGTTGGAGTCTTATAGGTACTCTTTTGTGGAAGTGGGGTCATACACCGGTCAAGTTGGTTATTTTGAACTATACGACTCCAAGTCAAGATCTTATATGAGTTTGTTCTCCATTTTTATGATATTACAACTATTTTCTCACAATATACAAACAGTATAAATAGTTCCCTTTTATGCTATGGGATTTTAGAATCTAGATTAATTTAATAAAATTTAGAGTCGCCCCATGTAAATCATTGAAGTGATGAGAGTTATATGTTTATTGATAGATGACATCAATTAACAAGTGATTATCATTGTACAAGGTCACTTAATTCTAACTCAATTATTTTACGTATACATATATAATAATACAATAAATAGAAACTTATCCGAATTTGGATATGTTTTTCAATTTTCATGATTTACACCCACAGAAATATTTAAAAGGGCAAATAATAGAAGACCACAAGGTTTTGTATAGATAAGCTACTCTACCCTACACGCACAATTCCAACTTGCAAACTTTCCCGGATATGGCCCGTAAATCAAACCAAACCGCCTTAAACCAAATTTCAGATCCAAGTGAACTCAGTTTATTTCTAAGTTTTACTCCATGATCCCCAAATGACCAAAGAAAAATAAGATAAGAGTAAAGTATTTGAGAGGAGAATCACTGAGAGAATTTACAATCACAGATTCTCTCACGAGCTTCTTGCTAAGGCTCATGTCTTGTCACAATCACCGACTTGGGATATTATTTAGCCTCACCGACTTGTCTTTTATGAATCATAATGACTCGATTCCCTGAAAATGAAATGGCCTTCATATGATTAATATAATATATAAATTATACGGAAAAACAAACGTAAAACCTATCCATAAAAAGACTTTCATGCATTTAATGACACAACAAACACTCGTTTTTTTAAGTTGCCATCGACTAGGGCAACGGTGTCGAGCCGGTGGAAGATCGTGTGGTCGACGTGGTATGGTTTTCACGTCTCGGTTTCGGTTTGGTTTACACCTTGATGATTTTTGGTATGGACCGTATGGTTCAATTATTTCGGTTAAGTGATAGCTTATAAAACAAATGCTATGAGAGAATTCGTCGTTGTAAAAATATTAAAGTACACTATCATAACTTTTTCTATGGTTTTTTTTTTTCTTTTTCTTTTACTAAAAATATAAATATTTCACTAGAAATGAAAAAGGTTAAGATTTACGCACAGTAAAACTTATAATTTGGACACATGGCAGACAAAAAAAAAAAACACTATAAAAGCAAATAAAAATGGTTAATACTTGGAGTCACTTCTAGGGGTAAATCTTTTTATTCACTCTTTTTTATTTTAACCAATCAGAATTCACCATATAATAAAAAAATTAAATTCATTTAATTATTAAATGTAATTCCTAACCACTCTTTTATTAACCCAAACCGATATATAATCTCGTTTAATTACAAAATCTAAACTCTAATTCTCCTTTGTAAACCAAACCGCCATTTAAACTCGTTTAATCGTAAAAAACCTAAACTCTAATCGTACTTTCTAAACTCAAACCAAAATTTAACCTCATTTAATTGTAAAATTTAAATCCGTTTATAAACCCAAACTGATATTTAACCTCGTTTAATCATAAAGTCTAAACCCTAATCGTACTTTTTAAACTCAAACCGATATTTAACCTCGTTTAATTGTAAAATCTAAATCTGTTTATAAACCCAAACCGATATTGCACTTCGTTTAATTATAAAATTTAAATTTTAATCCTTTCAAATAAACCCAAACCGATACATAATTTCATTTTAGCGGTAAATTAGATTTTATAATTAAATGAAATTTTTATTTTTTTTACTAGATGATAAATTCTGATTGGCTAAAATAAAAGGGGTGAATATAAGAGGTTCATAGACATCAACAAAAAGTATTAACTTTTTCTATGGTTTCCCAAACAAAAGTTGAATATTGCAACTTTCGGGGTATAATATAGGGATAATGGTTACGATTTCAAAAAAAGTTTCTTACTCTAGCTTTTTGATACACAACACATATGCACGTCACTATGTCTGCACGTAAAAGATAACCTTTTTTCAACAAATGGGAGTGGCCAGAGAGGCACAAATACGTGCACTCGTTAACTCGAATTTCAAAATATTACGAGACACATATGAACATGATCTAGACAATATCCGTATTTGTTCTCTTTGTCACCAATTCACATCTTCGTCCATATCATGTGAAACCAATGTCCGACCATTCGTCTTTTTTTTTTTTTTTTTTTTTTTCATCAACCGACCATTCGCCTAAATGTGAACGTTGTTTCATAAGCCAACGATATCTCGGAATTTTACTCTTTTCAGTGGATCCTGTGAAAATCCCAGTTTTTGGGTTTAGGCCCAAAACTATTATAGTAGTCGCCAAGATTAATAATTATTTTAAAATCAGCCGCTGTAAATGCAACTTCTGAACATATAAAACAGCAATGGCTGCTCAAAGAAAAGACGGTCATCCATCGCTTTACTATCACGGTCCGCTTGGTCCTGCACCGCTGCATCGCCAAGACTGTAGCCACTGGTGTCTTCCCGGTGTTCCTGACACGTGGAACGAGCTCTTCTATGCATTATTTATGAAACAAGAAGCTCCTTGTTTCCGCCTATACTATTGGGCCCTAAGCCCGAGTTCTTCTTGTTTCCGGCTTCGTAAAGAAACAGAGAACCGATTGTTTTTGGTCTCCTGAGTATATTTTACTGTATATTTGAATCTTCGAAAAATAATTTTAAGGTTTTTTTTTTTAATTTTTACAACCAAAGATTAAGATTTATCAACCTAATTACATATATTCCCACCCGATTAATCTAATCACCCAATCAAAAAATCCCAAACCCTTTTTGATCTTTGAGCTCAGCATCTTAGAAAAAAACCGCCAACAGCTTTCAGAAACAAGAGCTTGTTGTGGTTTCCTTGTTCAGTCCAGCGTCATGACATTCCTGTAGTATTCGCTTCTTCAACTCTTTTAGAAGAAGAAGGAGCTTCTTGTTTCATAAATAATGCATAGAAGACCTCGTTCCACGTGTCTGGAACACCGGGAAGGCACCAGTGGCTACAGTCTTGGCGATGCAGCGGTGCAGGACTAAGCGGACCAAGATAGTAGAGTGATGGGTGACCGTCTTTTCTTTGAGCAGCCATTGCCGTTATGTCCAACACCTTCATTTTAACAGTCTCTGATCTGTTCGAGTAATGTGACAACACATCTCTGAGGATCTTTGACTGTTCCCATGTCTCTGATGAAGCCAATAAGGTTCCAATCTCTGGTAATGTCTCCATGTGACATGTTCCTCCTGTTTTCCAATCTCCTCCCCTGTTTCATACAATGACACAGACAAATCAAAACTAAATGCAAAACATTCTACAATATCATAAGACTACACCGAATCAAGCAACTGACTATTACATACGATTGAATCTTAATGAAGGAGTGAAAAGTAATACCGTACAAACCTGAAATGCACGGGAGCGAATGTGCGAAAAAAGACTTGAGTTTTGTTTGAATCGACCTCGGTATGTATCCAATTCACAACGGTATTCAGAGCGCGCTTATAAGCATCATCTACATTCATCTTCAATTTCACTTCTTCTCCTTCTTGAAAGTAACATCCCCTGTTGGTAACAACATTCAAGATTTGGTCATAGGAACAAAAGTCAGACAAGTGATTGATGAGGTATCGAACTCGGGTATACATGACAAAACTTACGTTCTAGTAGTTTTTCCCTCGTTCCACCAATGTCCAGTATTGAGCACTAAAACGTCTGCATCTCTCCATTTGCTTGAAGTCCAATCCATAGTCTCCAGTTTCAAAGTTGTCTTAACTTTTTGGGGTGATCCAATCGGTGGTCTGCTTTGAGGAACTAAAAACGGAGATCTGTAGTACTCCACAGTGCAATTGTACTCCTCAAATTTGAACACCAAGAACCCTTTGTGCTTTGTGATGGGACTTCCGTTTATTTCATAAATTAAGCTTTCGTTCTTGACTGCAGAAGATAGTAGACAAAGAAGAGACTCCCACTGGTTTCTTCCTATTGAATCTCCAACAAACACTAGCCGCTTGTCCCGGAGTTTCTCCAGCATCAGTTTAGCATCAAATCTAATTCAAAACAGAAAAATAGAGTCAGCAAAGTAGTGCCTTCAAAGACAAAACTAAATTCGTAAGAGTTTGAAAGTTCTTTCAGAATTGATTCTTTCTCTTTTATAAATATCTGCAATCAAGTTTCCCACAAGAATTGACCTTTACTCAAACTATTCCACAAAACCACTGTCAAATACTTTGCTTGATCGTGGTGGAATTCAAATCCTAGACATATAGTTCATAGTTCAGGAAACAACACGGACAAACTATTGTGCATACATGTTATTTGGTAACCAATCCTGTCTTTCCAATTTAACTCACGGGTTCATACAATACAAAACAAAAGCCTTTATAAAAAAGAAAGAGCACACACATTGATTGGTGAAGAAATAGCTGTTTGATGTAAATGGGAAATGGAAGAAGAAGGGACCATAGAAAAGATCAAATCAAGAGAAGAGAACAAAAAGAGCCACTGGCTTTAATAGCAAAATCTGATGACTAGTTTCACGAGATTATGCTTATCCTAAGCCGTAACTTGCGGACAACTGGAGAAGAGACCATAGAAAACGACATCAAAGCTGAAAGTAACAAAACTTAAAGAACCTCTGACTTCTCTTCTCCATAGACCAAAGATTTGATAAATCTCAATCCCAAAAAAAAACTTTTGATCTACCAGAAATTACTGACTACACCAAAATCTCCATTCCAATAACTAAACTCTATAGAAAACAAACACAATTTCATTTGTAATTTCACACCAAATGGCAGAAATTGCCTAGAACACAGAAGAAACTTAAAAAGCTCTGATTTCTCTAAGATTCAATAACCCTTTTGGTTTCCAAAGAATACTCTGTTTTAAGTGCAAACATGAATTAAAGAACACCAAGTGGCAGAAACTGAGTAAGAACAGAGGAAACAATCGAATTTTCCGGGAAAACAGAATCAAACCTGGGCAAATTACAGTGTCTAGGTTGCCATCGCCACTGAGTATAGAACAAATCAGACCTTCCAAAGTCACTACACCTAAACCCTTCATCGAGAAATCTGCAATCTTTGGATTGATACAATGGATAAGACTCGTCCCAAACCCAATCTCCATCGAACACATCACAGCCATTTCCACTCTCTTCCAGAAATCCAACTCTCTTTGAACTATTACTACTAGTGTTGCTGCTGATGTTGTTGTCAAGCTTGAGCCAAACGAATCTGTCTGATTTATCCGAAAGGCCATAGCTTTTAGCTACGTTTCTGTAATCAAATAAGAAAAAACTGCAAACCAAACACACCCCAACCAAAAAGAACCCCAACACTCCTAAAGACGGCTCGAACACTAGCCTTGACCTTTTGAATCTCTTCAAAGCTTCACAGATTGGCTTTGCTCCTCCGTTTTCTTCAAGGTTTGAGTTCTTAGACATCTGAAGGTAATTATACCTATAAGAAATAGAAAGGCTTTGTCTTTTGGGTTTGAGAATTCAAGAAATTGGTAAAGTAAAGAAGAGTGAAATCATGACGAATGAAGATGAAGCAAGTAGAGGATTGTTAATGGAAGAAAGAGCTTTGCTTGGTTGGTCAGTTTCGTTTCTTTTTGTTTAAAAATTATGAAGAATGATGCGAAAAACATGTGTCAAGGAAACGAGGAAACACTCATGGATAGATGTTTTGTTGCGCTTTTTCTTCCACCGGAAAAATTGAAACTTTTTTAGACAAGAGAAGACGAAGAGAGAAGTATATTGGTAACAACAACAACAACAATGGCGATTCGGTTCGAATCCAGACAAGCGAAAATCAAAAGAAAACTCTCAACTTTCTCTTCTTGTCTTTTTGTGTTCACATTCACAAGGAGAGAGAAAGATGAGTGGCTATATTGGTTGAGAATCGTGGGTTTTTAAATTATTGGTTCAAATTAATTCCTCTTTATTTGTTTTTGTTTTCAGAATCGAAAAAAATAACTCTTCAATTTACCCAGATTATTTTTTAATTATTGAAATAAATCTGTGCTTATGTAGTAACTTTAGATTTTCTTAAAACCTTGAAAGTGAAGCTTCATAAATAATTAAGAGTCAAAGCTAGTAATATCCAGAAACAGTAAGAAATTAACCAATATTTAAATAACTTTCCAGAACAAATATTCTTAGTCTTACAATCTACAATTACAGGTCAGAAACAGCAAACAATTTCATAGAATTTTTTAAATTTGTTTCTATATAATTTTTTGTAAGAGAAATACAAACTAAATTACTTATTGTTAAGCAAAGCAGCTATGTAACTGTTTTGTTAGTAATATGTACACGCGCTTTACCTGCACGTGAGATCATTCATGTCGTAGAGGGCAAGCGCGCGTGGAAGTTAAAACTGTACGATGGTGCGTGGGAAAAAATGTTATGAGTGGTGATAATGGTGGGGCCGCTGGCCGTGTGCACTTTTATTAGTGGGGGTTTTAAATTCGTCTACCTGAAAAAAAATACGTAATTACGTAAAATCTTTAGTAAATGTAATTTGCGTTTAATCCTTTTTTGGGAATCAAATTTTGTGAAGTAAAAAACTCTTGATTCCTTGCTTTAACAGAGAGATTGTTCTATAATGGAACAATATATGAGTGATAAAGATGACTAACTTACAGTTTTGAAATTAGATAAATTGGCACCTGATAAATGTTAGATAAAAATGGGAAAAACAAAAACTGTATTTGTTATGGGATTTGGTACATACTACACTACACAGTAAATGGTAGATTTTTTTGGATGAAATTATAGTTTTTATAATTGTTATTTGAGATCCGGAATTTTTTTTGGTTGTATAAGAAAAATAATCAGAATGCGAAAGAATTTAAACATCCAAATATGTTTTACTTTTACGCTGTGGTGTGGGGTATATATCCGAGTTGATGATCATAATTCATAAACTTTGGTATTAAATACACAGTAGATAAATTATTAGTCGAGTCATTTAAGCTTTTGATAAGGCATATAAGTTAAGAAAATGGGGTTATTATCATGTTATGGCACTAAGCTCGTATATTCCAAAGTTTAATGACAAAAAATAAAAGATATAGAAAATAAACAATGTATCGGTCCCAGGCTTTGACGTTTGACAAAATGACAACCAGCGGTCCCATGCTTTTTACAAACATTTAAAAAAAAAAACGTTAGTATGGAAAGAGATTTGTCGCCTTTGACCTCTTTCTAATCATTTAGATAAACATTTACAAGGTGAATTAATGTTAGCAAATAGAGGTAGTTGGAAAATAACACCATTATCAAATGAAGGTTGATAGGCTTGAATGCTTGATAATGGGATTTTAGGCACTGGTCAGTCCCACATGCAAGTTACGACAATAAAGTCCGACGTGAGAAAAAATTGTAACTAAGAAAAAATCGAATTTCAACTAGAATTTGTTATTTCCGAACAAAATTTTACTAGCTGAATTTTTTTTTGGGCTCAATGAATATACTTTAATCATATAAACAATTTTTTCGATTAAAAAAATCATCTTATATGAGAAATTAAAAGGTGTAGGGACCAATAGCATGCCATAAATGTAATAATCAATAGCGTTAAGCATCAAATATTTTTCTCTATACTACTCCTATCTTTATCTTATCAGTTATCAGCTACTTATCCTTATCAGCTTCGTCACCTTTTTTTTTTTTGGTGTCACTACACTAACTTACGAAAATGTTTTACTAATATATTACTAGCTGCAAAATGTATTACAATAGGCTATAATTCCAAAGAATTGCAATTTCTTTGGATCGGACTATCGGTATCGTGATTATTTAAGACACCCCCTAAAAGCCAAAATCTGTTTTGGTTTAACCCAATTACACCGGAACCAAATAAACGTATCTACAATTCACATTATTTATACAAAAAATAGAACAAACACGAAACGAAGCCGAAAATGATTATATTTTTTTCTTAAAACATTACTGTTGACGGATGGATCGGGTCTGGGCCCGACTAAAGCCATGTCCGTTTAAAAGCCCAAAAAGAAATCAAACAGACCCAATAAAGGAAAGGCCCATTAAACAAACTAAAGTTCAGCCCAAATTCGGAACGACCGCCATCACACCGGGAAGGGTAAAATTGTCATCTATAAATACCGAAATAGATGGCAGAGGATCCGCAATTTCTCCTGACACGTAGAAATACAGTTGAGCTCGTTTTCACGCTTCTCGACTCGTCTTTAAACTCTCCATCTCGTCTCCAAAGTCTATACAATTAAATTGAAGAAGCTCGAAACTCAAACTCCAAGCCGTCCATGCAACTCACTTGACTTAAATTTTGTAACACATCACATGTCATTTTACTTGGGGACAATGATTCTCACAAGCAAAGAGAAAAAAAAAAAAAAAAAAAAAATTATTGCGTAATGGTCAAGCTCAAAATACCTTCGATTTTAATGTTCTTATTAATAGATGCAGAGAGAATCGTTAATACTTTGCTTAATTAAAATTTACTTCTGCCTTTTTTATTTTTGGAGTTGCTTGAGATTATAAAAGTAGTGACAGAGTAGAGAATGGATCTCGTACGTTGCTCAGCTTTTGTGCTTTGAATTTGATCAATTCAAGTTCAAGCGCTTGCAGTTGCGTTTGAGTTTTGCAATACGAAACTCCACAACTAAAAGGTTTC
The DNA here is from genome assembly GCF_000004255.2 of Arabidopsis lyrata subsp. lyrata. Taxonomy (NCBI): domain Eukaryota; kingdom Viridiplantae; phylum Streptophyta; class Magnoliopsida; order Brassicales; family Brassicaceae; genus Arabidopsis; species Arabidopsis lyrata. The sequence continues at coordinate 2,424,838 of NW_003302553.1, forward strand.
CTGTTAATTGAAATCTGCTTTAGAATTTACGATTCTGACTAAATGATTTAATATACAATTTTAACGTTCAAAAGAAAATTGTAGAACACTAAAATAAAAAAAAAATAAAATAAAAATTGTAGAACACTTTTACTCAAGTTAGTGAGTATCCCAGCATTTTAATGATTTCTTCTAATGCAGTAATGCTCGAACAATTTCTCGAAATCACCATCTAAATTTGAATATATATAGTTGGAATTAATCATATCTACCTAAAATATGTTGTTTAAAACACATGGTTTGAAGATCTGCAAGACTGTAACCCAGACTCAGACATATCATGTACTAATGAAATTTACTTTAATTCTTATATTAGAAATTCTGAAATAGCATTAAATACAAAGTAGCAACCTAAAACTTACTATTCCTAGACTCGTCACTCACTCGGACAATTATTTGAACCATTTAACTAATATGCATTATATACACAGTAACACGGATACGAATCATTGTAAAGAATCTATAGTTTAAGTAGTAGTCGATACTAAGAAAATGGAGATGAAGAAGCTTTTTAAAGTTGTGTTCCTCTTGGTCGCTTACTTAACTTGTTCCCTTCCCATGGCTAGTTACCACGGTTATAACTGCAGAGAAGCCAATGAGAATGAGTGTAATCGGAGAAGACTCAAGAGATGAGTTTGGGAACTACAAGGAGAAGAAGAAGGTGAATTTGTGGTCAGGTCGTAAGTTAGCTTCCGGTCCAAGTCGTAGAGGTTGTGGCCACTGAATTTTTAGTTGGGGGTAACAAGATTATAATTTAAGATATTTAATTTTATTCTCTAATTTAGGTTTCTTGGTATCGTTTAGTAATATGAGTATTGTAGTGGGTTCTTATAACTTAATGAAAGGATTGGAGTTTTCATACGAAATTCGCTTCATTATAAAATATATAAGATTTTTTTAATTTTGTTCATTGCATTGTTTAAGAACAAAATGCTCTCTGTTTTCATTTGCTTTACCGAAAAGAAGATTTCTTTTTTTTTTTGGTCGGCACCGAAAAGAAGATTTCTGTTTTCACATCAAGGGCTCTTATGACGTAATGACAAAAATTTTAAAACCGTAAAAAAAAAAAATCAAAATCTTAAAACCTTTTAAAAACAAATTGTATAAACTTGTAGTATATTAAATGTACAAAACGATGCGAAACCAAGTTGGACTTGTAGAATCGGCTAACGATCAATGACTAGGTCAAATGACAGGATCCAAAATCCGGTTAGTTTTCACATTATTTTGCAAATCCATTATACAAGCTTTCTTTAAAAAAAAATCGTTAGAACTTTTTTAAAAACAAATAATTAAAATTGTAAAAACTTTAAAACCGTAAAAAAGAAAAAAAAATCAAAATCAAAAAACTTTTTAAAAACTTGTATATTAGATCTACAAAACGATGCGAAAACAAGTTGGACTTGTGGAATCGACTAACGATCAATGACTAGGTCAAATGACAAGATCTAAAATCCGGTTAGTTTTCACATTATTTTGCAAATCCATTATACAAGCTTTCTTTTTAAAAAAATCTTTAAAACCTTATTAGAAACAAATAGTTAAATTTTAAGAACTTTAAAAACCGTAAAAAAGAAAAAAATCAAAATTAAAAACCTTTTTAAAAATAAATTAAAAACTTGTATATTAGATCTACAAACGATGCGAAAACAAGTTGGACTTGTGGAATCGGCTAACGATCAATGACTAGGTCAAATGACAAGATCCAAAATCCGGTTAGTTTTCACATTATTTTGCAAATCTATTATCCAAGTTTTTTTTGAAAAAAAAATCTTTAAAACCTTTTTAAAAATAAATAATAAAAATTTTAAAAACTTTAAAACCATAAAAAAGAAAAAAAAAAAGAAAAATCAAAAACCTTTTTAAAAACTTGTATATTAGATCTACAAAACGATGCAAAAACAAGTTGGATTTGTGGAATCGGCTAACGATCAATGACTAGGTCAAATGACAGGATCCAAAATCCGGTTAGTTTTCAAATTATTTTGCAAATCTATTATCCAAGCTTTCTTTAAAAAGACTTTTTTAAAAACAAACAATTAAAATTTTAAAAACTTTAAAACCATAAAAAAGAAAAAAAATTGAAATTGAAATTTTTTTTAAAACAAATCAAAAACTTGTATATTAGATCTACAAAATGATGCAAAAAACAAGTTGGATTTGTGGAATCGGCTAACGATCAATGACTAGGTCAAATGACAGGATCCAAAATCCGGTTAGTTTTCACGTTATTTTGTAAATTTATTATCCAAGCTTTTTTAAAAAAAAATCGAAAAAAGGAAAAAAAAATCAAAACCTAACGCTTAAAAATTTTAAAGCTCTATTAATTTTCTAATTATAAAAAGAGAACATTAAATGGATAGAAATTGACCTGTGGGTAGTCCTTTGTTCATGGGCTTCCGAGTTCTTATGGGCTGGAAACACTTTATTATTGGGCTTTCTGATACCTTTTCACTGGGAAACGAAGAATCCTTCTCAGAGTCTTCTCTCTGCGTCGTTGATTCCTGTAAGCGAAGGATTCATCGTGGTGGAAGAAGAAGAGTCACCATCATCTTCCATCACCGATCTTGTTGGCGAAAAACAAACCAAGCGTCTAATAAGTTGGAGCCAGAGATGAGGGAAAATCCACGGAATTCGAACTTCGAAGAAATCAAAGATGAAATTGTAGAGAATAGAGGTAAAGAAAGCAGAAATAGAATAAGAGAATCGAAATTTTAGAGAAATCGCGCATCAACACTCTATAACTCGTGTTTCTTCCTCTCTGTTTTTTTTCTCCGTGGTTTGTGATTTTGAAACTAAAACAATTAGACAAAGAGAAGATGTGAGGCGCAAGAGACTATTTATAAACTCATTTTCTTATGTGTTTTGGGGTTTCAAAGTTTCCTTTTTTAAAAAATTCTTCTCTGTTATTTCCTTTTTTTATTCTTCTGTGTTATTTCCTTTTTTTTCTTCTCTGTGTTATTTCCTTTTTCAATTTAGTTTGAGAAAATCCAAAGCAAAACGTGAATGTTTTCCTTTTTTAACCCTTTGCTTAGAATCTGCATTTGTATGCTTATTAGAATCTCTTAATTATCTATCTATATTACAAAAAGCAATGAATGTTCTTGGTTAGCTTTAAAAAAAAAAATGTTCTTGGTTAGAATTTGATTTATCTGGCAATTACTGAACAGAACAAACAGCCTCAAATATGTATATTCTGGAATAAGAAAAAGAGTACACAGCCATATGAGTAAATAAAGTCCTATTTTAATAAATTTCGTATTGTAATAACGTCAAACAAATTAAACAATTACCAAAGATATGTATAATTAAGTAAATATTTCACAGAACATATAAATTTATAAAATATATCATATATGCAACGTAGAATTTTATTACTAGTCTCTAATCTCTATCGAGGCCCAGCGGGCTACATTCACCGTAGAGTAAAAAGTGTTTATTTGTAGAATTAGATAATAGGTTTTTAAGGTGATTTAGCGTAAAAGTGAAGAAACGGAAGGGGAAAGTGGAGAAAGGCAAGGCCTGGTTTTGAGGCTAATTGATCTGTATGTCAAAACCCCGATGATAGCTCCGATCACCGGAGCCGTCATGTAAATCCATAAGTCCTCAAAATCCCATGCCACCACCGCTGGTCCTAGTGATCGAGCTGGGTTCATCGATCCTCCTGAAATCGGTCTGACCCATACCATATTCCAGAAACGTTAGCATTATTCGATCCTATGAAATATCTATTTTCTATATATTTAGGGTGATCGATAATAGCGTTGATTGTTTCAAATAAAAACTTATGTTATCTATTTAGACAAAGTTTACAATAGTGGAATTTCAAGTAAAGTACCCGGTAATAAGCACTCCGAGGGAAATGACTGTTCCAATCACGAATCCCGTCAAATTACCCAACTGTACAAAATAACACAAGAATGTAAATTTCATAAGAAATGTGTTACCCAACTATTTATATATGGTGTTACTTTTTTTGAAGATAACTTTTTTATAATAAGAGTTAAGAAGATCGATCTGGTCACTTACATTTTGATGAGGACCACAATGCAACGCGGAGGCGAGAAACACGACGATGCTCGTAGCTATGAGTTCAACGAAAAATGCAGAAACGCAGCTTAACGCAGGTTTTGTTGCCATAATGTCAGCGTTTACTCCGTAGACTGACACCCCAACTAATGTTGCCGCCGTTGCCCCCAACGTTTGCGCTGTTATATATAACGGAACCTGAAAACAACATTCAAGAGCAAGCATAACATGAGTTTTGTCTATGAAAGCTTATATAACCGTAGTTAAGGCGATAGTATTCGAATGCTTCTTGCGTTTGCATGTAAAAAGTTTCATTAAACAATTTTGTAATTCCAAATTTTAACGTTTATATTTGCAAATGATTTTTTTTTTTTAAAAATAAGATAATTTGTAAACGTCCAAAAACAAAAAAAAAAGAAAAATTTTCTCCTCTCATTTGCATCTTCGTTGATAAATGAAAACCACATTGTTATATACCATCTAAACGCAAAGGCAAATAATTCAGCTACAAATCTTAGTTGGTTGGGTGGAGATGGAGGCATTGTACCTGAGACCACGGGAATCCGCCAAAGACAGCGAAAGCGATGGTGATCGAAGGGTTAAGATGGGCGCCGGAGATGTGTCCGATGGAGTAAACTACAACCACCACCGATAATCCAGCGGTTGCGGCGTATTCTAGCAATCCGACATGGCCACCGGATAATTGAGTACTGCTTATGACCCCGCACACACTGAACATTAGAATGAATGTCCCCACAAATTCCGCCATTACCTACACATTAGTCCGGAGATATTAGCATTTCTATACTAAGATTTTAATATTTTCTAAGAAAATTATAAGTTGTAATAATTGACATAGCCAGTCTTTACTCAATGATTGTGAAATGTGAGACCTTTTGGTTCAATAGGTGTGATCTAATAATATTTTGGTACATATATGTGATTTAACATAAAAACATTCTCCGAAAATTTTTGTAAATCATTTTGTGTGTGGATAATATATATATACGAAGCTTACAATGCGTATGGGATTGAGATCTATATCATAAGGGAGACATCCGAAAAGCCTTTGTCTCGAAGGATGATCTTCATCTCTCAAAGTAGACGGAGTTGAGCCAGCTTCTTGGTCAACTACTCTTGACCGTGCCTCACCATTCATCTTCTTAATATCCCTCAAGATATAGTGATCAAGAAGCTAGGACAGTCACAATCAAGGAGGCTTGATCGGCTTTATGAATGACCTAATGGAGCAAAATTAAAAAGAGAGATAGAGAGAAAAACGCAAAGAAGATGGAAAGAGGATTCACAAAAAAAGAGAAGAAGAAGAGTGCTAGTTTCCTTTGGTAAATCAGTTTGAAAGGAGAAGAGGGTGCTCAACACTTTTCTTGTGTTCAATTTTCACTTCCTTCCTACCAATATTTCTCAATTTAATTTGGTGATTTCTAAGTCATCTATTTTTAAAAAAATTAAGTTCATTTCATGTGTAAAGATTGTCAGATTGACTCTCTTAAACCTTTTCACCCTAAAAAAACATAATTTCTAATGTTAATAAAACGAACCAAACTAAAGTTAAAATTTTACTTCAACATTAACAAGAAAAGTTAGTTTAAAAAAAAAAAAGATAAAATTGATGCACCAGCCGGGAATCGAACCCGGGTCTGTACCGTGGCAGGGTACTATTCTACCACTAGACCACTGGTGCTTTTTGATATATATCATAGTTTCTTAGTTATATATTAAGATTACGAATCTAGGGTTAATTATATCTTCCGACTTCCGCATTCAGAGTATTCGTCTTGAACAAGTGGAATTTTGAAAAAAAGCAGAGAGATGGAGAAAGTGGTTGATATCTTCGGAGTCGGAGAAGCTAATTCCCAGAAGCTACTCAAAGGAGGCAAAGATCTCAGCGAGATCCAACAGGTTTTTGTTTTTGTTTCTCTATCTAATTTCACACTTGGAATTTCGATTCTAAGATTCCGAAAATCGATTTGTTTGTCAGGGATTGTTCATAGGATCAGTAGCTGAAGCGACTAACAAGGATTTGCTCAAAAGCTCCAACATCACTCATATCTTAACCGTAGCTGTGGCCCTGGCTCCTCCTTATCCTGATGATTTTGTTTATAAAGTCATCGAAGGTTTTCTTCAGTCTTAGACTGTTTTCGAGTAGAGAGATTCTCTAACGAGTAGATTTTTCTTCGTATGTAGTTGTTGATAGAGACGAGACCGATTTGACAGTATATTTCGATGAGTGTTTTAGCTTCATCGACCAAGCTATTCAATCTGGTGGTGGTGTTTTGGTTCATTGCTTCATGGGAATGTCTAGGAGGTTTTCATTCTTAATCTCTCATACATTCACTTATTATTATATTTAGTGTTTAGGAGTCATCAATCTCATATCATTTGCTAAGTAACCATAGGAATCTACAGACTCAGATTTGGTTACATATTACATATTGTGTGGACAAATTAAGAGTTTTTCTTGAACCTGTAGTTTGGTTGTTGTGTCGTTTTGTTATATATATATATATATATATATATATATATACTTATACAATTTGATTGGTTTCAAGTGTGACTATAGTGGTGGCTTTTCTGATGAAAAAGCATGGATTGGGATTCTCTAAAGCTATGGAACTCGTAAGGAGCCGAAGACATCAGGCATTTCCTAATTCCGGTTTCATTTCCCAGCTCCAGCAATTTGAAAAATCCTTACAAGGTATGCATGATTGTTTCTTTCCCTATTGTGTGTATACAGAGAGTCTTTATCTTTCCTTTTGCCTGTAAACCTTTTGAAACTTTGCTGACTGATTCCTAGACTCTTCTTTGTCTGTTATCCCTCAATGTGACACGCTATTTCTGAAGTTGCGAAACGAACAAAAAAGATAGGATTTTAGATCAGTTCAAAACATGTCATGTTGGTAAACATAGCTTCATCATATCATATGATATTTGTCATGTCAATTTTTCATTCATGAACGCTGATCTAGAGGCTGAATTGTCTGTATCTGTTTGCAAGGAGACTTAGATTTTCCTTATAATTCAACTCTTATTAATACAAAATATATACATTTTCTGTTACATGGTGAGGATTCAGTTTCAGCTGATAAGAAGATTCAAGATAGTGTCATGATGAACTCTCAAGAAATTCCGAACAAGTCTCATGAGCCCCATGATGACCAAAAAACTTCTTGATTTCGTGCTGTGAAGGATTTTTTCTTGTGAACTATTGATGGTGAGCACTTTGCCATGTCCATTAGCCAATTGAAATAAATGAAAACGCAGAATTTACATTTCCTCTGTTACTACAATGAATATTTTCTAGAAGATCAATGAATTTAACCAAACCAATTCCAAACCCAAACCCAAACACTGTTTAAGTCTTATGAACGAAATTGAAAAAAAAAAAAAAAGAAAAAAAAAAACAGAATTTCAAAAGGTAAGTGTAGTACCTTAGGTTGGTTTGTTTTAATTTGTCAAAAGAATTCATTCATTATACAATCAATTCTCTATGAGCAAACCGATATATTTGATCAAGAGTGAGTTTTCTTTTTTTTGTTGCCTTGTCGATCAGTATTGTATATAACGTGATAGACCATGAACAAATTGAATATCGATGTTGGAGTTAGATTTCTTTACTCCTAAAACTGATGGTTAATTAAATGTGGCATGCACCTTGCATGTGTTATACGTATTGTAGCCTAACATTAGCGGCAACAAACATTTGTCACCAACATTTTCATTCCAGCTGCTTCACAGTTTTGGGACTTGGGAGATAATGTTAATTATAACAAATTTTTTGTAGGTTAAAAACTTATTAATGAAGTTTGTAATATGACTTGAGATACTGTTAATTTTACAAAACAGAGCCAAAAATTTACGAATACGTACCTCTTTTATCAAAAATATATACAAATTAAGAATACTACTTGGGAGGAATCTTAAATGAGCCGTCTAGGTAGCTGAGACTTGTGAAGAAGCTTGAACAACTGAACTTTATGGTTGCTTGCTCCAAAGGTTACATCAATACATATATGTAATCTTGTACAACCTATATTTCGTGCGAAAAGTTATCCATAAACCAACAGGAATTATGGAATCATGAAGAATAAGAAATTTGTGGTATAAATTACATGATATAGTGATTAAGCAAAAAAAAAAGTTGTAAATCAACTAAAAACTATGTGTTAATGTTTTTGTTACTTGTCATTTATCTTTGAAAATCGTAGGATAGATTATAGATAGATTTGAAACATAATTCCATGAAAACGATATTACCTAGAAACCTGCGAAATCACATAATCATTTCATCACTTCGAAATTTCGTAGATTCCAATCATATAATATACCTAATATGTTTGTTTAGAGTAAGTTGGCAAAAAAACATAAGTTAAGCTAAAAATTTTGGCTTTTGAGATCACACACGTTATTGCATCTAGATTCTCTTAACTTGTCAGAATTTAACCGTTTTACGTATTTTCATTCACCCACGAAAGACATCTCAACACAAACTCAAACTTTCCACCAGTGATCTTAATTAAAAAGAATGTATTGTTCGATTCCATGTTTTTTTTACTTTGTGTATCAGTGTATATATATAATCTGTTATAAAGAGAACAAAAAAATTCCATTTTTTCTTGTGAGGACACGCGGTAATTAAGAACAAAGAAGTGGCACTAGGGTAGAAATTAAACTAGAAGTAAAAGAAGGTGGTGCAAAGGCATGCACTCTAAATAAATAAAAAATTCATAAAAGACCTCACGCAGTGAATGTAAATGTAAATGTATCCAACTTCACAAACGTGACGTATCTTTGTGTATGCATACCTTTCTCTACGTTGTTCTAATACATATAGATAGTAATAAGAGAGAGAAAGAGTAAAATCAAGAAGAGACAAAAGAATGTCACGAGACAGCGACATAGTGCATTTATGAACCCTTGAAAAAAACTCTAAACCCTAATTATCCCTTGTTGTTGCGGCTGTATAAATATATACGACATAGTTTTGAAGAATGTGTCGAACAAAGTGAAAAAGACATCATCTTCTTCGTTGATAGATCAATAGGTACCCCAGAAGAGAATCTTGATCAATTAAGTATCATCATGTCTCACATCGCTGTTGAAAGGAATCGAAGAAGGCAGATGAACGAGCATCTTAAATCCCTTCGTTCTTTGACTCCTTGTTTCTACATCAAAAGGGTATTTCATATTTATCTATTCGATCCCTTCATGGTCAATAATTATATCTACTTCGGATCATTTCACAATCCTAATTAATTTAATGATCGGTGTATAATTAACAAGAGATTGGTGTGTTTTTTGTAATGATCGGTGCTTTCCTTGTTCAAGTAATTTCGCAGGGGTTGATTCGAGATTTATTATAATTTATTTTTACAGACAATTGAACCTTCTCAAATTGCAGGAACCAAAAATCTTAGATACTTATTGGATCATGCATGATCATCTTTCTAATATTGGATATTCTAACTTACTATTTTTGGAAGAAGAGAAAATGTTTTGCCATACATATTTAATCCTATATTCTCACTGTCGGTCTTCCTTGAATGGAAATGTTATCAATAGACAATATATATTTCTCTTTGTTAACTTCTTTAAGCAAATTATTCGCATGCACTAATCTGTTCAATAAACATGGTCTTGTTTTTGATGATTGATCGGTATTAGGGAGATCAAGCTTCGATCATCGGAGGAGTGATCGAGTTCATCAAAGAGTTGCAGCAATTGGTGCAAGTTCTTGAGTCTAAGAAACGTCGAAAGACACTAAACCGACCTTCTTTCCCTCATGATCACCAAACAATCGAGCCATCCAGTTTAGGCGGCGCAGCCACCACCCGAGTACCGTTTAGTCGAATCGAAAATGTGATGACTACAAGTACTTTCAAGGAAGTAGGAGCATGCTGTAATTCCCCTCATGCTAACGTAGAAGCCAAGATCTCTGGTTCTAACGTTGTATTGAGAGTTGTCTCTAGGCGAATCGTGGGCCAGCTCGTTAAGATCATCTCTGTCTTAGAGAAGCTATCTTTTCAAGTTCTTCACCTCAATATTAGTAGCATGGAGGAGACTGTCTTATACTTTTTCGTTGTTAAGGTACATATATTCATCAACCGATAAAACTCATTATATCATGACATTAGATTGAATTTGGTGTTATAGAACTATAATAAATAAAAGTAAAAGGCACCTAAACGACTGATCAAACGCCAATTATATATTGCTAAAGCGATGTCTTGCGCTAGATTTAGTTACGTTACTTAACCAAATTAAGATTATTAACTTTATTTGTACAGTGTTTCTTTACACCAAAATAGTGATCAGTATCAGTTATAAACTCAAATGTATATATATGGATCAGATAATTATAATATGTATATGAGTCTTACGTTTTGAATTCTTCGAAATTAAATTTACATGTGCAGATAGGATTGGAGTGTCACTTAAGCTTGGAGGAGCTAACTCTTGAAGTTCAGAAAAGCTTTGTGTCAGAAATGATCGTCTCTACCAATTAAAACCAAAATTCTACATGTACTACAGCGTGTATCGTTTTTTGGGTTACATGAGCATATTTAGACTTGATACCTTGCTAGAAATAAACTCCTCAGTTTTTTTTTTTTAAATCACTTATGTTTTACTTACTATGTTGTTGTATCCGAACTTGATCAAAGTTGTAATTTCCCGGCCCATAATAAATCATAACATTTTATGCTCTAATTAACTAGTAGTTCTGAATCATCCCAATGTAAGTGTGTGTAGTCATACCTAAATTGTAACACTAGATTATTTGGAGCCTAATAATGATTAAATTGTGTTAGGAGTCGTGTGTATCAACGCTACATATGTAGACTGTAGTAGAGCTTTAAGCTTGTATTATATATCGATCAAGAAATTTACACGATATATAATTATATACATATATATATATATATACACATATATAAAGTTTCATATCTAAGTGAATCTAAGATCATATCAAATTTTAGATTACATATTTACTGTTGTTAATTATACACAATCCGAGCTAGCAGATTGAATTATTCAATTACGTACTTTTGCTTTGGAACAAAAAAGCAGTACTCTCTTAGTTCAGACATTTCATGAGCGATATGTAACCTTTGGGGGTTTCGGTCTCTATATAGTATATATAGCTTTAGCAGATCCAACTTAAAGAACTCAAAATTTACAATAAGAATCTGGAATTTCTCACTTTAAAACCAGAGATTGTAAACTATGGACCTTACAATGTTGTAGACATATTACGAGACTAGACTTTTTTTTTCTTTTTTTTCTCTATGGTCTCTATATATAGCTTTAGCAGATCCAACTTAAAGAACTCAAAATTTACAATAAGAATCTGGAATTTCTCACTTTAAAACCAGAGATTGTAAACTATGGACCTTACAATGTTGTAGACATATTACGAGACTAGACTTTGTTATGGATTCTGTAGGATGTTAAGTAACTATGCATATAAGATATAACCGAGGATTCTACGCTATCAAAACTAATTTCCGCAATTATAATTATTTTTAATCTTTAACATATTTTAAGATTGCAAGGCTTATATATACATTAATAAATAAATAAAATGTCTCCATAAACCTTGACGTTTTTTCTTACCTACATTCTGGACGTAGACTTTTTGGAGATAATTTTGTAATTTTTTTCTTTTGTAAAACTATTTATGATAATACATGTAGAAAAAAAGAAGATATATATTAATACAAAGGGGAAATTTGGTGAATTGAGGCCTCACCTGTTTCTTGGTTAAAGGTTACCCAATATTTTGTCACGTGGTGCGACCAGAACCACGCATGTTTTCATATGTTTTTTTTTTTTGAGCAACTTGACATTTTTTATATTAAATTTGTGTTTTTTCAAGGATATCTTACATACATTAAAAAAAAACTTATTACCACATTTACTTGTTTACAATTCATTTCTCAAACAAGTTTAAACCAAACTTCTTTATTTAGTTAATATTAAGAATAAAAATGCTAAATTTTATAACAGTTTTTTGTAAACTAAAGTTAAAAAGTACAAAATGATTTATACTATGAAGCGAAAAGAATATTACAGTATTACTTAACGAAAAATGATTTTTTCTATTTTTGAAAATTTTTAATTATTGTTTTGCGTCTGATAATTGATTTATATTCATGAATTTTTTAAAATAGACATTACATTATATATATATGTAAAAAGCGTATGCGTAAATGATCAGTATCACGAAATGTGTGGCACACACTCTGAGTTGTCAAATTCAAATTATTATTATACATCAATCAATCCATTATCCATATTGACCCACCAAAAAAATCTCACTGCCTTTCATTATTAATCTCACTTTCTTTCCAAATCCTTTTTTCTATTTAAGTTTAATCCCATTTTTAAGTCTATGCTCGTGACCACATTCGTGTCCTTTTGATTTGATTCTTCCTCTCTCGATCTTTGTTTAATCCGCACATCATACGAGACAAATATTTTAATTTTTCCTTAAAACAACAATTAATACGAGGCTGAGAGCATGTAAGATTTAAGTTAGTGACTAGTTTTTTTTTATAAAAAAATGATTATTGATACCATTTCGTATGTATACTCGGTAGACTTTTATTTTTCTTAAAGTCTGATGTACCATGTTAATTTCAGATTCACAGTGAGTACAACTTGGATATGTCTTGAGGTTTTGTATCATTGGTTCCACATTTTTTTGCACTACTTGTCATAGGCACCATAATCTAATCAAAGTGTGGAGAGGTATATGGTCACTGGGCCATGTTGAGAAAAAAAAAAACATCGAATCAATCAAAGTGTGGATACTCTTAAAAACCGAGATCATCCAACCACTAGACTGCTAAAATAGTAGCACCCACTCCATTTAAATCTTCCTGATGTATTTATGAAATTTTGGTATATACTAAAGATATAAATACGTAGAACGAGAACTCATGGATTGGTTACACTTACACATTTTGTTCTTGGATTTTAGTGTCAGCGTCCAATTCCAATTTGCACAATAATCAAAACAAGTAGTATATATACCCTTGAACTTGAAAAGATACATTAATTGTAAAGATTTAAGTGATTAATATTTTTACTTAATTAGTTTTCTCTAGGAATAATTAACTAAACAGGATTAAGTAGCTAGAGGAAATCAATTAAACATGCAAGAACGCGTGTGGTTCAATTATTGATTTGTTATCAGGGTGTTTAGTAGACCATCAGTTCCTTTGTTGATAGTTAAAGTGGTCTTTGCTTGCTTATGATGTTACCCGTCACATGAACCATATTTTTTTCTTTCTGAGCATATCCGTCACATGAACCAATTATTGTTTACTTTTCATCGATTTTAATCTTTGATTAATAACGAGTTTTCAAGAAAAAGAATAAACATTTTAGGATTAATTGATTGAAGCCAAATAATTCTAATGTTCATCAAATTTAGAAACCATCCAAAATTATTATCAAAACAAGGATTTATCAGTGTGGGGATAATTAAGGAATATTAGCAAACAAAGTGAATGTCAAGCCAAATAAGTTAAGAGGTGCTTGGTAAATTATTCCTTAAAAATTAATAAGCGATAAATAGTCTCAAACGCATCTTTTTTTCGCAACTTTCTCAACGCGAGGGAATATGTACAACAACAAAACGGAATATATACAGCCACCATAAGTAGCATACATACCAAATGCAGTGACTGTACTAATTGCACCACTATAAGAAACATATATATATATATATATATATGTATAGCATCAATTGCACTTGCTATTGTAATAAAGTGTATGCTTGCTTTATTATTAAAACGAATCAAAAGAGTTGCACTGTTTGTAATAATTGCATTCTTGTACATACCATATTGACTGCAGTGCTAAATCATTGGGAGCCTTTAGAGTTTATTTGCAATATATTATGTATATAAAGATGTTGTGGTATATACGTTTGGTTGAGATTCAGAGTTTACATGAGGATGATAACAACTCACTCACACTCTTGAGTTTGCAACACATTATTGGACAATTGAAAATGGAAGTGTCACCAGAAATGTAGGATTTGATACTATGGAAAACTATGGGTCCTAAAAAGAGGAAAATGTGAAAAGATGGGTTATTTTGTCAAATATCTGGAAAGGGCTTTGATTGGGAACAAGGTATACCCAAGGATAGACTTAGAGCTATAACCAAACAAGAGATGAACAAATGTCGGATCTCGAGCTCTTCGCACACTTTGTCGCATTTCACTTATATACTTGTCTTCACTTTTCATCTCTTCTTTCAATTCTTTGTTTTCTAAGCTCAAATAATTTATTTGCAGGGATCTAATAAATGCAAAATACAGAAATACTGTATATAGGAAACCATGAACACTATTACTACTACGCAACAAAAAAAGGAACCCATTTAAAGAAATTTCAATTGTTGGGCGACAACCTTGTAACTTGAAAGAAAAGAAAAATCATTGTTTTCTAAGTTCAGAACTCACATTTAATCATATAATTCATTTCCCATTTCAATGTATTTATATATATTTTCCTAACTTAATAATACACAATTTCATTATAATAAAAATATATTGCGTCAGAGTCAGACCAATGGTTTATCATCGTGTATGTATTTTCATATATATACTTTTTGGCAGCAAGAAAATATATGTATTTATAAATTAAAAAAAAAAAAGGAAATTGTTACGTAATAAGCAGAATCTAGGCGAATCTAAAATCTGCATTAGTAAGTTTGTAAGCGCAGAAAAAAAGCATAGAAGATGAGACATATGCAGTTCTGAACAACAATTCTGCTGACGCTTCACTTTAGCTCTGCCTCATAGCCTTCTTTAATTCCTTCAACTGTTCACTTGGCCCCATCATCATCAATTCATCATCATGAATGACCATGCATGATGATATCTTTTTTTATAAGTCTTGGAAAGAAGTTTGATGAATGGTTAACTAGACTAAAAAGATCATCAATTGACATCAAATGGGCATTTGTAATAGTAATTACGCATGGATTTACTATTTTGTGGATTATTAAAGTCATGATAACAATTGATTTGGTTGCAATAGTGATTTGATAACCAATACAATAGAGACTAGCAACGAATACATCGGACGTGAATTGGTGATAGAGATTGATGACCAATTTTTACGTACTAGGAAGACTATATGATCATGACCCAAATTCTTGTTATTGTTTTACAAATTAGTTATAAGACCATCTCCAATGTATTTCTCTATTTTTGTCTCTATCTCTATAATAGAGGTAAGTTTTCTCTATTTTTACTTCAATGTATTCCTCTATTTTTTCCTCTAAAAAGTTTAACTCTATTTATAAAAGAAAAAATAGAGATTATCTATTCTCACCTCTATATATAGAGAGAAAAAAATAGAGATCTCTATTTTAGAGGTGAGAATAGAGATGTGTTGGAGTAAATTTGCCTCTAAAATAGAGTTTAGAGGCAAATATAGAGGTGGGTTGGAGATGCTCTAAGTCGTTATATTCAATACTCTCTCCGTTTTAAAATATAAGGCGTTTTAGCTAAAAGCACGCCGATTAAGAAGTTCTACTTTTTAAAAGTTCAGCCAATCATAAAAGAGACTGCATAATAAAAATAATCATAAAATATCAAAATAATATATAATTTGCATAAAAACTTGAAAACAACTTATATTTTAAAAGAAAAAAGTTTCTCCAAAACGTTCTATATTTTGAAACGGAGGGAGTACTTGTTATTTTTCTTACTTTTAGACTTTTATGTTTTGTTAACTTTTGAATTTAAATGCAACCAATCATGCTGACTTTTGCTTATACTAATATTTTTCCTTGACTCGACGACAAAAAAAATGGTTCCTGTATAATTCTGAGCTAACAACAAGAAATAAAAGCAAGATCCAAATATAGTGGAGAAATCTATCTTAATATAATGGTCCGTAGGACACAACTTTACTTCCATTAAGATTCCGTATCCTCTAAGAAAATGTGCTAATAAGATCATACCAAAAGTGTCAAATATTCATAATCAATTTGATTAGGTATCTACCGGATTTGTTCTAGCAACTCCGTATATACAGAATTAATTAATAGGACAACCAGCAAATAATAATTAGTCACATGTACTGAGAAACAAGAATAATACTACACTCTTTTCAGATTTTATATTATTCTATTAAATTACCGATGCTATCACAAAGTGAGGAAAAAACCCTAAAACAACTTGGCATTTTGATCCATCGAAGAAAAAAAAAAACCCAACTTAGGATTCAAATACACACAAACTATTGAAGTTTTATTTAAGATTTTTTAACTATCTCACATAATATCACAGCTTGATGTGTTCTCGTCGCTAAAGGCATGAGAGTATTGATCATTCCCGTAAGGTGGAGGATATGGATACGGGTACGGATGAGGATTCGGATATTGGTGCGGATGTGGCGGCATATAGTTAACTGCCGGTGGTGGCCGTGCGTACATCATTGGTTGGAACCGCTCGTTCCCCATAGCTCGTTGCTGGTTCATAACCGCTGCTAAATATTGCTGTTGCTGCATTTGCATCGGATCTGGCCCGGCCCCTTGGAAATAACCCGGTGGTGCACCGCCTGGACCGGTCGCTGGTAACCCCTGTACCGCCGGCATATTCCCCATTTGACCACCCATACCCATAGGCATGCTCATGTTCGGTGGTCCTCCGCCTCCCATGGGTCGGAAACCACCCGGAAGTCCTCCAGCCATGGGCCCACCTCCGCCGTTACCCTTCTTTCCGGCGTTTGGACCACCGCCGTTTTTACCATCTGGTGGATGTCCACCACCAGTGTTCTTGCCTCCACCTTGGTTTTGATTCCCACCACCACCAGGACCACCTTTGCCACCGCCGCCACCACCAGCGGGAGCGCCTTTACCGCCGTTTTTAGCAGGGCCACCGCCAAGATTGGCGTTCTTTTGAGCGTTCATCATCATCTGTTGAGCATTAGGCATCATCGTCATGTTGGGCTTCATCTTATTAGACGGAAGAGGGAGATCATCAAACTCATCATCAAACTCGTCGTCATCATCATCAGTAAACTCATCATCGAATTCGTCACTAAAATCATCATCATCATCATCCTCAGGAACATCAAACTTCACTCCTTTCTGGTTTTGGTTCTTGTTGACAGGAACAGAGCCTTTTAACTGAGGAGGAAGCTTCAGATCTTGAAACCCTTTCATCTTCTGAAGCTGCTGCATATGTTGGGGATTCAGTTGCTGACCCATCTTTGGCGCATTACTGTTACCTCCACCGCCGCCTCCTCCGCTTTTCTGGCCTTTCTTGTTGTTGTTATTGTTTCCGCCGCCGCCACCGCCAGCGCCTTTTCCATTGTCAATCTGCATTCCTTTAAACTGATTGGCCATTTGGGACTGATTTGGATTGTTGTTACCCTTTGGAGCTCCCCAGATTTCAGCATGTTTACCAGATTTGGCGAGCTTCTTGATGAGAACTGAAGGATCTACGCTCCCAGAGACAGTCACTTTCCCTTGTTCTGAGTCAATCTTGGTCGTGAAAACACCTGAGTTTTGGTTTGGTTTCAGACAAAACACAAAATGAGTTTTAGTCAACCAACTGAAAATCTTTGATTCGGGACTTAAAAAAAGTCAAAACAGATTTTTTTTTTGTTCCCTCTACCTTCGATTTTCTGCAAGATTTTCTTGACTTTCTGCTTACAGCCATCACAGTGTATGTTCACTTTAAGAACACAAGTCTACAAATTAAAAAAATTCTCAGATTAAGAAGTCAACACAAGACATACACTGAGAAAAAATATCAGAGTAAAGGTGAAGAAACCTGGATCTTCATGAACTCTTCTTTACTCATTTTTCCTCAACTCAAAGTCTCTTTCTCTCGCTTTAGAACCAGATCTGAGACAGCTCCTCAGGTACTTCCAACTTCAATCTGGACAACATCATAATAGAGAAATTTTTATCATTCAAAGACACAAACAAGAGAACACATCACTGCATATACATATATGTAACTGAGGAAGATACCTTTTTTAGTTGAAAAGAACAAAGCCACAGAGGGAAGAAGGAGAATGCGAGACGAAGCACTTGAAAGAAGGCAAAGAAGAAGGAAGAAAGATTCAGAGTTTGCAGTATTAAGTTGGTGAACATTAACTTCTCCACTTCATCTTTTTCAGAGTCAGAGAGAAAGAGAGAGAGAGAAGTAAAGTCGCTGCTTCAATTTATTAGAAGAAAGGAGTGAGTAATAGTAGTATCTTATTTTTTGCCTAGACTTTAGACTTTAGACAACATTTTTTGTAATAAAATTAAACCAAAAAATAGCATTATAAAAATAGGAAAAAAAAGAGAGTGGGGCTAATTTTTATGAATCTTTTTAATGATGAAGGCCTCTCGAATATTTCATAATTTATATAGTGAACATAATCACGTTTTCGGCCAGATCTCTATAAGTTTTTTTTTTTTTCTGTCAAATCTCTCTATAAGTTTCTTCCCCTATATTATTATTTATTTTCCAATTGCATTTTTATGCAATCTTTTCACGATTTTCGTTATTCATCTACGCATTTACTATTATTGCTTCTTGCTGTTAAAGCCTTAAACAAACATGAAACACAAGTCTAAAAGTAAGCCATAATCAAATTTATTTTCTTATAAATATAATAATGGGTTTCTTTGGAAGAAAAGAATGTAATGGTTTTCTTGGTGAAGGACACTTTATTTTAATCAAGCGTGGCTAATTTTATAATTAAGCACATTCTTCACTAGATCTAAGTTATTAAAAGAAATTGATGATTATGATTTCTAACACAGATTTGACATGACGATTGTCAAATTATTGAATCTTAAGAAGCATAATTTACACATTTGAGAAAGTTCCCAAAAAAACATTTGTATAATTGAAAAAGCAATTGATGGGTTAAAAAAAAAAATGTGGCATGGTGAGATGAATAATTGACTTTTGTCGTTGAGGTTTTGCCTAATTCGATAGGTGTTGGTCACATGAGTGTCTCTGCACATGACATGGCTCTCCTTCTTCTTCATCTTCTTTCTTCTTCCTCTTCACAAAATGACATTAATTCCTCAAAGCTTTTGTCGTGTTACCATCTTTTCCCTTTGGATTCGTTTTCATTTTCATATTTTCGGAAAGTGCATTATTGTACGTTTTGGCCTTTAAAAGGTAATTATTCTCTTCGACGTCACCGTTGATATCATTTCATTTTTAGTCAATTAAATGATCTTTTACTAAATTGAAATTTCAGCTAACTAAGCTAAATAGACATAATTGATTGGTTTGTTAAGTTTTGTCCTTGAGCAAGCACCAGATTTTTTTTTTCTTTTTTTTTTACGAAATCCACCATAAAAACTGTTCTTTCACAATACCACCATTTTAAATTTCTAATTATATTCTTTTACTGCGTAATCATTTTAATATGTTTTCTTCTTTTACTGCATAATATAAGTAAGAAAATGTTTTGATTATTCATTTCAAAACCAATTGACTGTCAGTAATTATCTAGTTCAGTTTAAACTTGCGACCAACAATAACAGATCAAATTAAGACTTTTCTTAACTCAAAAGTTTGAGTGTTTGACCATTCTGTCAAAAGAAAAGTTGGGTTTTTTAAAAAATTTAAAAGGACCTCAGTGGGAAACATTTTTTTTCCTCTGGCAGCTTTTTCTCCAATTGATGTTTTAAACTTATATAGCTTAATAGGCAAAAGGCAGAACAATGATTCTTCCTCTTCTTCTTCATCTTCAACTTCACCTCTTTTTTTCTCTTGTCTTTTATATCTCTGCAAATACCAAATTATCTAATAATTTCTGACTTTCTGTTGAAAGCTAAATGGTAAAATAATATGGCTACAGAAACTCTGCAAATGTTAATTTCTAGATCTTGTGAATAAATTGTTTGGATACTATGAGACTTGGACCACAACATAGGATCCTTGTGCTTAAGCAAACCAACAAAAGCATTCAATTACACACATTAAGTAGATTGGTGAGTGTTAGGAAGCTTACATCTATACATGTACTGATGATGCTTATATCTTCCAAATACAAACCTTTAGATCAAACAAATCTCTATGCAGAAGGAATGAAGTTACACAACAATGATCGGAAATACAGATTCAGATATGGATGGTTCCAGAGAAAGATGAAGAAAGAATCAAGAATGGTGTTTTATGTAAAGAAAGAACCTTTTTTGTACTAGTGTTGTTCATCACTACTGTTCACTTTGATCTCTAAGAGCTCTTCGATGGGTTGTCGACAAATCGGACATTTGTTCGACTGAAGCCTCAATTCTTTAGCACAGTCGCTACACATGCACTGCAAAGAAGGACATACGACATTATAAGACGTTAGATTAAAGCAACTAAAATTTATGACATAATTTGGCTTTTACTGTCTGAATAATTTCCTATGGTTTTGATCGAATCCAATGCATTAATGTTGGTACTAACATTTAACAGGCAAAGATCTCAATGAGGTTTGGAAAATGAAATGATAATAGTGAAACCATAAGCAAAAGATTTAGAAAGTTTTACCAAATGTCTGCAAGGCAGTACAGCCGTGTCCTTAGCCTCAGTCATGCAGATCACACATTCTTTACCCGAACCACTGTCCTCTAATCCCGAGGCTGCACCTTGAGTGGTCGAGCCATACAACTCACGGAGTTCATATCGAACTCCTTCAATCCAAAGAATCTGCTTCACCACTTTCACTTTGAAAGATCCATCATTATCTTTCTCGAGAACCGCTTGTGTGACTTGCTTATGAACTGATGATTGCTCTGAGATCGAATTAGGAGAGATTACCGTCTCAGCTGATATTACAAGCGGATACACATCTTCTTGTAAAGGTCTTGACAGATCGTCAAGAGCGAAGAAGCTCAGGTCTGTTCCTGTCCCTGAAGGCTGCAGAAACTTCTGTCCAGGACCTTTCTGAAAATGAAATCTTGTCGGTGAATAAACCTCTGGAAACTGCGGGATAATGGTGCAATTTGGTTCCTCCTTTGCAAAGAAGGTGATAGTGAAACTGAAAACGAAAGGAGAACACAATGAGAGTCTAATCTTAACATTGATGAATACAAAATACAAATCATATAAGTGAGGTTAATCAAATTCTGAAGAAAGATGGGATCAGTTTACAAGGATCTCTCAACGTTTCTGATTCTAAAGTTGAGTTTAAGGCTTACACAACACATTCTAGATCAATCCTTGGGATCAATATAAACATACCCATCAAGCAAATCATGTAAAGCTTGAACCTTTTCTATCGGAAAGAGTGATTCCAGATGGTTCTCATGGGTAAAGATCTTTCCTTTAATAGTTCCCTAAGCCTTAATTTACCAATTTCGTCCCAATTATAGTT
Organism: Arabidopsis lyrata subsp. lyrata; assembly: GCF_000004255.2. Taxonomy (NCBI): domain Eukaryota; kingdom Viridiplantae; phylum Streptophyta; class Magnoliopsida; order Brassicales; family Brassicaceae; genus Arabidopsis; species Arabidopsis lyrata. The sequence continues at coordinate 2,446,278 of NW_003302553.1, forward strand.
CTAAGCGTCATCAATCTCAAAACCCTAGAAATTCAATCACATCTCACGCAACCTTCATAGATCAAAGCCCTAATCAGATCGCTGAATGTTACCTGCCATCGAAAAGGGCATCGAAGACGAAGGAAACTAGATGGTGACCAGGGACGAGATCGTCCACTCCAAGCCTCACTGTATCTCTATGCACATTGACATCGTTCCTCACCTTCTTCGCGTTCTGTTGCTCCACGAATGGCGGTGGAAGCGGTTGCGTTTGCGCTTGCGGCTGAGGGGGACCGTAATACGCCGGCCTCACCATTGGACCCCACCAATTGGGCTGAGCGGTGGTGAAATACTGAGGAGGCTGATGGTGATAATGGTAATGGCCGTAGGAACAAGAGTTGATCTGTGGTTGTGGCGGTAGAGGTTGAGAGAGATGGTAATTGGAGTAGTTATAGTCATAATGTGGTGGAAATGGCGGCGGCGGAGGAGGAGGAGGGTCGAGGTAATAGTAAGGCGGTGGAGGATAGTGGTGGAGGTGACGGCGATTGTTATTGTTGTCTCGTCTTCTGTTGTTGTTGCTAAAGGAGATTCCCATTGGTGAGAGAATGACAATGGGAAAGAAAGAGATAAGACAGAAAGCAGAACAGGAAGAAGCAGAGAGACTGAAGAAAACAAGATTTGTTTAGAAGAAGGACTAGAAGATGTCTTGTTCAAGATTCGTTAATTGCTTTTTTGACTCTCTCTTATTACTTTTTAAACCAAGTATCAAAAACATGTCTTTTCTGGTTTGGTTTTGGTTTTGAGTTCGGTTTAATATTTGGTTTTAAGCTTATATTTTAGGAAATTAATTAAACTGTTAATAAATGGTTAGTTGTTCAGTTTTTTTTTCATAACTTTGACTTTATATAGTTTTTACCACCTAATCTCACTTACCGTGCATTAATTAACTTATGCTACTCAAAACTACAACTCTAGACTATAGACACATGTTTTTCTATTAGTCTATATACCTTACCTCTAATGCGAAAAATCGATTTCTAAAAACTTCGTATCTAATGCACAGGTATGGAAGCTAAAAACTACGCGAAAGCTAATATCCTGATTTGGATATTGGATACTAGCTATATGACACAATTGAATGAATTGATTAATGGACTATCAAAGTGGAGAGGATCAGCGGAATTGTCATTATTTTGCCTGCCATCAAAGCACCTCACTGGGTTTTGTTGCCTTTCTCCAACTAAAAATAAAAACACAAACACATTATTGATCATCGAGAAATGTGTAAAGATAAGATTTCTCGACCAAACACGAGGAAAATAAATTACTCCAGGAATAGTCTTCATTATAAGAAACTTTGGCTTCGATTGGTAACCAATTTTGAGAAAAAAAATGAGTAGGAATGTCATGTTTTTTTTGTTCTTCATTTTTTTTTACCATTTATAAGGAATCTTTGTTCCATTTTCAGACATGTGGATCCTACATTTTTCCTCTTCATTTCTCAAAAAAAAAAGAATGATAGAACAAAATTGTTCCTCCCCAAAATTGTAGAGGAACAACAAGGAACAAAAATTTAAAATTCGTTTTTAATTTTTAAATAATTTTAAAATAGCTTTTTTGATAATATTTACATTTTTATACATAAATAATTCCTATATTTTTATTATATATTTATGTATAAAAAAACTTTTATCAAAACTTTAATTTAAATGAATCTTATGACTTTGTTTTAAATTAGTATTTATATTAAAATAAATAAATAAATGCTTTCAAAGTGAAATTTATATTATTTTAAAATAAAATATTTGAATTTATACTATATTTCGTTTCAATTAAAATAAAACATTAATTTTAAATAAACATTATAAACTAAATAAAATACATAATTTTTAATAATTATTATGTTAAATATTTGTTCAATTTTTTGGTTACCATTTACTATAATCATTTGTTCAATTCTTATGTTCCTTTTGGTTCCTGGTTTTGATCATTTTCCTTTCCTTTTTATTCCTTTTCATTCTTTTTTTTCTTGTTCCTATTGTTTTTTTTTTTGTCACCAATCGGAGCCTTTGTTTAATTTCATCACTATTTTGAGAAACAATATTAAAAAAAATTAACCGCTAATTTCTCGATTATGAACCATTCGCGGATCATCATTCGTTCAAGACTTTAAATAACATTTTAAGCAAAGATCACTTATACTATAAGTAACACTATTAACCAAGTTGTGTTAACTTAATAATGTCATCTTCTGATCGAATTTAAATATAACATTTGCTTTTCCACTACATATAATCCTCAACTACCACAAATTTCAACCGACGACAATAAATAAAATTGTGTGATTAGTTTGTAATTCGGATCAGTAGATCTAGTTACCCCTTTGGTAAGAGATCAACTTGTGATCACATTGTATAATCCCAATAAAATCCAAATTCAAGAAGAGTCAAATATCGAAGATGGAGTTATGCATGCATCATGTATCACATAATTTTTAACCAATAACGATAAAGTTCATAATGAGAAAATTAAGAGATTCGAAGCATGAGAAAGAAGGAGAATTAATCAACACAAAGCAGAAGCTCTGTCTCTTTTCTCAACTGAGACACAACCTCTCTGTAAATCCTTAAAAACCCTAATCTCCGAGTAATCCCTCAGATCCTCGAGACTCACGTACTGTTGCTTCACCATCTTCGACAAGTCTGTACCGGTCTCGTGCACCCATACGTACGGTAGGCACGTGTCGTCGTAGTACAGCCATCTACGTCCTTCCTGATCATCCACGTAAGCTCTGTGGATGCTTCTGTGTCTAAGCCTCTTGGAACGGCCAGGTTTGAGAGTGTGGACCCGTTTTAGGATTGAACCGACCCGAATTTGGAGCTCCACGGGACGGTCGGAGAGGTTCCAAAAGCGGGTGGAAGTGGTGGCGATGGAGCAAGGGAGTAAGTGGGTCCGGTCGCCGCAGCCACCGTAGCATTGTCGGAGGAAGAGGAGGAGGAAGCTGAGTCTTGGGAGCTTGTCTTTGATAGACTCTATCATCTCTTTTGTGAACTTCATCTTTGATGTTTTCATATTCATTTTTTCTCTCTCTTTCTTCTTTTGATGGCTCACAAGAGTGGGATACTGGATTTTGTATATATGTGTGTGCCAAATAGTAAATGCAAGAGGAATATCATTGTACTTTCAATACCATGAATTTTCTAAAAGAAAGTGAAAAACAAAAAAAGACAATTTCGGTTTACTAGTGATTGTAAACCTAACCAAACCTCAACCAAAGTTCTAAACCACAACGGGTTTTATAAATCGACTGGTACAAACAAAAATTATGTTGAAGAACCACAAAGATTGGAAATAAATCTGGTTGTATATTATTTACACCATATAAAAAGAAGGAATGAATATATCTTAACCAGATTAAAACCGGATAGTGGAATGTGTCCGTCCTTGTTTTAGTGATTCATCATCTTGATCAAGACCAAATTGAATTATCAATAGCGTGCGTCTCAAAACTTGTCTAGTTTTCGACTCATAAATTTGATTTACTTAAAAAAAAAAAAAACAAATGGAGCAATACTCTTAAAATATTAGTCTCAACTGATAATGATCTGTTTATTCAAAAATATGCTTCACATATAAAACCAGAAAATGTAAGAGATACTTATCCCAAATATTTGCGATTCTATTCATGTGGTGAAGGAAAATTTGGTATGTGTGACGCCGACAAATACTTCGTTATTTCTATTTATCAAGTTGATATACCTCGCTTCCTCCTTCCAAAAGACAACAATATAATTTGTTTGTTAAAGAAAACGATAAATAGTTATCGACACACACTTTGCCTGAACTTTCACCATTATGAAGTATGGAAACTTTAATCTCCCTTTTGGTTTCCACTGATGTGCCTTTTTCTTCTTAATATCAGGCTTTACAAATTACAATGAAGAAGATTATTCATCTGACCCAATTGAAATGATTAATTGCGGCATTATGTTCCTTGGACTCTGCCTTATTTTTTAAGTCTATATCTTTATCCTTTTCTCCTATAGAATACTGCTTTTAGAATCCCTGGAGATGATTACATGAAACCCAATTTCTCAATCAGCCAAACACCGTATGTAGAGGATTAAGAAATTAGAACAGAGGAATGAAACAGAGAGAAGCTAAGATACTTCCAAACTCAAAAGTCAGTTTATAGTTGAGCAAAATTTTAAACTTGTTCCTATTTATCATCCAAGAATTCAAAATTATTATTATCAGAAAAATGTCAACCAGATATACATATAGTACACAAGTGTTGCTCCAATCTCTTGCTATTATACAATAAAACTCAAGCTTGAATTGAGTTTTCGCAAATAATAATATGAAATATTTACTCAGATGTTAACCAAAAGTTCGAATATTACTAGAATATCATACATTTTCTAAAAATTACTCATATGTTTTGAGCATTTGTGTAATTACAATTAACACCCTTCATTAGTTTTTTTTAATTAATAATTTTTAATTCGTTTTTAATTAAAAATAATAATAAAAATTTGATTATTCATGTCATTAATCCACATCACCAATCTCACACTCCTCAAACTCACGTTATTTCTCCTCTTCTCTTTTTTGTCTCCAAATCCAAGAAAAACTTTTAGATCATTTCTCCTCTTCTCTTTTTTTTTTGTCTCCAAATCCAAGAAAAGCTTTTAGATCTAATAATCTGCAACTAACTTGGATACAACATTGACAGAGATCTTCAAATTGCAGGATTGGGCTGGATCTTCCTAGACCTCACAGCCACAACGCTTGCCATAGGGTCCCAAATCAAAAGCTTCGTCAGATCTACTCGCAACCACGCTCACGAAAAAAGTCATCAAAAATCAAAACCCAAAACAAAGAGATCTATGGAATTCTACATGATTCGTTACAGGTTTGAGTTGAAATCAAGAATAGCTACTCTTTTACTTTGATTTTCCATGTCTCTCGTTTAATCTTCCTCTCAATCGATCTATTTGGAGACATTTCTACTTCTATCTATGTTTTGATTCATACGGTTTGGTCTTCCTCCTATGTATCCCTCAAACATATTTTTACGAATCTTAATTTGATTGTTGTTATTTGACCAATAAATTTCATATTGTCTTCTCCAAAAAATTGTTGCTTTCCGATCTGTATTATAAATCAGCCGTAAAGTGATGTAACTCAGCCGTAACGTGATGTAACTCACCCGTAACATATAATTTACACAACCTTTCGTCTTCCCTGAATGATAACTCAGCCGTGACATGTAATTTACCGAACCTTTCGTCTTCCCTGAAGCATATAACTCACCCGTAACATATAATTTACACCCATCTATCGTCTTCCCTGGAGAATATAACTCAGCCGTGACATGTAAATTTACGGAACCTTTCGTCTTCCCTTAAACATATAACTCAGCCGTAATGTAATTTTACCGAACCTTTTGTCTTCCCTGGAACATATAACTCAGCTGTGACATGTAAATTGACCGAACTTTTCGTCTTTCCTTAAGCATATAACTCAGCCGTAATGTAATTTTACCGAACCTTTCGTCTTCCCTGGAACATATAACTCAGCCGTGACATGTAAATTGACCGAACCTTTCGTCTTCCCTTAAGCATATAACTCAGCTGTGACATGTAAATTTGCAGCGAAACAATAAGAGACGCAACATTTCCTCTAACTTTATCATCGAGCACCAACTTCACAAGTTTTTTGTGCGTTGTTTTCGCATCTATCTGCACAACTCTACACCCTCTTTCATCGGTGTTAAATACGTATTTGTGTTTTTATACCCAATTACTGGAACCTGATCAACCATATCGGGAGAAGGATGAAAGAAATTAAAGAAGAATGAGGAAGACGATGAGGAATTGGAAGTTCCGGTGATGTGATAAACTCAGGTGAAGAAGACGAGTTGAAAAATTTGTCCCTATTTTTTTGTCTTTTGATGATGATGACATGGAATGATGACATGAAATGTTGCATCCACGTCATTTTTTAATTGATGAAGTGGCAAGTAAGCCACCAAACGAAAATGTAAATCAGCTTAATTAAACCAGCCATCAAACAAAACTTTAACTCAGCCGCAACATGAATACTATTACAGTAATTAAAAAACGAAAAAACGGCAGCCAAATTCAGCCGTTTACTGTCGTAACTCAACCAAAAATATTTAACTCAGTCGTGTCGTTTAATAAGTCGGCCGTCATTGCATGCTATTCTAGTAATTAATCTTTCGCTACTAAGTCAGCCATAATAAGGCCGAGTTTTCCGTTAATCCAGCTTATTACGGCTGATTTATGATACTCGAACATAAATCAGCCGTAACGTCATCCCATAACTAAGCCATCTTTGATAACTCAGCCAGCCGGAGAAAGTTAAGTCAGCCGTGTCGAAGCAATAACTCAGCCGTCACTGCCGCTATATCGCTCGACGGCTGAGTTCATTAATACACGTCAGCGATTTCTGACGTGGCGACGTGGCTTTGCTGACGTGGCAGTGGTATTCTTTGTAATTACGTTTTTTCCTGTAACGTTTAACAGGAGCACGCTGGGTATAAAAAATATACCCGAAATATGATAGTAATAAAAAAAAGATCTGTATGTTTCTGGTAATTTCATATAAAATGTATAACATCTGAGTAAATCTCCCTGATAATAATCTATACTTCAAAAAAATTAAGTCTACACATAAATAAAGAATCCGTGACTCTTCTTCCTAAACCAAACTTTACCATATCTATCTTACACACAATGCATTCAGCAATACGTGAACGAGCATCAAATCCACAAAGTACTGATGTCCGATCTCACCGTCCCTCCACCGCATTTTCGCAGGAGCTCTTCCGTAATGAACTCCATCGTTGCACCTGTTATCATAATGCCACGGATACGTCATATCGAAGTTATCAACTACGCTTGTGACCAATCCTGCGTCCCTCATTTTCTCGAGAAACACTCCGTTAAACGCCTCCATTTTACTCGGGTTAAAAGCTAGCGTTCTCGCGTAACCGCCTGTCGCGATTGTGTTCCTGAAAATCACTTCTGGCGGTTGCAATCCCCTGCTTTTGACCCCATCAAATATATCTCTCCAAAATGCAGCTGCAGTTTCTGCGCCTTTCGCAAAGGCTCTAAGACTAGTCCAGTGAATCCCGTCGTGTAGACCCGAGTTCACGATCATCACGTCGGGAACACGGTTTGTTTCTTCCGTGAAGTATTTCTTGAGCAATTCTCTAAAGTCCCTGTCTTTGAGTGAATCGAGGCCCTGGTAGTTCTTGGTCTCGTTCCAATGACCGTTAAAAATACTCGTGATCCTAACAGTCTCCAATGGGTTCTTCGGATTCGAAAACTTCATATCGAATCTCCTCGGGACAGCGGGGATTTCCGGATGACCCAAGACGAAATTCAGCAAGTTTCTGATCGAATCAACATGATTCGAATCTCCCCAGAAGAAAATCCATTTGTCTTTCAAGCAATCCCAAGCCTTTTCACCAGAGAAGAGCTTGAAGGAGCAATGACTCGAGTAAACCCACCCATTGCTCTCTATCGCTCCAACCGCTCCGTCGCACCACGGTTTCCGGCAAGGAAAATCCGCAGCAAGGCAGCGGTAACGGCCGTCATTGCTAATCTGACACTCATCATTCTTGCCAAGCCTAGTCCACCGTCCGGACCAAGCAGCTCTGTTAAAATCAGATTTTTTACATGACCGGAGCTCCGGCAGAGTAACGTCAGGCTTCTTGACGAAACGTAATTTAACATTGCGAAGCTTTCGGTCAAAGCCTAAACGTGAGGTACTGAACTTAAGACCTTGGTAGTGACGGAAGAGCAAAATGACGGTGAAATTGTAATCTCCGGCGAACTCAGGATGAACCTGTAACGAGAAAGAGTAAGTTCCGTTACCGAAATCTTTCACCGGCGGCCTCGATTTCCAATTCTCGCCGGATAAATCAGTCTCGAAATAGTCCCCACCAATGCAAACGTGTTTTCCAGATTCATCTATGGCTTGAATTTTGAATTCATGAATCTCACCGGCGGTTAACTCCACCGAATCATTCCCGTCGACGCCGGCAACTGAAATCTCGACGGTTTTCGCTTCTCTGCACGGCTCTCCTCCCGGAGCCAGCCAATTTCTCATCAAATTCGCCGTGAAATTCTTCTGCAATTCGGCGGCAATCCACCCGAATTGGACCCGGGTCAAGTTTGAAGTGAGATTCGTCTTCTTCGGAACCAGATTTCGTGGAACCATCGTCGTCTTCAAAGTGAGATTTTGGCGGTGAGGTTTCTCTGATACTAGATTGGGTTTCGGTGACATTAAAGGCGACGGAGAAGGACTGATTCGAACAGAGTATGCATTGAATCTCCATGGCTCAACGAAGCTTTGAATCGAACAACCGTCAATACTCCAAACGACTAACATGAGGAAGAAGACGAGTGCAGTAAGAGCACCAAGCCGCCATTGAAGCAGAGGGCTTGGCCGTAAAAGCACCAATTGGCTCGGTACCGGAGGCAAAATCATTCCTTTCTCCGGCATCTGAAGATCCGACAACAAGAAACAAAAACCCAGAAAAGAAGGATACAAGTGAGAAAAATCACAAACACAATTTGACGACAAACAAAGACAATTACCGAGATTAGTTTTTTCTTTTTCTTAAGTAAAACATCAGTTTTTAGATTATTATACCGAGAAAACATTAAAGGTCAAAAATCACAACTTTTATAGTAAGATAAAAACATTAAACTTACTCTAAATGCTTCAACGATGGATAACTTCTCCAAACTCGTAGAAGATGATGATGATTGATGACAATGAATGATAAACAATCCACAATTAGCAGTTTTTTTATTCTTGGACAAGAAGAACCTTAAAATCCTCCCAAAAATTTCCAGAAGAGAGAAAAAGGAAACTAAAGGGAGGATTAAAAAGTCTTTGATTTTTTTTTTTTTGATTAAACAAAACCAAATATACTAATAAGTGCAAAAATAAGGAAAAGAACTCAAAAATTTGACAGCTTAAAATTGATCTTCCAAAGAAAATTTAGGATTCTGATGAGTGCAGCCAAAAAAGCAATTTAGAGGAGGTGGACGGAGAGAAAAAGACAATTTTACGCATAGACGATTATACCCCTTGCGTTTACGGGATTTACCATGACACCAACCCGACGACCGCGCTAAATAATTGCCCAGCGGACATGTGGGCAACGAAGTCGCGTCGGTGTGCCGGTAGGGGTATAATTGTCTTTTCGTTTAAACAATTAATACGTCGTGTGTGGTGTTGATTGGCGTCACATGCATTTGTTTTGTTATTGTCCTCTCTCTCCACCGCCGCTCTTTATTTCTCTGCAGGAGAAAAATCAATATGGGAGAAAAAGGAAAAAAAAAATTGTTTTGTTAAAAAAAAGGATTTTAAATAAGAGACGATGGGGTACTTGAAAAGGAAATTAATTGCTTACAAGTTACAAGAAAATAGTAATTATCCAATTCAGATTCAGATGTTTTTTTGGCTAAAAAGATAAAAGAGCTAGCTCAGATGTTATAATTATCATCAGTAGATGAAAAACCGTTGGAGATTTAGTACAACTAACAATTTTAGATAAGACAATATAAGATTTTTCTTATTCTTAGATTATTAGTTGCCTATTTTCAATACCACATTAGCTTAATCAAAGTGTCCATTCACATTATTCACAAAAATAGTTCATCTATTTTATTTATTAATCTTACTACTTTGATTCAAAAATTCTTTTTTTTTTATTGCCCAAGATAGAATTTAGCTTATAAATAAACATGATACTTGTGTTAGTTTGAGTTTTAACATTCTCTAATAAAAATTTGAACCAAACTGAAAAACTTTAAAGAGCAAGAGAATATTGAAGTAAGTAAGATTAAACAATTAGAGAACCTCCTCACTAAACGAGCTTATACGTTTATGGTTCTAATCTTGAATATATTGTTGGCCGTTGAGACTCTGTTTTTTTTTTTTTTTTAACATGTGACTTTTAACTCCAATGCTACCAAAAGTCTTCGGCCTATGAGAAATCACACACAATCTTTCATTTTTAGGTGTGAATTATGTGGAATGAACATAGATAGTAGCTCGTTTCTTCAGCCAATAATGAGAGTTGAATGAGAGTTGAGTGGTAGTTAAGAATTAAGGATAAAAAACACATTTGTGTGAGAAATCTAGGCTTTGGCTAAAGGCCTAAGTATTTTACCTGGTAGTCAGTAACATGCGATCTGGCTACTCCTGGCATTAGTCGGAAAGCATTCGAAACTCGGGACATATAGTGTGGTGGCCCTTCGGGGAGAAGTCCACTCCGAAACACTTCGGTGCGTTTCTACCGGGGCTGACCGAATCAACCGATAGGGTTTATATAAAAAAAAATAATAATAATAATGAGAGTCCCTACTATCTTAATATTGGGCAAAATTAACTATTTAATGGGCTTGATAGTATTGTTAGCATGAAAGCCTTTTATGATTTTGTTTCAGTGAGGAGCAAAAACGCTTATAAAAGCTGAACTCTGCTTCTTTTGTCACTGATTTCTTTCTCACCTGATCTGTTGCAGATATTTGGTCAAAGTGTTAAAGCTGAAATAAAAGAAAGTTAAAAAGCAATGCTACTTTCTCATTGGTTCTGCAAAGAGAAAGGACAGAAAAAACAGGTTCGTACGTAAGAAACACACATTAACTGTGTTCTGCTTCTTTTGCTCTCTCTCTCACTTTTCTCTTTTTTTTCAGAATTCAATCTCTCGACTTTTTCTTCCTAAGTAGAACCGTTTGGACTAGAAAAACTCTTCTCTTTGGACCAGATCAGCTTGCTTCTTGGTAATGATCTATCTTCTCTTTGTTACCAATTTCTCTTAAAGTTTGTAGCTTTCTTCTTTCTCCCTAACTCGTCTGCTCTCTTTGTCTCTGTCTCTCACAGTTCATACGTCTTCCATGGCTTCCAGTGATGTTCTTCCTCGATTCTTCACTGTTTTCCTCTCCCAGTACAGCTCCGAATCCATGGTGAGATTTTTCTCTGGAATATTTGTGCGACTTAAACTGGTTTCATGGAAAAAGCTGCTTGGTTTGATATGTTTTCAGTAGTGATGTGAAATGAGATCTGTAACATTATCTTAACTCTCTTGACAATGACAAAAGTTTTCACTTTCTTCACTAGTTAGCTTAAGATTTTCTCTGTTTCTGTTAGATATGTTTGAATATGGTAGAGTATGTCAAACTATACACTGGATTTTCTTAGATTTTTCTCCTTTGTTGAAAAATTGAACAAGAGATTTCGGTTCTTGTAATTTTTCTGTTAACTCCGCTTGCTTGCAGACAGAGTCTTTAGTTTATATTTTGCTCACTTTAACAGTTTAGTTTCTGCTGCATCTTTGTGTTGAGCAGGTGATACCACGTTCTTACTACGAACATTTACCACGTCGGTTGCCCAAAACTGCCATTCTCGTGGGAACTGGTGGAAGATTTTGGAAAGTAGCAATGACGAGCAGGCGAGAGCAAGTGTATTTTGAACAAGGCTGGGGAAATTTCGTGGCTGATAACGAGTTAAAAGATGGAGAATTCTTAACTTTTGTGTTTGATGGGCACAAAAGTTATGAAGTAAGTATCTATGGTCGTGGAGATTGCAAAGAGACTCGAGCAGTCATTCAAGTTGAAGAGATCTCTGATGACGATACAGAAGATTACAGCGTTTCTCTTCATAGCCTTAACAACGTTTCGCTTCATAGCCTTGACAATGATTCTCTTCAGGCTGATGTTGAGATAGAGAGCGATTCTCTTATGGCTGATGTTGAGATAGAGAGCGATTCTCTTCAGGTTGATGCTGAGATAGAGAGCGATAGTGACTATTCTCCCGAGAACCCGGACACAGCCTCTACCTCTGTTGAATCTGTTGAGGTGGTGAATCCAACAACAAGCATGACAAGCAGGCAGAGAAGTTGTAAGTAACACTGTCCTTTAATTGATGCCTTATAACCGAAGCTGTTTTGAATTGATCTCATGGGAATTTTGCAGACAAGAAGAAGACCATTGAGAATCCAACAACAAGCATGACAAGCAGACAGAGAAGTTGTAAGTAACATTGTACTTTAATTGATGCATATAACTGAAGCTGTTATGGATTGAGCTCATGGGAATTTTGCAGACAAGAAGAAGACCATTGAGAATCCAGAACTATATTTGGATGATCCAAACAATATTTGCTTTGAGACGTGTCTTAAGCTTAGAAAGTTTGAGCTGGTAAGACTTCCTTAGAAATAATACTATTTCGTCTCATTTAAATTTCTTTCATGAGTTGATTATTTACCTAACTAATCTTCTATACAGTTAGTTGATGCGCAGTTTGTGAAAGACTACAGCTTGAAATTCGGCGACCAGGTTGATTATATCGACGGATATGGAAAACTAACCGCGACAATGACGAAATGGGCAGATCAACGTGTTTGCATAAAGAAGTGGCAGAAAATATGCGATAGAAACAGTTTGACAGAGAATGACTCCATCTTGTGCGAAGTTCTCCGCAACGAAGACAAAGTGGTTTATGCAATCAAGATTCACATCTTCCGTGATGCAGCAGCAGCTAGCACTTGATTCTCTTTTGCAATTGGTTCTAGTCTTTTGTAGGCTACTCTAATTTCAAAACATGTCTCTGTGGTCTTTGTAGACTCTTGAATTCTCTTGTATTTTCAGCACTTAAGTAGGTTTCTGCTTGTTAGGATTAATTCTCTTCTCGACTTTGAATTCTATTTGAAACAAACACTTAAGCTTACTCGTTAATCACTCTGTTTCTATTATGATCATGTAAAATGGGTTAAAATGATAGTTTTCATTTGTTAGGTGCAGATTTAGTAATTTCTTGAAAATTTGATACCCATTCTTCCATAGAGACACACAAGCAACAGAAGAAGTATTTTGTTGGGAAAGTCAAAACACAAAAAATTCTCTCAAACAATGGCGTGTTGCTTAGCTTCGTGTTGTGCGTCGGCGACTTGTGGATTATGCTCGTCGGTGGCATCGGGGATAACGAGGAAATCTGCGAGGATCGCTTATTGTGGTCTCTTTGGTGCTTCTCTTGTCGTCTCCTGGATTCTTCGTGAGACTGGTGCTCCGCTCCTCGAGAAACTCCCTTGTACGATTCTCTGATCCATTCTAAGCTGGCTCTGTTAAAAAGGAGGTTCCTTTTAGCCGAGATTGATGATTGGAATTGAAAGAAACCATCAATTTTCGAAATTGAATCGAATCCGGTGGTTAACGATAGATTTGGGTGCTGGCTTGTGCTTGAACTTTCTCCTTTGCTGCTTAAGCATGTTGATTTAGATATCTGAATACTAAGACATGAGCGTTTAAGTGTGAATTTTACTTAATCAAGCTCTGTTATGGCAGAATTTGTACTCGTTCAGTGGAAATTTGGTTACTTTGTAGCTGCAACAGATTGATAATTGCACTAGAACATTAGAAATCTCAATTTGATGTGTTTGAAATTGCGTCTGACTATGCTTTGTGTTATACCTGATTGATCTAAGTTAGAGTTTTGAGTGTTGGAAAAGGAATCATCGTTGCCTAGTGATAAAAAATCTCCTTTTCGGATTTTGCCTGACAAACAGGGATCAACACTTCTGATTCATATTCCAAAGAATGGTACCAGCAGCAAGCTGTTCTTCGTGTGAGCTTTGGGAATTTCCTTTTCTTTGCTATATATGCTTTGATCATGATTGGTGTGAAGGACCAGAACGACAGGCGTGACTCATGGCACCATGGTGGATGGGGTTTGAAGATGATCGCCTGGTTTTTGCTTGTTGTCCTCATGTTTTTTGTTCCAAATGTTATCGTCTCAATCTATGGTAAGTTTTTCTTTGCTCCTCAAGATTTCACACATATGGTGTTATTGGAATTTTGCTTGTCTGCAAAATCCATTGTTGCTTACTTCATCAGGTATCAGTTGATGAGCTCGAATCGGGTGGGTTGGCAATTTGTGTGATTATATATTATGCTTTGGTGTAGCTGCAAGTATGAAAAATAAGTTGATGGAATTCTTCCTTTCCTGTTTCTATTTGCTAAAAGATTGAGACTTATAAGTTGTGTATTTTTATATCTTTGTTAAAAAGTGAAACCATATATGTGAGCTAATCGTTGTGCTGGCTCATTCTTTCAGGAACTTTGTCAAAGTTTGGTGCTGGAGCGTTTCTGTTGGTTCAAGTGGTCTTATTGTTAGATGCTACACATAACTGGAATGATTCATGGGTCGAAAAGGATGAAAAAAAGTGGTATACTTAACATCTCTTCTATGAATTTGTCATGTGTTTGTTCCATTATTCTGTCTTGGGCTTTTTTTTTGTTGAAGTTTGATTAATGATCATATTCTGACTAATGGGATTCTTTGTGCAGGTACATCGCTCTGCTTGTCATATCAATCGTGTGTTACATTGCTACATATGCCTTCTCAGGAATCCTGTTCATCTGGTTCAACCCATCTGGTCAGGATTGTGGACTTAATGTTTTCTTCATCGTTGTGCCGATGATCTTGGCCTTTGTTTTTGCTATTATTGCTTTACATCCTGCGGTGAACGGCAGTCTTTTACCGGCATCAGTTATTTCGGTTTACTGTGCTTATGTTTGTTACACGGGTCTCTCTAGCGAACCACATGACTATGTGTGCAATGGACTTAACAAATCCAAGGCAGTGAACGCAAGTACACTCATCCTCGGAATGCTCACTACAGTTCTCTCGGTTCTATACTCCGCCCTCCGAGCCGGCTCTTCCACCACATTTCTCTCACCACCGTCTTCCCCCAGATCAGGTACTTCACCAACCTCTTCGATATGCCTGGGCATTAGGTTTTTCGGTTTTGTGAATATGTAGTAATTCTGAACTAGACTCGGATTTTAGTTTCTTCTTATTTGCTGGAAACGTTATTTGCAGGTGTGAAGGATTCATTGTTAGAGGACCCCGAGGACGGGAAGAAGAAGAGTGGTGAAGCAGAGGCACGACCTGTGAGTTACTCATACTCCTTCTTCCATATCATCTTTGCGCTTGCGAGCATGTACGCTGCAATGCTTCTCTCGGGATGGACCGACTCATCAGAGAGTGCGACTCTGATCGATGTGGGATGGACCTCGGTCTGGGTCAAGATATGCACCGGTTGGGTCACAGCCGTACTCTACATATGGACACTCATTGCACCGCTCATCCTTCCTGATCGCGAGTTCTACTAAATACTGTAGATGGTAAAACGTATATAGTCCGGTCCGTTGAATGTTATGTATATGTTTATGTAGTCACTTAAAAGTGGGTATGGTCTTGTAATGGAAATAGCTCGTGTCACGTTTCTAGACTTGTAATCGAAGAAACCTGAATGTTGTTTGAATGGTTGTGTTGTTTTTATGATAAATAGTAGGCCACTAAATTTGGACTATGGAAATGTTCTACTTGAAGTCAATGAATCATTAGAGTGGACAGGAAAAGTTGAGCAAGAATCCAATCATAGTTTAAATTTGATCTAATCAATCATTTAAATAACTAAAACCTGCTACACATTTAGCAGCTTTTACCTTTTGTTATCATTGCTATTAGAATTAGTCTTAATTAGTTATACTATTGTTGATTCTTCCTTGTGCTTTGTCCTTGGAATAATCCTCAAGGACAAAATCTTTTATGTTAATCCGACAAACCACGTTTTTTCTTCTTCTTCTTTAATTGAATGGCTTATAGCAATTATTCATATCCTTTTACTTATGACCAATGCTTTACACGCAAAAAGTTCCAACTCTAATTTATTTTTCTATCAACAAATTGCATAATCATATGACAATGATTAGTTGTAAAATTTTGTTGTTCCTAGTATGACACGGACAATATTTTACATTGTTTAAGAAAAAACTGATAATAGTCTACAAACAACTATTTCCATATGGGCACAAAACGTAGAATAATTACACATATTTGATCATTTTCCCATTACCACATATGAAGAGAATTATCACAGTGAAAGAGACCAACTTTATAAAGCTTATACCTCTTGTTTTTTTTTTTGCTTCATTGATTGGCTTGCTTTCAAATTTTAAAGGATGACAAATGAGGTTTCTTTTATTGTCATTTGTCATTCTTTAAAATTTGAAAGCAAGCAAATCAATGAAGACATGACATGACTTATTAAACGGCTAGTTAACCCAAAGACTTGACATGACATGACACGTTACGTATGATTTGCTGAAATCTAAGATACCGTGAATTGCAATTTGCAAATCTGAAAATTAATTGAATCCATTATAGTTAATTTCGGTCGTGTTATCGTATTTTCCATAATTTCGTGTGAGAAGATGGACATATTCTTCTATGTAATGTCAACCATGGACAGACCATGTGAAATACTGATTAGCATCTATATATTTCAGATAGAAAACAACATCGTTTACCTCTAAGCCTCAAACATAGCATTAGAATTAGACATAACTATATCGTTCTGGTATGTGTTCAATAAAACTTAATGAAAACGATTTTCTTTGGTCTTTGGTAGACTTGAGCCAAATTGGTTTAGCTACTAACTCTAGACATTTTTTTTAAGAATTGAAAAATGTTCGACCGTTTTATTTTGGTGTAGCTTCTGACAGAACCAATTATTTTGGTCATTAGTATTTGAAAGAATTCAAATCACATTTTTAGTATCATGTATTTACTCTTTCATTATGTACTCTAGATTTTAATTTCAAAATACTAGAGAAAGTTAATACGTCATTTTCTTAAAATTAAAGAAGAAGTTATCCTAAAATGTAATTAGTTAAAATGTTGTTAATATTATTCATGAACTTATAAACTATTTTTTATGGTTTCAAACAAAACTACTCTATTTTAATAATCTCTTATCCTAACATGTAAGATTTTTATCAAAAATAAATATGTGTATAAATTTTAAATTAACTTTAAATCTAATTAATCACTTTATTTGAGTATATTTATATATTTTAAGTTATGAGAAATCTCTCTGCTCCCAATTACCGTTTTTTATTTATTTTATTTAGCTTTCCCTGAAAAATGGTTAATTACCAAATAAATGTATAGATACATATAAGAGATAATTATATGTAAAGGAGGCATCACCGTCGTCGTCGTCCTAACATGCTCCATCTCCTCCTTCTCTCCGACGAAGAACATTCCACCACCAATAGCATGCCCCCTTCCTCCTCCGCCTCTAGATCCGCCGCCAATCACAGCTCCTCCTCCTCTCTCCACCTCTGCAAGCACTCTCCTTCCGCGACTCTCGACCTCCTAATCCTAATCCTCGTCCTCTTCTCCGGCGCTTTCCTCCTCTCCTCTTACTTCTCCTATCTATTCCACTCCTTCTCTCTCCTATCCTCTCACTTCCCTTCCCTCTCCTCCTTGATCTTCTCCGACGATGAAGATCTATCTCCGATCCCTCCGGCGTCCTACTTCTTCGCCTTCGCCGTCTTCTTCGCCGCTTCGATTGCGTTTCTCGACCTATGTTGTGGACCCAGATCGAGGAAGTGTAAGAATCCCAAGTGTAAAGGTTTGAAGAAAGCGATGGAGTTTGATTTGCAATTGCAGACGGAGGAATGTGTTAAATCTGGAGCTACTAAGGAGATCGATCGATTGCCATGGAAAGGAGGAAGTGAGAGCAATCCTGATTACGAGTGTTTGAGGGCTGAGCTTAGAAGGATGGCTCCGCCTAATGGCCGTGCTGTTTTACTTTTCCGATCTAGATGTGGTTGCCCTGTCGCTAAGCTCCAAGGTTGGGGACCTAAACGAGGCCGCCGTCATAAAAAGTATGTCAAACCCTTTCCTACTCAAATCCCTTTTTCATTTGGTTGAAAGGAACTTGCTTTAGCCATGAATGTGTAGTTTGGTTGATCATCACTTTAGATTAGTAATGACTTGTGTGATCTCCATTGCTACTCTTAAGGGGATTTTAGATGAATACTTATGGATTTGGTAGCTTTGGTTCTTTCTTTTGATTCATGACAGTGTGATTTCTTCTCTATGAGTCATTGATTTGTGGGTTTCTTGGTAAAAGAGTTGTTTTGTGATATTGTTCATGGTTATGTTGATCAGATCCGCTGCATCTTGTACTGGAGTTATTAGTGTAGTAGATTCGAATCTTAGGAAAAGTACTAGCAAGTCAGATGTGAAGAAATGTGGGAACTTGGTTATAGAGTATGGTTCTTCTGCCTTAGATTGTTCTTATTAGAAATCAGGCTACTTTTAAGATCGAAACTGTATTTAAGGCATTGCCTTGTCTAGTTGATTTCCTTTCTCAATGGGAAACTCTTTCTTTACTGAAATTGTTGGTGCTTTGCTTTCCAAACTCTTTTTGTTAAGAATATCTGAATTTCATATATATAATAGCTAATGATTACAAAACTTTGAGATCCCATTTTGATATTTCAATGGTCATTTCTGGCTCCCTTGACTTCAACCCCTTGTATTATACAGCCTAGCACCAACAACATCTAAAAATTGGAGATGTGCTTGATAAAAATACATGGTGCTAGGTATCCAATTGGCAACAACCTTGAGTAGATGAATGTTTTCTTTTTATTGCTTTGTATGTAACTTGTAATAATTATCTACATATCTACTCTGACTAAGGTCGTTGGTTGGTTACTCATCAGTAGATTCTATGATTTTTTTTTTGTCGTGTGTGCTCTGATCAGACTTGTTCTCTTTGTTTGTTTGACTCACATCTCTCATTTAATCCATAATCAAGTTGAAGTATTTTTGGTTAAACATTTTGTTCTTAAGTCATTTTATTTCTTCTCTTAGCATCCTGATTCAGTTTACGCCGTTATCTTCTGCAGATCGCAAGCGAACTTGGCTCTAAAGGGAGGGGTAGACCATCGCTGATCAGGTCGATAGGAACTCTTCAATCTATCATTATAGATTTATCACATTCGATGTTTGCATAGTTCATCTTGGAAACTAGAGAATTCCAGACAGCTTTGTTTGCGGATTTTTTAATTTCTTTTACCTTAGAAATGTCCCAATATTACAACTTGAACACTTAACTTTTTATTGAACTACCTCACATACCACGCAAAAAAGGCAGAATCATATTTTTCACTTATGAACTACACTACATGACATCGCTGCACTTCCTCCTACGAATTTGTTTAGGCGATGGATTTCTCTATGTCGTGTTTGCTTGTCTCTTGCTTCTGATCTGCTGATTTCATTGCAAATCTACAAAATCTCGATGAGGGTTAGCTGTTTCATTAAGAATGTTGGTGTCTTTGGCGTTGGAACTGCTGTAATTTGTTTAGATCTCATTTTGTTCAGTCCCTTGGATTCTGGAACTTGCGAAAAAATGCTCTGATTATGTTCCTTTGTTTGCTTTAAGTTGGAAAAACGTTTTTACAACTAGTATAATCAAATGTTTCTGAAGATTCAACCAAATCAATTGTTTTTAAGGTTGGCCGTAAACTAGTATAATCAAATGTTTCTGAAGATTCAACCAAATCAATTGTTTTTAAGGTTGGCCGTAAAATAGCCGTTTCCTTGAATTCGGTATGTGTCCCTTTGTGGACTTTAAAGCTTTGTTGTGTGGTTGAGGCTTAAATAGTTCAGTCCTATGGACACATCAAAAGCTTATTGTCTGGGACCTCACAAATAAGAAAGCTTAATGACCTTTCTTGTATCAAACATTTTAGAACCAGTTTCTGCCATTATTGTTGGCAAGTCCAAATTTATCACTGAAGTCACAGGAAACTTTTTCCTTTAAGAGAAGCGGTTTTGGTCATAAAATCCTGTGGAAACAAACAAACAAAAAAGAAAAAAAAGAGAAGAAAAGAGAAAAAACAACAACATTTCACTCTACTAAGCTAGCTGAACAACACAGATCAACCACTAATCCTTTTACAATGACAAATGCACAAATCTTTACTCTTCTAAACTTCTGTTTACTTCACCATCATCATCTCAGGCTCTCAAAGTGACCTCTCTCTCTCAGTTAGTTGCTTAGTGTAACCGTTGCTTCACACGTCTCCCATTTAAGTCACAACCATCAGCAAATAACTCCTTTCGATGCCCTGATGATGTTAAAGAGTGCTCACTCAGCCTAGCCACATACTCCAATAGCTCACTTAGTAGGGACGGGCAGCTTTCCTTCAGATAATCAAACCCATCCGTTTCCATCACAGCTAACGAAATTACAAAAAATTAAAGACAACTTTTTATTACAAAGACAGCCTTCAGATTTCAGACATGATCAAAGTGACTCAAGCAAGAAGTGATCTTTTGTACCTTTTAGGTTTTCTGGAAAAGCTATAAATTTGAGGCAGGCGGCTTTCAGCTGGAAACAATGATGCTGCTCAGCAAGAGCCAAGGTGGTTGCAACCGTATTTATGCTGATTCCTTCACAGAGTTTTGACTCGCATATTGTTCTAAGCCGCTCAAGAGCATATCGGTCTGCAGCTGCAAGCAGATGCTGAGCCACAAGAGTTGATGCCCATTTCAAGTCTGTGCCCATTAAGTCTTGCATATCAGGCAATTCGTCCCAGTAGATAAAATGGAGCAACATCTGCAACAACAACAACAAAAAAAGCACAAT
This sequence comes from Arabidopsis lyrata subsp. lyrata, assembly GCF_000004255.2. Lineage (NCBI taxonomy): Eukaryota > Viridiplantae > Streptophyta > Magnoliopsida > Brassicales > Brassicaceae > Arabidopsis > Arabidopsis lyrata. The sequence continues at coordinate 2,466,823 of NW_003302553.1, forward strand.
AAAACAAAAGGAAAAGGGAATTTGTATCAACCTACGCTTCAACCTTAAATTTTCACATCGACTAAAGACCACTCTAAACAAAGAAAACTCGAGCTGTGAAGCAGAAAATGGTTCAAATTTGACATGATCACCTATAACAAAATTTCTCCATGAACTTACTGCATACGAGAAATGGAGACAGTGCAGCTATGAATTAGCATATAGACATTCATGCATTCCAAAAGAGAAGTAGAAAGATAAAACCTTATCCCATGAGCAGCACCCCAGGAGAAGGTCCCGGATTGTACACTCGTAAACAGAAAAGCCTGTTATCACACCACAATCACTCAGTTATCACACCACAATCACTCACCCGAGAAAAGGTAAGGAACCAAGAAAGCTATCTCTTCTTATAAGGCCATAAGCTACTCCTGAAAGCTACAAATATAAAATTCTACCAAGACATGCCAAGGAAAAACATATTTAGTCCAGAAAAAGAGTTAAAGGGAGGACCTTGAAAATAGGGGCTTGTATGTCTTCTATGATTATACATTTGGTATTTTCACTTCTCAACGGGCCAAAAAGCTGTGCCCTCAAAACTGCAGAACGTGCTGCAAGAACCAATTTGTGAGCAGGAAATGTTTCTCCATCAACTTTGAAATTAACATCAGCTCCTTTCCCACTTTCCAAAAGCTTTCCAAACTGCTGACCCAAGTCAGAAACCGGCACGGGGATATTGTAACACCTTGGTCCTTCTGTGCGTGACTTCACCACTCCAACACAACACCGGACCAAGAGACCATTGTCCTTCAGATAGTCCGATGACTCCAAAAGAGACCTCTTGAAAAAACGTTTGTATCCCCTAAAAATAAAGCAATTATCAGCAAATTAAACATTTAAGAGACCCATACATATCACTAATATCTAAACTCATCAGTACAAGGCAGAGACTAGTCCATAGCATTACTTACCACATACTTCCTCGATATTTAAGAGTATAGGGTCCGCTTTCTAGAGTTCTACCAAAATGGCTATGAACCTTGTGCCTTTCGTTACCGCTCTGATCCACGAGTGTGAGCTCAAACAAAGCCCTAACATCGGCTCCTTCGCTCGCGAGGGCTATGAAGAGAGACACGTACACAGAATTATCCTCTGGACTTTTTCCATCTGGGTAGAAGTAGATCGCCCAAGAGTAGCCACCAACCATGAACGTATCCGAGGCAACGTATTTGCCAATCCCCATCCCTTTGACCAAAGAGTAGCCGCTGATCTTGAATTCGTGGGAGCCATTGATGGTTTCCGTGCGAGAAGTCGACTCCGTGAGCGACTGTGAGGTCGATTTCGAAGATCCAGGAACCTCCGTGGAAACCCTAATTGTGTCCATCAAACAAAGACGAGATCCAAGAATCACGACTTTGGTAAGAAATTGTTGGTTTCTTCGATCTTCTTACCCGGAATAAGTATCTTTCCGCTGCTAAAGTCTTCAAATTTCAGAAGAAGACGGGAGATTTTCCAGATTGATAGGCGACGAAATTAGGGTTTCGAATCACAGGGGAAATTTCGAATTTTGAGAGCACGGGCGAGAAGAGAAATGGTGGATTCAACGGAATCAGAAAGTGAAACCGATAATCGCCGGAACTCAAGAACTGAATCGTCGTGGATCGTGAAGAGAGAGAGATGCGATAGAGAGAGGAACCAACCCACTTGATTGATCGGTTTAACTTTTAAACACAACAATTTGGTAGGTTGCGAATAATAACGTCGAACATTAAAATAAAACCCAAAAAAGATTTTATTTTTATTTTTAAAAGAGCCATTTTTGAACAAGAAAACCCTAGATATCGTGCTAAGAAGAAGAAGATACAGGTAAAATCGCGGCAAAAGCTCTTTGGGAATCCCAAAGGTTGATACTTTAATCCCCCCCAAATGATTCGCAAGCTCTGTTCTTCTTCTTTCTCTCGCTCCATCATCTTCCCCAACAAACCCATCTTCATCTCCCGCTCTTTCCCTCATCCACTACTCCGTCACTCTTCTGCTCTCTCTTATTCCTCCTTGAAAATGACCGATACCCAGATCCCTGATAACTCTAGTTCGTCCTCAAATCAATCTCCCACCAAACCCGAATCGCTTCGTTCCCTCGAATTTCAATTGGGTTCTTCTTTCACCGCCGATCCAATTATCCCACCGCCGAATCAGATCGTCATCGTTATCAGTGGTCCGAGCGGAGTTGGCAAAGACGCAGTGATCAACAAGCTTCGTGAGGTTCGTGAAGGTCTACATTTCGTTGTTACCGCCACTAGCCGTCCGATGCGACCTGGTGAAGTTGATGGTAAAGACTATTTCTTTGTCTCGAGAGATCAATTCTTATCAATGGTGGAGAACGAAGAGCTTCTTGAATACGCACTTGTTTATGGAGAGTACAAAGGGATTCCAAAGAAGCAGATTCAGGAGTTTATGGCTAAAGGGGAAGACATTGTTCTTAGAGTTGATATTCAAGGAGCTCAGACGTTAAGGAGGATACTTGGTAACTCTGCCGTGTTTATATTCCTTGTGGCGGAGAGTGAGCTTGCGATGGTGGAGAGGTTGATTGATCGGAAGACGGAGAGTCAAGAGGAGCTGCTTGTTAGAGTTGCTACGGCGAGGGAAGAGGTTAGGCATCTAAAGAACTTTGATTACGTTGTGGTGAATGCAAAAGGGAGGCTTGATGATGCGGTTAATCGCGTGGAATCCATTATCGATGCTGAGAAATCCAAAGTTCATCAAAGGATTGTCAGGATTTGATGTGCTGGTAACTTTTTACTTGCTTCAAAGTTCTCTGTTTTACCAGTGTCTGATTGATATAAAAACCTTGACTTGCTTAGATTCAATTGAGGAATTAAGCTTTGTAAAGTTCGGTTCTGTAGTACCAAGTTTTGATGGGACTAAAATGTGAAGTTTTGTTTGCTACTTGAGGAAGAATAGATACAGCTAGAGAAGCCATTTTAGTAAAGCGTTGAGAGATAGGAAGATGATTATGCGTTGATTGATTTTAGTTACTTACTTGATCTGCTTTTGCTGCAATGCCACCATTCGTTGTAAAATCTAGCTAACCACCTGGCTAAATTAGTTGATCCAGCATGCTATAATGTGTTTTGAATCCTTAAAATGACTGGAATTATCTGGTTAGAAACAGGAAGATCTTGTGCAGCTGATTTGTTTAGGGAGCTTCTTGCAAAAGTTCTTAGGTTTGGCAATGTCATTTAGGAACTATGGTTTGGGTATACCGAATGCAAATGTATTTGCGCTGTTAACGCTTTCACTATTGTTCTTGCAGATTGCTTGCTGTCTCCAGTCACGGTTTCATCGCGAACCAAGACAATTTTGGTATCTGTACAAGGGAAATGAACATTCAGGTGATTCCTCCCTGTTACAAGGAATCCTTTTGAATCAAAGTTAGCTAAATGGATTCTGTTATTATCATACTCACAGTTTGATTAATCGTGTTACTTAATGTTATGGAGCATTGTTGATAACAATTTAGTTAGCATTCACTTAATCAATCTTTACAAGATGGTGGGTGGCGGCTGAGTTCCAAGGCTTTCGGAACATGTTTATTCTTAATGAAAAAGAAGGTTCAAGATATCTTCCTCATCCAAAAATAAAACAAAAATAGAGATAAATTTCATAAATTAATAAGGTGATAACCAAAATATAAGATAAGCCTTTGAGCTTGACACAGAAAAGATTATCTACTATACATTTTTGCAGCAGCTTTTGGGGTACCCAAATCGGGTCAAATTTGTTTAATTTTGACCCGGAAATCTTCAATCGGATTTTTCCTTAAATTTTGGCAAAATTAAAAAACGAAAATAATTAATAAAATCTAAAATATATATACTTTCTCAACTAATTACTATATTTAAACGCTTTATTTATGGTATATTCTCCACGATTTTATAGATAAAGAAATCAAATATGATGATTTAATGCTAATATAACAAATTTACACTAATTTCCTAAAACCTCTCTACCTAATTTAAACATAAATATATGATTCTTATTTCACTTTTATTTGATCTTATATTTATATTATTTTAAATTATTATAAAATATATAAATAGTTAGTAAATTTTAGTTTTTTTTTTTCTGCATATGTTACAATTCAAATTTTTTAAAACGGACATATATTACTCAATCGATGAATAAAAATATGTGTGTAATCTATATTAACATTTTTAAGAACAAATTGAACATTTAATCATGTCGTTATTTTATTCAGACCCGAAATTGAGTCATTCGGATCTTTCTTTAATTTTTACAATTATCTAAAATGGGACAGTATATCACGGGTGAAATCCTAATTAGTATTTTAAGATACAATTATAAATTGTTTTTACGGGTTGGTCCAAAAACACACTAATTTAAAAATATACATGGAAACTATTTGAAAGCAACTTTCAAATTAACTCGAATTATATGACATTTAAATAAAAGTGTTATTAAAAAAATAACAAAATGATGTTTAATTTCATTTTAGATTATATGGTTGGACGGGTTTGGGTCAATATTAATACGAGACAATATACCACAGGTGAAATCCTATAAATAACAAATCAAAATACAATTATACAATCTTAAACACTAAACAAAACAAATACAACTTAAAAATTTTTATTTTAGATACAACGTATGTGACCCGCGGTATACAACAAAAAATATTATACACAATAAATTCATCAATTTATAAAAATAAAAAAATCAAATAATTAACCCGCGGTGTACCGCGGGTCATATCCTAGTTTCATACATTATTCTAGTGCCGTACGTCAACTCTTAATTTCCAAAAACTCATGACATATGTGAACAGAAAATATTGACTTGAGTTTGACGTTTCTTATGATGTTCATAATTTGCAAACCGAATTGCGGATTAATTAATAATAAGATGCAGAATAGCTTTTGTTTTGCTTGCTGAAGGACAATCAATTTATGTTACTACTATTTGTACGTGGCACAAGACAACATGGCGGCTAAACATAAGTCAAGCAACATGCCTCTCATCAAGTCAATGACATTTCTTTCTTTAGAAGGAAGATCGCCTTCTTGATATAATGATTGGATGAAGAAGAAAACACTTTATGATTATTGTGTGACAGAAAATAAAACAGCAATTTGAAGTTACACTTTCTTGCACACTTCCTTTTTCAATTTTCGCCTCATTGTTGTCTTCTTCTCCACTCTTTGCTTTTCTTCTGTCTTGTCTCTTATACACACAAATAGATGCAACATATATATAATCATGCCTTTTCTCATTTGTATCCATCATTAACGAAATCCTAAATAAAAATAATAATAACGAAAAAGGAAAATTCTCGTAAGGTTTAATGTATTCCGAGAATTTTGGAGAGGATGATCGGAGCATCCATTTGCAGGTTTTTCTTTTCTTGAAACTACACATATAAAAGTTTTGTGCTTCACACTTTTTACTTTCACTTTAGGTTTTAATTCGATTAGTCTTCAATACATTTTTAAAACATTGTTGATCATTGTATGTATATGAGATAACATGCCTCAGTTTGTTCTAATAATAGTCTTACTACTTGCATGGTGTAATTCCGGAAAAACGGTCTATTTCCCCATGAGAAGTATGCTTATCACACCAGATAGAGCCCGTCTCTGGTACCTCTCAGAGGTCCGTGGTTAAGTTATCTTTTCATCGATTTTCGCTCATTTTCTTTTTCTCGGTTCTTCATTCGTCGTGTGGGCAGGTCTCGTCGGTATGTTTTTTTTTTTTTTTTTTTTTCTTCT
>NW_003302553.1:2472687-2617187 GCF_000004255.2 Arabidopsis lyrata subsp. lyrata
GGGAGGAAAAGATAGGAGAGACGGCAGGCAGCTGCATGCTGCAGGTCACTCTAGAGCATCCCGAGTTTAATGTTAACTTCCGTTTCATGGACATATAGACAGAGGTCAAAGAACGGGCTCTATCTGGCGTGATACGATAGTTCTCGGGGGGAAATAGACCGTTTTTCCTGTAATTCCATATGTAATTGAAAGTAAATTTTCACCATAATTTGAAATGTCGATAGTGAACCCTCTCTAACTTCAATAAATTTCTTATAAATGAGAATTAAGAAAACAATAAAATTTCGAAAGTTTTTTGCAAATATTAATATTGTTTCATTATAAATCTTCATTCTAATTTCTAAGTCATACAATAGCCAAAAGTGTGGTTAAAAAACCTCGAATTTATACATGTGTTTAACAAATGTAAAACGGAAACATCGAATTTTAAAACTTTGAAAAATTATTTGGGGAAAAATAATTAATTTTCATTTCAAATAGGTGTTGGAGCTCCAAAAATTGGAAGAAGCACGAGGCTCAAGCGACACCGTTTTGGATTATAGAAACAGCGTCGAAGGAGACAGCGGCGAAACCGCAGACGCAGTGTCTAATTCCTCCGCGATCGCGTTTCACAGACCAACATCACCCGCGCCGGAGCAGAAGCTCACACTCTTCGCTCTCCGCCTCGCAATCATAGAGAAAATCGCCACTAATCTCGGAACCCTAGGTTTCATTTGGGCCACGGTGGTTCTTCTCGGCGGATTCGCGATCACACTCGAAAAATCCGATTTTTGGTTCATCACCATCATTCTCCTCATCGAAGGCACTCGAATCTTCAGCAGAAGCCACGAGCTCGAGTGGCAGCACCATGCCACGTGGACTGTATCCGGCGTCGGAATCAGTAGCTTCCGCGTGATCCAATCAAGCTCAATTTCACTTCTCAGAAATCTTAAACGAATCAGGTTACGATACTCTCTTCTCTCTTGCTTAATCGAATTGGAATCGATTCAATTTAGGGTTAACATTTGAGTTTCTCTGCAGCGAAGGGATCTTTAAGCCGATCCTCGATAATGGATTGAGAGAAGCGACGACGAGAATCGGACGACAAGAGACCTTTGATCGTCAAACAACTCTGACATGGAAGAACTCAGAAGTTCCTCTTCTTCCATATGCGAGATGGCTTTACATCTCCAGCTACGTGAGCCGGCTTCTCTACTGGCTCCAGCTTTTGTCAGCGAGTGCTTGTGTGGCTCTGTCTTCTTACAAGCTCGTAATGCACAACTACGGAGATGTTCAAGATGGAGACTTGGACAAAAGGAACAGACAAGCCGCTCTCAGCATCTTCTACTCGCTTGCGCTTGCCGAGGCGTTGTTGTTTCTTGCGGAGAAAGCTTACTGGGAGTGGGAGGTCAGTGTGTGTAATTTGCTTGAGAATGTGACTAGAGAGTGTGGGTTTGGAGTTAGTGGAATGGTCTCTATCAAGAGATTCTTCTATGATGCTTACTCGAAGTCTGTCAATGGGAGTATCTTTGATGGTGTGAAGATGGATATGGTGAGCTTTGCTATGGATCTCTTGGGCTCAAACTGCTCCGATGAACAGCTCATCGGAGTGAGGATTCTCAGGCAGTTTGCTGTAAATGAGCGGTTCGCAGAGGATACACTTGAGAAGATCGGAATCAACTTACCTGTCATTGAAAGGTTTGTTCTTTACAAAGTTACGATGCTAGATTTGTAGAGAACTTAATCATATTGAGATTGCAGAAACAGAAACAAAGCTGATCTTATTCTTTCTATAAATGTGCTGTGGTACATATATCTAATCCTTTTTCATAAAATATCGATTTGTTTTTTGTTCTTGTCCAGGTTGGTGGAGATGTTGAACTGGAAAGATCTGCAAGAAGAAGAGATTAGAAGATCAGCGGCTGAGATACTCTCAAAACTCGCTGGCAAAAAGCAGAACTCTCTCAGAGTTGCCGGAATCTCTGGTGCGATGGAGTCGATTTCATCACTGTTACAGAACACAAGATCTTTAGGGGAAGCTCCTGACGAGATTGGAGAGAAGAAAATCTTCCACGACCATCATCTACACTACGATTTCTGGAGGTTCAACAATTTGGGCCTCTTGATTCTAAAGAAATTATCCAGAGATCATGACAACTGTGGGAAAATCGGCAACACGAGAGGGCTTCTCCCTAAGATCATTGACTTTACACACACAGACGCAACACTCTTGAAGGATGAGAACGCAGATATGGTTCTGTCACAAGTCCTGACAGTGAAACGGTCGCTGCAGCTAGTGAAAATGTTAGTAAGCACAAGCGGCAACACCGGGAAATGTCTCAGGAGGGAGATCTCAGAAATTGTCTTCACAGTCAGTAACTTGAGAGACGTATTGCGCCATGGAGTGAGATACCCAAAATTGCAGAAACTCGGGATCGAGATTCTGAGCTTCCTCGCGCTTGAGACTGATGCGCGGGAGAGAATTGGCGTTACCTGGAGGTGTCTTGAAAGAGCTGTTCACCATCTTCTTGAAAAGAAAAACCACATGGAGATGAGAGTGAAAACCGGGTCAGAATCGCTGCAGGTGAAGCTATAGGGATGCTTGCTTTGGAGAGCAGAAGCAACTGCATCCAAATTCTAAAGCTCGGAGTCTTTGGAAGACTCGTGGATGCACTTGAAGTTCCTTTGATCCGTGTCAATGCAGCGAGAGTGTTGAGAAACTTGTGCATATATTCTGGACATGAAAGCTTTCTCGACCTGAGATTCATTAAAACAGCAGCGCCTACGGTGAGTATGTCTGTCTGTCGGTACAAATATGCCCTGAACCCTCCCAAAAGATTAAAACTTCTTCTGTTTTCTTGCAGGTGTTGAAGTCAATAACATCAGGTGACAACAAATTACTGGAGGTGATGCTAGGATTAGCAGCACAAGTGTTTAAATTCATGAGTTCAGAAGAAGCAAATATTGTTCTGACGGATTCAGGGATCAAAAAGCTAGAACTTGCGAACACACTGGTATCGATTCTGAAAAAGCATGACAAGCCAGCAATCAAGGTTCCAAGAATCAGGAGGTTTGTGATAGAGCTTGCGATATGGATGATGGAAGATGATGTGGAGAACGTTGGGATGTTCAAAGATTTGGGTATGGAGAAAGAGCTCGTGAAGGTTCTGGAAACAACGGCTGAGCTTGAGAACTTCGATGTTTTCTCTGGCACGGTTGGAGTGAGCCGACAGAGCAGAACGGTTCATTGGTTAGCTGAACTGGCTTTAAAAATGCTTGAGGATGAACAATCATAAGTTTTCATCTTCCTCTTGAGAAACTTAGAGCTCTCTGCTTCAAAGTTTTAACTAATACCTAATTATTTTGTAAGAAAAGTGTGCTAATCATGAAATATATCGTTTAATTTTACAATCATTTAAAAAGTTTCTCAAAGTTCAAATTAGAGATAGATCTCAAATTCCATCCGTATATACATATACCTTGTAAAGAAAGATACACTTCTCTCGTAATAGTGCTCTTCGTTAAAAACCATTGTTCAATGTTCTCGCAATTGTGCAATTTCTCAGATTCAAACAGAGTTTATAATCCTAACAATGCCGAAAACTACTAGAGGGATGAAGTGATACAAGAGAAGTCATGTCCACAGAAGACAAGTTAATTAAACATACGAATAGTTCAGCATCAATCAGATGATTTAAGGACAATGTTTCTTATAACCTCAAGAAGAGTCATTCTCACTCGCATCACTTATCTCTTCCACTGGCATGGGTGTTACGTCAACAACGCTATCACCAGAATCATTGTCACCTTCTGTATCATCAGAGTTCTCTTCCACTGGCATGGGTGTTACGTCAACAAGGCTACCAAGAGAATCGTTGTCACTTTCTGTCTCATCAGAGATCTCTTCAACTTGAATGACTGCTCGTGTCTCTTTGCATTCTCCGCGACCATAGATACTAACTTCATAACTTTTGTGCCCATCAAACACAAACGTCAAGAACTCTCCATCTTTTAGATCGTTATCCGCCACAAAATTTCCCCAGCCTTGTTCAAAATACACTTGCTCTCGCTTGCTCATCATTGCTACTTTCCAAAATCTTCCACCAGTTCCCGTGAGAATCGCTGTTTTGGGCAACCAACGCGGTAAATGTTCGTAGTAAACCCTTGGTATCAGCTTCTCAACACAAAAAAATGTAACACAAGTTAAAACTGTAGAAATGAATGAGAAGGAAAACAACATAAACGAGAGGCTTTTTCTGCAGCTATGGGCAAATTTTTCCATCTAGGGATTTGTATATGATTCTTGTTTAAAGCAAAACCTCTGTTTTTAATTTGAATCTTACACATTGGAGAAAACTTGAGAAATTCAACTCTATAGTACCTAAGTTGGTGAAAAACTTGAAATCTTTAAACATTTAAAAGAGAGGTAAAACATACGAGTGTTGTTGTTTCAGAGGTAAATTACTCACACCAAGACTTAACATATAAAGCCAATAGATTTTTCCTAGAAACCAACTCAGCCACTTAACCTAATTTTTTCAGAGACAAACTAAAAATCAAGAGAAAAGTCTTACCAAAGAGTTGGAACTGACATTGGAAAGAAAGACAGTGTAGAAACGAGGAAGTACATCACCGGAAGCCATGGAAGTTGCAGGAACCCTGTGTGTGTGTATGAGGAAAGAGATAGAGCAGACGAATTATGTAAAGTATGAAAGGTATAATTTTTAAGAGAAACTGAGAAAAAAGAGAAGAAATTATTACCAAGAAGTTGAGCTAATCTAGACGAAAAGTGTCAATAAGAAGAAAGAACAAGTCCAGAGACTGAATCAGGATTTGGATCACCGGAGAAAATTAACTTGAGTGAGAGAGTGAGTGAGACATAGAGAGTATAGAGAGGTGAGGTGGTGTTGGACTGTTGGGTTAATTCATCTTTACTTTATTTACCATTTGACCCCAATTAATTTTCAAAACAACCCCATAAGTTTTACTATATTACAGTCAATGATAGCAGTAAATGAAAGGATGACTCAATGACACCAAAGTGGAAAAACCATCTCCTCTTCTGTACTTCAAATCTCTCTGCACTCTTTTGTCCAATCTTTTCTTTAACTTTTTTTGGGGGGGGGGGGGGGGGGGGAATATTCAACTTTTGTTTTTTTTGTTTAAGGGTTTTCATAAATAAAAGGAAAAATCATTGCTAGCTACACGAACTATACGCCAACACATCACCACACATGCAGACTATTTTAATATCTTGCTAACTATACGAACTACTAGTATTACATACGGACACCCCTGAACTATCATCGGTTATGTGTGCAACACCATAACTATCATTTTCAGATAATATAAATGTCTTGTTAACTACACGAAGTATTTCTTTTTTTTGTCAACTACACGATGTATTTTCTATCAATTTTTTTTTTAAAAGTAATTAAAAAATAAAAAAAATAACTAAAAAGTAAATATTACGCTATTATAAATTTTATATATATATATATTATAACTTTTAATGCATTATAATTTTAAGTTAAATTAATTTAACTAATTTAATATTTATTATATTAAATTGTTAAAATTTTTATAAATGTATTGTTAACTACACGAAATATTTCCATCATTTTTTAAAAACTAAATTACAAAATGAAAAAATAACTAAAAGTAAATAATACACTATTGTTAATTATATATATGCATTATAACTTTTAAAGTTTAAATTCTACATATTGTGGATGTAGGATTCACACTCGGTTATCTTTAAGTATTTTTGTGGAGAAAAACTCTTGTAAAATCAGGAAATGAATATGAGAATTTGAAAGGGAAATCAACCAAGAAAAGAAATGAAGAAAAATTGATAAAGACGAAGTACAAAATGCCTTGCGAAAGATAGTAAAGAGAGAAAAATATATTGTATTGCTCAGAAGTAATGAATAGTCAGTCGCCTCTCCCCTCAAACACATGCGTTTGAGGTTGTTTTTATAGAGAAAAACATGATTAATGCGGTCATTTACTGCTCATAATCGCATTGATCCGCATTAATCATATAAGTTACATTTTGACCGAAACGACTTGAATTTGAACTATCTTGGACTTCGCGCGGATCTTCCGAACTCTTTCTTGTTGACTCCGAACTCCCGCGTCTTGACACTGCCGCGAACCTCGAACAATATTCTCCTCGCTTCGGCCTTTCTCTATGCGAACTGTATGTTGAATAAGAGCGAACTCCGTACTGGTAAAGATCGAACTCTTTTAGTAAACCGAATCGAACTCCCGACTGGTCAAGCTTGATTCTCATAATAAAATATATTTAACTCCAAGAGGATTATTATGTAATAATGACGTGGACAGATCCAAGTGGATCCTACCAAAAATGTGTGGGATCCGACCCCAACACATGCAGTATCCCTTATAATTTTAAGTTAAATTAATTAACTATTTTTTAATGCACACATATATTTTATATGAAATTAATTTAACTAAATTTTTAAAAGTGTCACTTAATTAAATTATAATTTACATTGATATATGTGTGCATTATAATTTAAATTGATATATTATATAGTTTTATTTAACTTATTAGTTTTAAAAAAAAAATTGATGAAAATACTTCGTGTAGTTGACAAAAAAAGAAAATACTTCGTGTAGTTAACAAGACATTTATATTATTTGGAAATAATGGTTATGGTGTTGCACACATAACCGATGATAGTTCAGAGATGTCCGTATGTAATACCAATAGTTTGTGTAGTTAGCGAAACATTAAAATAGTCTGTATGTGTGGTGATGTGTTGGCGTATAATTCGTGTAGTTAGCAATGATTTTTCCTAAATAAAAACAGTATTATAAAGGAGAGAAAGCCAGCTTAATTATAAGCTTGAGGGAATATTCAAGTTTGTAGTTAATGAAAGTCTTATTCATGGAAGTATCATTTTTATGTAGTTTAAAGTTTTTGTAGGATTTCTGGTTTTTAAAAGGCTTATCTATAAGCCATTTAATTAATAATCAGAGTTAAACATTCTCCACGTAAAGAGCTTATTTACTTTTTATTTTATTTTTATATATACATACGGTATAACGAGATCATGGTGCAGGATCCAAAAATCCAAAATTTGTTTACAAATTATAATATCTTCAATTATTTTTTATATAAAAAAATAAATAAACAAACAAATCACAACAAACTTTTAAATCTTTTACGTGATTTGAGATTTTGGGAAATGAAATGATAATATTATGCGTATCAGATCGATCCAAAACCAATTTGACATGTAAACTAAATCATGAAAATATAGAATTTCAGAAAAAATTGTGGATTCCTCCTATATTAATCAATACTGCTTGTTCGATACAAAGCCTATACTCTCAAAAAAAAAAAAAAAAAAAAAAACCTAAGCTCTTGAAGATCGATCATTCAACAACAACACGATGGTTATGGTTAGAGTTAGAGATCATCGATTTCTTAATCTCAAGCTGTCTCCTATACAAGCTCCTACTACTATCCCCCCTTGCCGCCTCCCCATCGTAGCCGCTACAAAAGCCTCTGCAACAGTTTCTTCCTGCGCAAGCAACAGTTTTTCTGTAGCTAATTTGGACAGAATCAATGTTCTAGGCAGTGGAAACGGAGGAACCGTATTCAAAGTTAAAGACAAGACAACCTCAGAGATCTATGCGTTGAAGAAAGTAAAAGAAAACATGGATTCTACTTCCCCCTGCCGCGAGATCGAAATCCTTCGCGTAGTCAACTCTCCTTACGTCGTAAAGTGTCACGACATCTTCCAGAATCCTTCCGGAGAAGTATCTATTCTAATGGAATACATGGATCTTGGTACGCTCGAGTCTCTAAGCGGTGTTTCAGAGAACCAACTAGCTTTGATGGCTCGTCAGGTTTTGGAAGGGTTAAACTACTTGCACGAGCACAAGATCGTACATAGAGATATTAAGCCAGCGAACCTGCTACGTAGCTCGAAAGAAGAAGTCAAAATCACTGACTTTGGAGTGAGCAAGATCGTGGTCAAGTCTTTCAACAAGTGCAACTCGTTCGTCGGCACGTACGCCTACATGAGTCCTGAGAGACTCGATAGTGAAGCTGATGGTGTTACAGAAGAAGACAAATCAAACGTTTACGCCGGAGATATATGGAGTTTTGGGCTTACGATGCTCGAGATCTTGGTGGGTTACTACCCGATGCTTCCTCAAGGACAGAAACCAGACCAGGCCGCGATAATATGCGCCGTGTGCTTTGGAGAACCACCGAAAGCCCCTGAAGAATGCTCTATCGAGTTGAAGAGTTTCATCGACTGCTGTTTACGCAAGAAAGCGAGCGAGAGATGGACAGCTTCACAGCTTCTCAACCACCCTTTTCTTCTCCACCAAGATTAGGGTTAGGGCTATCTCCCAAGATATTGTATTTGGATAATGAAAACATTAGACTCTGAGTGATCCAAAGAGAGATCAAAAGATACACCAGGTTTGACTCAAAGATCTTGGTGTACCACTTGTAAAGGAGATGAAGATGATGACATTAGTGGATTTCCGGGAGTAAAAACTCCCGGCGAGATGTAGGATCTCCACATTGGAGATCTGAACTCGTTAAATTCTTTGTGTCGTTTACGATTTCGCAAGCTAGATCTTGATCATATATGTTACAAACGAAAAATCGAGACAGGAAGAGGGTGAAAGTAAACATGAGAGTGTACAAGATTAATGTAATAATAGAAAATAACTAGTCACAAATTTCCTATATGTTCTATCTAACTCATACCCGTTCAGGTTATGTTCCTTCCACATTAACACATGATGATAATTGATGTTTGTGATCACCTTTGGGAACCATTAGGATCAAGATTCAAATGTTGGAAAAGTAAAATTGCCCTATAACCAGACAAAAATTTGGATTGAATTTTTCAAATCAAATCAGAATAAGTTGATTTTGTATATCTTATTGAAAAATCCAAATCAATGTACATCAGCAAGTTATATCTAATAATTAATTTAAAGAGAAAATTTACAAAAGTTTATTAGCTTGAATTTGTTTTGTATAGGGAGCAAATAACTCAAACTCTTTTATAGTCGTTATCACCCGGTTTGACTATATAACCGTTTAACCGGGAAATTGGGATTGAATTAAGACAACCGAAATTAGACCCGGATCCAGTGTTACCGGGCTAAATTAAGGTGTCGGGTCATAGCAGAGAAGCTGCCAGACGCTAACGATCGAATGGATGCGATCCAGTTGCTGTGGGAAGCGATAATGAAAGCGACGAAGAAAGAAAGACGGAGAGAAGATGACGACGGCGAAGAAGCTTCACCGGAATCACTCGTCCTTCCTCCAGAGATCATTACAGAAATTCTTCTCCGATTACCAGCCAAATCGATCGGGCGATTCAGGTGCGTATCAAAGCTATTTTACTCTCTGTCTTCGGATCCAGGATTCGCGAAGAATCACCTCGATCTGATCCTTCGAAACGACGCCGTAAAATCGCTCCACCGTAAGCTCATCGTGTCTTCACATAATCTATACTCTTTAGATTTCAATTCAATCCGTGACGGAATTAGGGATTTAGCGGCTGTGGAACTCAATTATCCTCTTAAAGACGATCCAAGCATTTTCTCTGAGATGATTAGGAATTACGTGAGAGAGCATCTGTACGATGGTGGATCTGAGGTTGACGACGATGATCGTCGTGTGATGCTTAAGCTGAATGCGAAATCGTATCGAAGAAACTGGGTTGAGATCGTTGGATCTTCCAATGGTTTAGTGTGTATCTCTCCTGGTGAAGGAGCTGTTATCTTGTATAATCCAACCACCGGAGATTCCAAGAGATTACCTGAAACTTTGCGTCCCAAATCTGTAGAATACGGAAGAGATAATTTCCAAACTTATGGATTTGGTTTCGATGATCTCACTGATGATTACAAAGTGGTGAAGCTTGTTGCTACCAGTGACGATATTCTCGATGCTAGTGTCTATTCCTTGAAGGCAGACTCATGGAGACGGATCTGCAATTTGAATTATGAACACAACGATGGCTTCTACACGTCCGGTGTACATTTCAACGGTGCGATTCACTGGGTTTTCGCAGAGATTAGCCACGGCCAAAGAGTGGTCGTAGCATTTGATATTCAAACCGAGGAGTTTCGAGAGATGCCATTGCCTGTTGAAGCTGAAGATTGTCACCATAGGTTTAGCAACTTTGTGGTCGGAAGTCTCAATGGACGTCTCTGTGTGGTCAATAGTTGCTACGAGGTGCACGATGATATATGGGTGATGAGTGAGTACGGTGAAGTTAAATCATGGAGCCGAATTCGGATCAACTTGTTGTATAGGTCGATGAAACCGCTTTGTTCGACTAAGAAGGATGAAGAGGTTCTTCTAGAGCTTGATGGAGACATGGTGTTGTACAACTTTGAAACCAATGCATCGAGTAATCTGGGAATTCGCGGGGTTAAGCTTAGTGACGGATTCGAGGCAAATACATACGTAGAGAGCCTCATATCACCCAACTCTTATGGTATAGTGACCTGAGAAAGTCTGCTTTCTCTAAGAATATAATAAACCGACATTCGGATTAGCAATGTTTTAGTTCAGAAACATATAATCTAGTATTCACACTGTAATACTGCGGAATGGCAAATCGAGTGTAATTGTATTTAAATCAGTACTTGTCTATACATATGTAATGTTGTTTTAAAAATCAGTGGCTTCTATCTGGTTTATAGAGGAGCAAATAACTTATAAACTAAAAAAAAGTAACTCCGGTCTGACTATTTAACCGGGAAATTGGGATTAAAATCTTTTTGAACAACCGAAATAAACCGGGAAACATTTAGGGTTCAGATCACAGTAAAGAGTTGTGTGATTAGATCAGACGCTAACGTTTCATAAAAGCGAGAATGGAGGCGGCGAACAGAGAAAAGCAGAGAGAAAATGACGACGGCGAAGAACGGACCAACGACGAAGCTTCACCCGGATTGCTCTTCCTTCCTCATGAGATCATCACGGAAATTCTTCTTCGATTACCGACCAAATCGATCGGGCAATGCAGGTGCGTGTCGAAGCTGTTATGCTCTTTATCGCCGAGTCCAGGGTTCGTGAAGAGTCACCTCGAACGATCGAACCACCGGAAGATGATCGTGTCTACGTATAATCTATACTCGGTGGATGTGGATTGGATCGGTGACGGATGTGAAGGAAGTAGGGAATCAGTAGCGGCTGTGGAACTCAATTATCCGCTTAAAGACGACCCGAGCATGATGGATCAGATAGGAAGACATTCATATAGAAGAAGCTGGGTCGTGATCGTTGGATCTTCCAACGGTTTAGTGTGTCTCTCTCTTGGTGCTTCATATAAAAAAGTCCCAGTTTTCTTGTTTAACCCAACCACCGGAGATTCCAAGAGATTACCTGAAGCTCCTGTTGATACTCCTGTAGAATCATTTAATTTCCGAAGTTATGGATTTGGCTTCGATGATCATACTCATGATTACAAAGTGGTGAAGCTTGTTGCTACTAGTGTGTCTAATCAACATATTCTCGATGCTAGTGTCTACTCCTTGAAGGCAAACTCATGGAGACGGATCTGCATTTTGAATTATAAAGGCAGCAATGCCTTCCACACTTGCGGTGTGCATTTCAACGGTGCGATTCACTGGGTGCTCACTCGTCATGAGGACCATAGAGTAATCCTAGTCTTTGATCTTACAACCGAGGAGTTTCGAGAGATGCCATTTCCTGATGAAGCTGAGGATTGTTCCCATAAGCGTGGAGAGTTTATGGTCGGATGTCTCAATGGACGTCTGTGTGTTGTCAATCATTGCAACGGGCAGCACGATGATATATGGGTAATGAATGAGTACGGTGAAGCTAAATCATGGAGCAGAATGCGGATGAGCTTGTCGTACTGGGTGATGAGACCACAGTGTTCGACTAAGAACGATGATGAGGTTCTTCTGGACGTTGATGGAGACATGGTGTTGTACAACTTCAAGACTGATGCATCCAGGAGAATGAGTATTCGCGGGTTTAAGGTCGGTGTTGGATTCGAGGCCGATACATACGTCGAGAGCCTCATAGCACCCAGCTCTTATGGCATAGCGAGCCGAGCACGTCTGCTTGCTCTAAATGTCTGCTTTCTCTGAAAGATATAGCCAACACTCCCATTAGCGCATTGTTAACTTCAGAGAGACTATCTAGTATTCTGTCTGATATGATCGAGCTACTGAGTGATGGATGGGCTCAACTTGGCGTAGATGACTAATTGTGTTTAAGCTAAAGCCTTGTTAGGTTTATTATGTAATTAACGAATGGTCAATGAAAAATTTAAGTTTTATTTCCTCTGTAATGTTGTTGAAACAATCATGCTGCAAAAAGTTAAATACTAGAGTGAAGAAAAGAAAGAACTGTCGGATCCCAAATTTTTATGGATTTTTTCTTTGTGATAATGATTTTACATGACATCCTAAGTTTCTACTAGATTCATATGAACTTCCAAAACGTCCTGAATCTTCCAAAAATTCTAAGTTGGTAGGTTCTTCCCTTTCTTAGGATGTTTAGGAAACAAACATGAACAAGACAAGAGAACATACATGTCGGTCATTAAACCCAACTGATTTATCAATGAATACAACTGGCCACACCACATCGACAACCACCACCACCGCCTTTTCTGATGACTTAAGTTAAGGAAAGGGTTAGCAATGAATACAACTGTAACAGAGGAATAGGAACTCTTGAATAAGGCTTCATCTTCTTGTTGTTTTTCAATCTGTAACAGAGGAATAGGAACTCTTGAAGAAAATAAAGAAATCAATTGATGCTTCTCTGATTCACAGCAAACTCATTCTTAAATTTCTGATATAGATAAGAATATGTCGATTTATTTGCTAGAAAATATTCTACCTTTCCCTAGACAAAGGAGATATAGTCTCTAGTCTCTACCAAATGAAGTTGTTCCACTAAATTCAATATACCATATCTGTTACAAGAAACTGGATCAATCATTTATATGATATGAAGCACGAGCGTCATTAACAGCTAAACTATAAAGTGAATCTAATGGCAAAATGATCCAAGAGCTCAGACATAAATGAAACAATGTTATTCATAAAGAAGCAGAAAAGAGGGATAGTTTGCAGCCGATGAGGCAACAACACAACCCAAATGAGAAACTATGATGGACAAGAACAGAAAACAACCTCGCTACCACGCACGCTTTTGAAGATTTTAGATATTTTAGATTAAACTCGAGAAACAAAGAATCAGGACACATGACCTTACTTTGGTTTTCTCATCTCTGCCAACACAGTTTCTTCCCACCCTCTCGCATGATCTCATATGCAAGCTTATACTTCTCCAGAGACGATGTCCCAAACTCTATATACTTTGAAGCTGCTTCCCTCAGGCTCCAGATCATCAAGGCCTTAAGGTCCTGAGAAGTCACGCCTGACTCTACATCGCGTACAAACCCAAACTCTGCGTTCTTGGTCCAGCGATGCAGTATATACCGAGATGGGAGTTCTCGAATGTCTAAGAGATTGAAAACTTTCAAGATATGTCTGCAGAGAAGTCCTTCGTACTCAAACATTTGACAACTGCAGCTTGCATTGAGATTCGATGCACTGAATGTCACGGCGTGCTTCTCGTTCTCATTCCCACATTTCCTCACCAGAAATCTGCTGATGGCTCCCTCCTCATATGTCTTTAAACCGAGGTAATTATAAGACTGAGCAAGCTCGCTCTGGAAAATTCTGAAGATGGTGAGCGTGTACAACCTTCTGCATTGTTCTTCAACGGGTTCTTTCGTCTGCAGAAACGGCTGCAAGTTATAAGAATTGAAATCTTCTTTTCTTTCCTCTTCACGGCGCTGCTCGAGCCCTTGCTCATACCGTGAAATGAACTCCCTAAGAGACGTTAGAGAATTAAGGGAAGTGCTGTAAAACGGATCAAAGGCACCGTTTACAGGTATTCCACCAAAGAAACTGGCTCTTAGAAATGCCGGTACCCAATTCTCGCGCTTTTCATATATTTCTCTAAGCCACATGTTATCCCTAAGGCCGTATTTGTTTACAAGAGCACTCCACATGGTGTCAAACTCGACCGTTGTCTGCGACTGGTATAAACATTTCTCGTACTCATACTTGAATTCATTCGGGAACGACCTGAGATTTTCTCGTTCTTTGGACCTTATTTGCCACGCTGAGAACCGGTGATGAGTCCCAGGAAAGACTTGAGCCACAGCTTGTTGGATAGGCAAGTCTTGATCAGCTACAATAGATCTCGGACGACGGCCTGACATGGCACGAAGCCATGTCTGAAACAACCATGAGAAAGCCTCTTTAGATTCATCAGCAACTAAGGCACCCCCGAGAAGCACGGGTTGCCTATGATGATTAAAACCGATAAATGTTGCAAACGGAACAGAGTATTCTCCTTTTCTATATGAAGT
This sequence comes from Arabidopsis lyrata subsp. lyrata, assembly GCF_000004255.2. Lineage (NCBI taxonomy): Eukaryota > Viridiplantae > Streptophyta > Magnoliopsida > Brassicales > Brassicaceae > Arabidopsis > Arabidopsis lyrata. The sequence continues at coordinate 2,487,111 of NW_003302553.1, forward strand.
ATCAAAGACAACAGCATCACCAAACTGACTGCAGGCGAATCTTGACCGACTATCTGCCCAGAAAATGCTCATGCAGCTTCCATTACTATCAAGCTCGATGGCGTAAAAGAATCCCATGTCTTCTGCCTGTTTTGACTGAAAATAGTCGAGAAGCACTGGATACCATTCCTTACCTATGGTGTTTTCTCTGGTTTTACTGATGTGATTGCTGAAGTCGTTTAGTTCAATAAGATCCACAGAGTCCAACCCTCCTGTCACATCCTCTGTTATCTTTTTCATACCAGCATTCTTCTTTCCCGGTTCAAGGTCATGATTATGATCTTTATTGAGACGATCGACTATCCAACCTCCAGAATCTTGTCTTTTGATCCTCATGTAAGCTCCACAGCCCATTCTAGAAGGATGCTGAAACCCCTCTTTCGAACAAACAAATCTTCTGGAGGTGATCGATCCGTCAACCTTTGATCGAAACAGCTGACCTATCCGAACTCTAAAACCTACAACTTCTGCATACGCTTGATAAAACTGGCACGCTTCATTAGCTGAGCTGAACTCCAACCCTGCATACGGTTCAGTAGCCTTGGGCTGTGTTTGCCCATCACTCTCTTCAGCTCCTTTGAAGCGCTTAAAAGAGATCACACCAGAAGGGCATGACCTTCCTTTATCAGCCTCGTCAACAACTTTCATCTTGGGTCTATGTGGAACCGATGTGCCTAGCTTCGTGGGAGCCGGTGCTCTCTGTTGTACTGAAGGACGAGGAGTAGTCTCCTCTATATGACCTCCAAGCTCATGGTTGTGCTCTTTCTGAATCTGGTCAAGAACCCACTTCCCAGTATCTCGTCTCTGAACTCGGATAAACGCAGGACACCCGGTTCTTGAATTAAGCTGAAAACCTTCCTTTGAGCAAACAAACCTCCTAGATGAAACGGTACCATCGGTCCTGGATCTATACAACTGACCCGTCCTAACCTTAAAACCCGTCCGCGTAGCATAAGAGTTGTAGAAGTCCCTTGCTTCCTCTGGAGTATCAAACTCTAGTCCAACATAAGGTTCAACACCAGAATCTCCTTCGTCTTCAGCAATGCCATTGTTATTGATAATCCCAACCATTCCTAATGGATAAGCTTTGACAACCATGTTGTTCCCACAGTTTAAACTGGTAGGCTCAGTATCTGCACTGCATCAAAACCAAAAGTATACGACAGTTATCTACTATTCAACCAATGTCAATGATGCTAAACATTCTTCTAGGGAACAATTATGACATGTGTGTAACAACAGAGAGTACTATTGAAAATTCTGAAATGAGAAGAAATAAAATGTTGGACACAGAAACAGTAAATGCAAAACCAATACATATTGCTACTGAAAGATTATGTATCTCACACCTAAGCTTAGATCTCTAATTAGCCTCACATTCTTTCTTCTTTTATGTAACCATAAAATGCAAAAATGGAAAGCTCCTAAAGAAGAAACAATGAGAAGAGAGAATCTGAAAACTAGTGAAGTGTGCAGGTTAATCAAAACCCACATCTAAATTCAATTGAAGCTATTAAAAAAACAGAAGAAGAAATGAAAAAATTTGAGGAGAAACAAAGAAAAAAAAACTAATCGAGACACAAATCAGGAATGGATTGTCCTCCGAAGATTACCTCTCAATGTCCATAGAAGCGACCGAATCAGGAAAGCAAACGCAAAACCCGACGGAGATTGCGAGACAGCTCGGAGGCTTCAAGTTTATGTGCCGATTAGACTTCACTTATGATTCTCAATTCTTGACTCGTCACCATTCTCCTTGTAGACGTGATTGCAGCAAAGAAAATACACAATTTAGGGCTTCAAACGAAGAAGAAGATAGACAGAGATACACAGAGAGAGGGAGACAATGAGAAGAAGCAAAGCAAAAAGGCTCCTTTTTCTATTAATCCGTCAATTGACCAAATTTAAGATTTTGATGTAATAAACTAATTTCATTACCTTACAAAAGACTGTTTTTTTTTTTTTTTTATTAACTTTCCAAAGGACATACATGGTCTCAACAACTCAATTTTAAAAAAAAAAGTCACATTTTTTCCTTATAAATTTTACAGATTTTTAAAAAAGGAAACACATTTATTCTTCACCGGAAGATACAAATCGAATCGGAGGAGATCAGAATCTAGGGTTCCTCTATATGTCAATCAATCTTCTTAGGTTCGTTGCTCGAACGAGAGGAAATTGGTCGGCGGTGGAAGCTTGTCGTCGGGAATTCCACTAAACCTAACTGAATTTTTTTTTGTTCATTATACCGCAGTGGACCAACTAAACCGGCCAGAGCAGAGAGAGAAGAGCCATCATTGTTGTTGTTGCAGAGCGAGCTCGAATCTTTCCCAATGGTTCCTCGTGCTCGTCGGAGAATCCTGCAGAATTGTCATGTCTCTCTCGCCTTAATTCTAGTAAATGTTCTTGTCTTCTTGTTTTTCTGGATTGATGTAGACTGACTTCAGACAGCCACTCTCTGTAACCGGAAATCGAAACAGTGTCGCTAGTTTCTGTGTCGGAACGTTTTTGTTTGTGATAAAAAGTTTTGCGATTTTGATGATTTCTAAAGAATCTAGATTCGATTCTGTGTTTATTGTAGCGTATCAGAAAATACTAGAGATTTGAATTAAGAAGAAAAAGAATGAATTTAATCCTCCATTTTTTTTTGTACCTATGTATATTACACGCGGAATATTCTAAAGGTTTGAATCAAAGAGAGGGGAAAAAAACGAAGAAAGGAGAAAAAAAATGATGATGATAACACCATCTATCTCTTGTGATGAAACACACTCTGAGCTCAAATGCACAACAATGTGTTAACATTACACTTTTTCACTTTGTAATGAACATTTTTGGCTCTCTTTGATCTCTAAATAACCCCTGCTTTGTTTGTATCTTCTCCTCTCCTAGTAACGAGTAATGTGTTTAATGTTTGTTTTTTTTTTGCCTCTACTCTTCTAATGAATGTCTTGATGAACGGTACAGATCATACGGAGCCCATAGATGATCAACGATACAAGGCTTCCTTGAATCTAGTCTCAACCATGGCTTCCCTTTTCCGCTCCAATGAAGTAGACTTATCGGTCCCGGATGCAACGTTCTACATCTTCCTTCGAAATTATCCCCTCCGAGGCCGTGCTGGTTCCACCTATGATTAACCGCTTTTATATCACCGGCGAATATCAGCAGAAACGGAGGCAATGATCCCAAATGGTATATCCTCTTCTGCTTCTGAATTGTCATCCATTCTTCTACCTTCTGTGTATACATTCCTTTCCTCCATTTGTTTACATCCACAACCATCACCCCTGTGTTGAAATAACACGGGCGTTTTCCTTCAAGAACTTTCACCAATACCGGGTCTGACCAGAAAGTTTTTGTGAAATAATGGGTGAAGTTTGCGTGGCAGTACTCGGGAGCAGCCACCACTTTACCTTCCATCTCGACATGCCACAGCTTCTCTATGTCATCTACCACAACGAGGTCCGAATCTAAGTAGATGATCCTGTCAACGCTACTAGGAATGATATCCGCGAGGTAGATTCTCGCGTAGTTAAGAGGCTGGTCGAGGGCTTGCCTGATGGATTTCGATATTTTACTGCGGACGAGGTTTGGATCAAACTGATAAATCTTGAAGTTAAGGTAAGGAAAGGTTGATTTGATGCTGGTGAAGAGGTCGTTTTCGAAATGAGGAAGGGAGAGGAAATGAAAAGAGAGGTTTTCAGGGCAAGTGGAATGTTGAAGGAGAGACAAAACGGCAGCCATTGTGCCACGGAGGTAGTTTGTGTCGAGGGTCATGGCGATATGAATCTGATCAGCCTCACGGGTTCCGCATTGATCACCGTTTCGAAAAGCCGGGGCTTCTCTGAAAACAGGAAGAGTTGGAGCAGAAGGCTTATGAAGAATGACTCCAACACGAACCGCCATAGTGGTGGGTGTGACCAAGAGGAGGATAAAGGACAGGAGGCCTAGGAGTTGTGTATAGGAGAGGCTCCTTGAGGCCATCCTGAACCTAATTCTCAGGTAAACTCTTTTATTATTTTTTTCACTTTTTTTTTTTAATTTTTTTTAAAAAAAAGGTTTATCATTACAAATTAAAAAGATTGAATAGTTAATAGAGCCATTGTTAGGGAAAGGCTAGAATAAAGGATTTGGGGAGAGGCTTGTTTTATTAGCAGTCGAAATGTGGGGAAGAGATTGAACTTCGGACTGTTTCTCACACAAATCTTTGTCTCCAAAAAAAAATCCTTTTCCTCTGAAATAGGAACAAGACAAGTCTGTTGTCCAATGAAACCGGAGTGAATTTTTAGATTTTGTTTCTTCTTCTTTAGATTCTTAGAAACTGGTTTATGTTTTTTTTTGGAAACAAAAAATATTGCTTATTTTTAGGACAAAATTGGTCTGATCAATTTGCTTTGCTGTCATTTCTTTTTACTTGATTGCGTCGGCGAGTTTTTTTTTTTTTTTTTTTAAGTACCAAAATTAGAATACTGTAACAAACTCTCCTTTTTTTTTTTTTTTTTTTAAACCAAAATAACATTAATAAAAAACTCAAACTCCACCGATGGAGGAGAGAATACAAGATAATAGGCTAGCATTTGCTAAAGTCTCAGTTCCATAGTTTTCAGACCTTGGAACAAAATGAACAAACATAGACAAAAACATAGAACGAAAGAGATCGAAATCCGCTAATATGCCATCTAGTTCGTTTGCATGGCCACCGGTATTGGAAAGAAGAACAAGCTCCCGACAATCCGAAATACAAGCCAGCCTTGATACACCCAATGCTAAAGCCGCCATGAAAGCCGCCTTGAGAGCAAGTGCTTCCGCTACGAGAACAGAGAGCACAAAGGGTCTTGAAAAAGATCCATGGTGGATCTTTCCGTTGAGTGGGTCCTTGAAACACCAGCCCAACCCGCAGAAGATCTTGGATTGAATCCATGCTGCCTCCGAGAAGCTCAAGAACACTTCCATCTTCTGAGGTGGTGGCTGGATTAGTTGGGACTTTATGACACAGATGTTCTCTTCCGTGAAGCCTAGTCCTGCACACAAACCATCCACAACAGAAAGGACGCCAACGCTCTCTCTCGAACCTGCACTTTTCAAATCAAAACCAAAACCAGAAATAATAATTTCCAAAGGCTGTCTAACAAAGTGCCATCCCTTAGGAGACCTTACAACCATTCTAACAAGGTTTTGATCATATTTGAACACATCCTCATAATGAGGTACTTGAAACTGATAAATCCTCATACTGAGGTAATTGGGAACTAACAGAAGGCTGTTACTAGGCCTATGTAACCCATAGCAAAGGGTCACAGATACCAAACCTTCCGACGTCATGTAGATGGAAAGGAGAGCCCATGAGGGTCGGGGCTGCCCGTTGGGGAGAGAGCCGGTCTGAATCCATGTGCACACGCAGTTCATGACGAATCCAACCCACGAGATGCCTACAGCAGTCGGAGCACACGGGAAGGCAACATACCTGTCACATAAGGACACGCAAGGCTGAACCAAACCAAACCAATCCCAGGAGTTCACGGCGAAAGCGAGGAATCTGATGACGACAACAAGACTTCCAGGGGGGACAGAGGGAAGAATAGCGGTGGGGACAATCGATGGAGTTTGGACTCCGCTGCACAGAGCAGTAAACGACTGCAAGTCCCCGCCAAGACAGTCACTGGCAGAGACTTTAATGGCTGCTTGGAGTAGCGCAAAAAAAGCGGCCACCGGAGATACACACAGAGAAGAAAGATCTAACGATGGAGACGGAATAGGAGCAATGAACAAGGACGAGATGGCGGCCAGTGGTGGCTGAGCATAAGAGACACCGTACAAGACGCGAAATCGGAGATCTAGTGGATCTGGCGGTTCTGGCGGAGTCGACGGAGATGGACGCTCCGTTGGAGGTGCCGTAGGAGGCCTCAGATCGAGGAAAGAAACCGAAAGCTTCGGGAAAGGACGAGAGTGGCTCGAAAAAGACAGAGGAAAAGGAGTCATCTCAGGGAGTAGGCTCGCCGGAAGGAGGCTCACCCGAGAGATCTCACCTTCTATGCAACACCGATCAGAGAACTAAGCTGCCGGAGGAGCAACGACGATGGAAGAAACTCATCTCCTCCAAGGCTAGCGACTACCTTGGTAATCGTGTCTGGGAGAAAGTTTTAGGGCGTGAATTTCGTCGTATTATTAACAAACTCTCCTAAAATGTATTAATAATGCATGCTTTTTCATGTAGTAAAAAAAACAAATATTCTTATGTGAGTCTATCTCTAAATACAAGCTAAATGTTTCACATCTCTCTGTGTGGATACCAAATTTATTTTGGCATTTGAAGAAACTTTGACATAAATTGTCTTTTTAAGATGTTTTATATAGGAAAACAAAATATAGTTAGGTGGTTAATTATACGTCCAGAGAGTTGAATGTTGCATGGATCGGATTTTCAACATCCTAGTTGTACATCTAGTGTCTCTACAGATATCCATAATTTACTAGAAGCTTCGTTAATGTTAAACGGAAGAAGAAAGTGATCATATCCCTGATAACATCATACGATCCATCATATATATATTGGTAGTGGTAAAATCTGTAATTCCAAAAGTTAAGTAAAATAGTAAACTAACTTAAGAAAGTATATGTGTTTCAAGAAAAGAAAAATGTCTTCATGCATGGCTACCAAGACAGTCGCGTGTCAATTGGTCATTCTCATGCCTAATTATATAATTCCCTAATATTTGAAGCAGAGAAGATATCTTGATCGATTACAAAAAGTGCCTCAAATAATTTGAGTTCAAACGTATTCTTTCACCGAATAATAATAGCCATTTGCAGATAAGGACAAAAAGAAATCGAATCGAATCTTTCTGCTAGAAGATTTATTTCTCTAGTTCTTCCATGTAATTGGTCTAACCCCCCTCAATAGTTGATTCATATATACACACGAAAAAAAAGACGGTTTCACTTTCATAAACAGTGGATATATAATACATGGTCTCAACCCTTGTTTTAAAAATCGCTAGGCGCTAGTCGGGCGTTCGACATGGGCCTAGCGATTAATCGGAAAATCGGATTAAAATCGAGGATTAATCGGGGATTAGTTTTAGGGTTATTTTAATATTTTTAAAACATATTAATCTAATATTATTTTCAAAATTGCAGTAAACACATAAAAATGTATTTTTTGAGACAAATTTTTATGATTTTTATTTCAAATTTATGATTTTTATTAAAATTTGAACATAAGTTATTGTAAAACATTACAAACTCTCAATTCAAATGATTGAATAACAAAAATAAAAAGTTTTTTTATACTAGCAATCTAAAAATAATCGGGGTATGTAAGATTAGGCGGGGAATAATCGGATTAGGCGGGAAGTAATCGGATTAGGCGGAGAGTAATCGGGTGACTGATTTCTTTAAGGGATTAGTCATTAATCGAGGCGGATAGGGTGGGCCTAGCGATTAAGCGGGGAGTAATCGGGTGTAGGCGGGGATTTTTAGAACATGGGTCTCAACAGGCCAAGCCCATTAGGTCTTTTCTTTTTACCGAAACAATATTTTTATCGGGTCGAGAAAATGTTATGATACCCGACCCGTTACGGGGAGAAAATAAACGAGAAAAGTCTCGAGAAAAAGAAAAGCATCGATAATCTCAAAAAGTTTTTGGTTTGATTTGGGAATTCGTGCGCGGCTGTGGCAGAGGCCAAACCCACCCGTGTACCATCCGTCGGATCCACCAAACCAAAGTCTCATCTCTCTCTCTCTCTCTCTCTCTCTCTCTCTTCTTCTTCGTTTTCTTCTCGAACAAATTCCTCTGCTTTGGCATTTTAGGGTTTCTCAAATTTTGACGCTTTCTCTTAAAAGGGTTGACGACATAACCCTTTGGGAGAAAAAACAAAGGTTGAGGAAGACCACCAAGGAAAAAAGAAAGAAGAATTCGAACAACAACAACAACAACAACAACAAGATAAAGTTACGAATTTTCCCTCTTTGTAACCTTTGTTTCTCTTCTTCCTCTTCCTCTACTTTTTTCCATAAAGATTCTGCCTTTGGATTTCAATTTCGTCTTCCTTTTTCGATTTTGCCGCGTTTAACATGACATCTGCAAAACCCTACCCTATTGTGGACGCCATTGTTGATTCCCACGAATTTCGTTTTCCTAGAGATTGCTTGTTCTAGCCCGAGCTAGGAGCTCAAGATTTTTGAAGGAAAGTTTCGTTTTTTTTTTCTTTTTTGCGGAATCGAATCTGTTTTCTGCGTTATGGGTTGTGTTCAATGCAAATGCTGTAGCCGATATCCGTCGTCGTCATCAGATGGAGATTCTCGTGGACCTTTAGAAGCCAATGGTATTGTCAAAGGGAAAGATCAGAAACCTCTTGGATCTATTCACGTTCCTTCTCCTAATTTCGACATGGTTTACTCTGTCTTATCTCAACGAGGCTATTATCCTGATTCACCTGATAAAGAGAATCAAGACACTTACTGCATCAAAACCGAGCTTCAAGGTAACCCGAATGTTCATTTCTTCGGTGTGTTTGATGGTCACGGCGTGTTTGGTACGCAGTGTTCGAATTTTGTCAAGGAGAGGGTTGTGGAAATGTTGTCTGAAGACCCAACTCTGCTTGAGGATCCTGAGAAAGCTTACAAGTCTGCTTTTTTGAGGGTGAATGAGGAGTTACACGATAGTGAAATCGATGATTCGATGAGTGGTACTACTGCCATTACGGTTCTTGTTGTTGGGGATAAGATTTATGTTGCCAATGTAGGGGATTCGAGGGCGGTTCTTGCTGTTAAAGACAGGAATCGGATTCTAGCAGAGGATTTGTCTTATGATCAAACGCCTTTTAGGAAAGATGAATGCGAGAGGGTGAAAGCGTGTGGAGCTAGAGTGCTGAGTGTGGATCAAGTGGAAGGATTGAAAGATCCGAATATACAAACATGGGCAAACGAAGAGAGCGAAGGAGGTGATCCGCCGAGACTTTGGGTACAAAACGGGATGTATCCGGGAACCGCATTTACAAGGAGTGTTGGAGATTTTACAGCTGAGAGCATTGGAGTTACTGCAGAACCAGAAGTGTCAATGGTTCATCTTTCGCCTAACCATTTGTTCTTTGTTGTTGCAAGCGATGGGATTTTCGAGTTTCTTCCAAGCCAAGCTGTTGTTGATATGGTAGTAAAATACTCCTTTGAAGATCACAATATGTGTTATGTAGAATCATGTTGTTTTGGGGTTTTAATGTGATTGAAAAATGTTGTTTGCAGGTGGGGAGATACGCTGATCCGCGTGATGGATGCGCTGCAGCTGCAGCGGAATCATACAAACTGTGGTTGGAGCATGAGAATAGGACAGATGATATCACAATTATCATTGTACAGATTAAAAAGCTGTCTAATGAATGATTCACATTCCTATTTGCCCCTTTGTTTGATTCTTCTGTACTGTATGTCACAGATTCCATCTAACTATATAGCAAAGTTAAAAGTAATGCTCTCTCTTTTGTGTATGAGCTTCTTTTACCAAAGATTAAATGACGTGTTTACTACGGTATTTGCTCTTTAAACGTTGCTTGTTGCAGAGAATAAGCTCTTGATGACACAAACAAGTTCTTATGTATTTTTTTTTCTTAAATTAAAGAATGAAAACTTTATGAAAAATCCTGCCAACGTTTACAAGAAATCATCAACTATAAGTGCCTTATTCTAAGGAAAACAACAGAAAACAAAAATAATGTTTAGAAAGACATAAGACTCCCTACGTGATTGGGAAATATATGTAGCCTACGGAGAGGTTTGTTTCCAAGTCCATTGCGTCGCCTAAATTCGTTGTCCGCAATTCCTTCATATATGACTCTTCTAAAGCTGTTTCGCTGTGGATCGAAATACAGAGCATGAAACGGATTCTCCAGAGTTGTTGGTGCGTAAACAAACTCACCGGCTTCAGTCACACCCGTTAGTATTAAAAGGGTGTGCGAAATTGGATCATCTAGAGGAAAAGGTAAAGAAAATATTCTAAACGACCACTCATGGCTCTCTGCATCTTCCAAAACCCATAGTGAAATAAAGGCATCCATATTGGTTGAGTAAACAAGAGAAGCTAACTTTCCCTCGTAAGTTAAGAGGTAACCTCGGCAAAGTTTCCATGGAACTTGTATCTTGTTGAACTTTTCAGATCTGACATGGAAGCTTACTATAAAGCTATGAGCACTATCATATTTAAGAAAAGATTCATAATACAGAACCCCGTTGATGCATTGTCCATGAGTGTAAGAGTAATGTTCAAAGCTACCTTTGATGGATCTCCATGATTCTTGAGCTGATCCCAATGTAAGAACCCGAGGATGGTTGCTGTTTTTTGTCCTTGTCTTAGTATCAGGAACAAAAGGCATGCACAGAGTTTTGTATGTACCATCGATCGGGTCGTATCCTATAAATCCTGTCGCATCTCCCCAGGAGCTTTCGGCTTTAGTTAAAGTTGAGAACCACCTCATGGTTGGGTTTTGAAAGCAGTACAAGCCCTGGACTGAATTAGCGAGGGAAAAGAGACAGGTTTTGGTGTCTTCTTTGATAAGATAACTGTCCACAGGAGAAGAAGAAGAAGAAGAAGACTTGTCCGAATTCCCCTGTTGTGGCAAGGAAAAAACCACTAGGTTATTGCCTTGAACTGTGAAGATGAGAAGACAAGGACTTTGCCAGGACCTAGCTGCGAAAGAGTTGATGAAACATGGCAGGGTGGTGAGGGACGACCACAGCTTGGACACGCAGTGAGACCTCACAACAGATTTGGCAGGCAGCCTTAGAGTATCTCCAAAGTTAGATCCAGAGGAAGCGACGATGATGAACACACCCTTCTTCTCTTCACCTCTTCTTCTTCTTGTTTCTCCATCGTCAAACCATATTTTTCTCCTTCTTCCTCTCTGTTAGATTATGCGTATCTATAGGGTTTAATTAGGGTTTTAAACAAGAAATTTTTCATGTTATAATAACTGGGTATTAATTATAAATAGCGCCTTGTAACAAATGGTTTATTATTGAATAAAGTTTAGAAAAAAAAAATTATAAATAGCGCCCAAGAATGATGGGTCTCACGCGTGCTTTATTTCATCTATTCATAAAAAGCGCCTATATATATGCGCGTATCGTTCACGCGCTGAGACTGCGTCTGGAAAAACATAATGGTAAGCGAAGTACAAAACTTTTAGCAAGCTGATATGACACGTGTAGTGATTCCAGCAAATACCTACTTACGCAAAAACTGACATGCAACAACAACATTAAGTATTAACAACAAAGGGTTGAAGAAAATCAGAAGTAAATACAGAGCTTCTCGGCTATGCTATTCTGTACCAAGTTACATTTCTCCAACAATTCATCTAATCTCTCTCTCTCTCTCTTATCTATCGTCTTCTTCTCTGCAGCTTCTTTACCTTTACTTCTCCGTGATCTCTCGGTTCCATCGGCTAACTCATCATCCTCAGTTATCATCAGATCAGTCCCTCTATAAGCTTCGCTGCTCTTCTCCAAAATAGACTCGTCTATATCTCTATGATCATCGATGACCATTTCTGTCTCAACCGATTCGACAACTCTCTGGGCTTTGTGATCATATCGAGGAGACGACTTGAAGGGGCTGCAGCTGATTTGTATCATTTCATGAAGCAATGGAAGATTTGGACGATAAGATGGGTATGATGCATCTTCAGCCAAGAATTTATCTGCATAGCTTGAAGTTGACATGGTGAGATCAGACTTCAGTACGTAAGCTGAGGAAGACGATGCATCAAACAAACCCATTATCCGCCAGTTGAAGATCCTCTGGAAGATACCAATCCATCTTGGGATGATATGGTAGCGGCTTGAGTTATGGAGTTCGAGTCTAGTGTTTCTTTCTATCATCACTCCTGTTTCTTTGGTAGCTAATGAGGCTCCCATAATATTGCTTCTCTGTGATAAGTACTCAACTAAGCATCCCTCAAGCCGTTGCGTGTGGTTCTCTATCTCAGCACCAGAAGCACATCCTACGGTTAACCATGTCAAATCATCTTCAAAATACGGGAGCTTACAATTCTCTAGCACGGAACTGAGTGGTTCAACGTTCTCTGCACTGCTCCAGTCCAGGTTGGGAAGATACCGCTTCACCATTAAACGTTCTTTTCTATTATCCTCGAGCAACTTCGTCTCGTGGCAAGGCCAACCGATGGGATTTGCTTCAGCAGCAGAAGTGATGTTTCTTCGTGATGTTTCCAATGCGTCGTTGAAGGCTGATATGCAGATGTTAGGACCAACCTCCTGATCTGGCATCTGCTTAAGCAACTCCAGGGAAAAACTGAAATGGGTCAGAACCAGTTCCCGGGGTTTAACATGATGAAGATTTGGTTGCAGAGGTGAATTGCTCGCCAGCCATTTAATCCCATCTCTTAGCCGTGAATCGTTGAAAAAACGAACTTCCTGCCCCTTTTGCGACTTATTAGCAATAGAAACGATGGAAAAGCTTGCAATCTTTGACTTGTCAATATCATGGAGGCCTAGTCCCGAGACGAGATCGGTATCAGGCTCCATATGTTCCCCATTGCATGAGCTGATTACTACGAGAAGGGGAAGAACTGAACCGTTGGGTACTGATTCAAGAATGCGGTTAAGCTGTTCTCTCTGAAGATTCAAAGGGAGGCCTCCAGATGCAAGGAAAAGGACTGCACTTGCACCACATGTTGTCTCACACATATCATTCTCAGCCTCCACATCCCTAGCTACTGAGAGACAGCATGTGAAATCTATGTCAGACCCATTTGCAACCCATTTGTTCCATACCGACACACCGGGAGCTGAAAACAGCAGATTATCATCATTGAGACTATGTTCTGCATGAGGCATAAGCTTTGATGATAACCATCGACTGGCTGCTGAATGTGTAACCTGACTTGCAGAAGATGCTGTGTTTACTGATTTAGTCTGAGTACATAAGATGACCTTCCAGCATATGCATTTTGATTCTGGATTCCTTCCAACTAGTATATCAGCTATCACATCTGAAATATTCAGCCTTGACCATGATTTCTCGCGTTCTTCAAATCTCCTCTTCATGGCTTGATCAATGTTAAACTCACCACACGCCCTTGATTGCTGTGTATGAAGAGCGAACTGATATTAGACTACCAACCTCAATATTACATGCCTTTTAAGACTTTTATTGCTTCCTTGACAAAAAGACTGATGATCAGCACGTTATGAGGAAGAAAACTGAAACTTACATCAGTTTTGCTAAATCGGATAGGAGTACCCAGGGATAGTGAATTCAGTGCAGCAGTTGCTGCTAACTGTCGACGCTCCCGCAATTCACTTTGACGTGAAGACCACCGCTTCCATAATCTGCATATATTATTAGAGAAAGTTAATAACCTAAATCAATTGTCAATTTGCATGAGGAGCTGGCAAACCTTATGATCAACTTGAGTTTTGCCTTTGCCACTTCCTCATCATACTGATTTAAGATGACCCCATTCTCATCCTCATCTTCCTGGTCAATGTCATGGAAGTCCTTTTCCAAGGTACAAATCATTGCAGCTTCAGGTACGGATTCTTCCAAAGCATATTTGTTTTCTACAGTCGGAGACTCTGCAATGGTAGTTACAGGCATAATCTCCATTGGCATAGACTTCAGACTTTGTCGCAAAGCTGGTCCAGGCACATGATTCGTATGTACATCCCCTGCAAATGGAAATTTAATTTCCCCAGGAGACATACCAATGCGACCGTCATTAGGTTGTTTCTCCAAATTCGAGGATTTAGTTTGAGGAAATCTAGGGGAAACAATAGGAGAATATAGCTTCACGGGAGAATGAAATCCACCAGCTGATGTAAGGTCATTTTGTGTCTGTTGATGCACAACTGGATTTATAAAGGATGGCCCTGCTGGATTTATAACAAATGGCCTCACTGGCTTGTCCTCCTCTGGTGAGAGGGAAGTCTTGGAGTCAGCCATTTCTTTATCAAATAGACGCATTGATGTTTGTTTCTTAAGACTTCTGGCAGGCGGCATTTCCTGTTTATGGGCGGTAATACACTGTTGATTTCCGTTAGTTGTTTCTGTGATCAAGGAAGGCAATGGAGAGGGAGTAGAAACATCTTCCTCTACTGAGGGAGCAGAAACATCTTCCACTATGGTTCTTGACTTCTTCATGTGAACAAGTTTTGAGCATTTTGTTTTGTAATCCTTATCAGCATGGAGAAATAGGTCATTTTTTACCATGTATGGCTCTTCAAACACCTTTATCGAAAACCCATGGTACTCCAACAGGGCTTCTATGTCCTCTTCCTAAATTCCATTACCAGAAGAAAAATGTAAGATCTCTAAGAACTTCTCTGTGATAAACCAAGAAAGGTATAAAACCAAGTAACAGAGTGATGGAAGAAATACCTCCATCCCTATCCACTTTGACGTATCTGAAACTGGGAGACCCTGATTAATTTGGAGACCCGAGTGCAGAGAGGCAAGTGCCTGAGTTCTTAGCTGATGAAAGAATACAGTTAGATCTCAGTGAAATAATCACACATCAATATGGTAAGAATAATAGCTTTTGAACCCACATCACAAATAAGCCCTTACTTTCGAAAAATGAGCATGCATTAGACATGCTTGAAGATAGCTTGCTTTCCGTGCAAGGCGAAAGAAGGCGATGAAATTGCCAGTTCTGCAAGCTCTGTTTTGCACGACTGGTTTCAATACTTAGATCAAGTTAAAAAACTAACAGCAAACAAAAATATCCAAGGAACTACCTGGCTACATTGCGGGCAAAGAGAACTTCTGAAGTTTGCCTTATTTCTGGAGTCATATTGGCAAGATCAAGAGAAAGTTCTGAAGGTTCAACCTAACAAGAAGAATTTATTGTCGGGTTAAGAACTTAGCACACAATTCTGACCGCAAATTCACCCAGAAGGACTTACCTTATAGCCAGGATGTTTGTCGAGTTTGAGAAGGGCATAATAGCCACGAAACTCTTTTTCAGTAGGAACAGTTATTCCTTTCTTCCTGTGATCATCATACATTTGAAGCAACTCAACAGATGTCTTGTTCATCTGCTCAATATTCAGGTGTGCATCAAAACCCTCCGAAAAGCCCTCTCCTTTCGTATATTCACATAGTTCATGCATTGCAATGATGTGAAGTCTTATCTGTAACAGGAAAATCAATAGTAAGAACACACATCTAAAACAGAATATTATTTATCATCCTGTTTAATGGGATTTATATAAGATCAGAAGACACAAACCATTTGCTCCAGCAAAGTAATAGCTTCTTGGTTGAAAATATGTTGCATTCTTAGATCCATACGAATAGCTCTCATCCTATCCCATAAGAAATTGTACATGCCAAGAAAGTTTTCATTGTAAGGTCGGTCTAGCAAACTCAGCAAATATTCCATTGTATTTTGCAGGATTGGCATTGGTCGTATCAAAATTGCTTCTCGCTCCGCCGTCCTCGTATACTATTCAAAGGCAGATATATAAGTAGTCATCATGGCGAATGGGTGGTCTAGTATATCTCATCTAAGAAAGAATCTGAAATGAAAAAGGTGAGCTTACTTTCTTCACAGCAAGGGATTTGCTTGTCTGGTTCCTATCTCCATCCACACGCTCATAATGGTCCAAGTCACCCTTCCTCTCACGCTCCCCCCGTTCTGACTCTGGGAAAATGAAGAAAAAGTCCATCATTATATTTGTTCTGCGATTGCATGACTTACTAGAACTAGCCATCATTTATGGACAAAATAAATATCGTTGGTAACACAATTTTTTTTAATCAGATTATATGAACCAAAGACTATTACACTCAGTTGTCATTTTAATGCATGTCTCAGGCTTATGCTTACCAGGACACATGTCAGGGCATAATCCAATGATAAGAGAGGGCTGCTCCGAGCTTTCATAATCAGGCAAGGCATCTCCCTTCAGGGCATCCCTACTTGATTCAAGTGAATTGAATGTTTGTTTGTTGTCCAGAGGCTTCATAGTTTTATTTACAGGTGATTTAGTAAGTTGAGTATCAACAGGTCGGTCTGCAATAGGCTCCAGTTCACCCTTGAAGCGGGCCAGTCTCTTTGCCCTGGCTTGCTCTTCTCTGTAAGAAATCCACAAACTTTAGAAAACTTTAAGAACAGGTCCACAGATTAACACAAAGAGTCAATACTGTGTGATTAAAAATTTGTACCCTTCCGTACAATCTTGAGAAGGGAAAGAGTTTCGCTGGATATCCTCTTCAACTGGATATACAGGTGGAGATCTCGTCCTTTTTGTTGCAGGTGAACTGCTTGTCTTACCCGTATTATTGAAACTATTTAGAGAGGAGGGCTGCCCAGGAAATTGAGAATCTGAACTTCTTGAAAGCATATATGTCTTTGTGCCTGACGTAGGAGGAGATGTCGAAAACCTATCACAGAAACAGCATGCTTAACTAAGAGCAAGCTCAAAGGCACATCCAACCAGATAGAGAAAAGTAGATTTGTTGCAAGAGCATTATGATAAAGCTGCAAGAGAAGTAAGCATGACTTCACAGGCTAGTAGCAGAAAATTATCCATGAAACCATTTAAGTTTAAGATGACTACGCTCATAAACCGATTTGCTAACGATAAAGTTTCTTAGGATTGTAACTCTATTCTGCAATCGTGATTTCTCCTGCCATTTATACGTACACGTAGGACACAGAGTGGGTGGATAGAAAATAATAAGCTTTACAAAGTACGATGAGTTTCGTGCTGTCTACCTTTGAGAGTCATGTTGAGACAATATGGGGTCATCTCCGAGGGGTTTGTCAGAAGGTGCTATAGCCGAAGACTTTCTTCTTGTAGCTTCCTGAATTTCAGCTACTTCATGTGCATAGGGGAATGGCGAGTTTCGGGTTTGTTCTTGATGAATCAACCGATTGGGATTGCTCCTCGACCTCACGGGATTATTCTCCGCAGAAGACAGAGAGCGCCTACGAAAAAATGAGAAAAGGTTCCAGGACATAAGTTTCAAAAGTCAGTGAGAGGATAGAACAATAATCAGTATAAAAATCAAGGAGCAAAAAGACACAGGTATGGTTCAAATTACTATCCATAAAGAGTAAAGAGACCACAACATGTGAAATTTTTTATGACCTTTTTAAAAACCAATCGAAACTAACATCGAAAAGAGAGTGAGAGTCAAAAACATTATGACACTGCCAAGAGGATAAAAATCTCACATCCAAGTTTGGCTAGAAGGTGGCTGAAAACCATCTACCAAGTTCCCATTCTCAAAACCTGATACTGGCGATTGATTTCTTCTAGAAAACCCCATAGTCTGATCCGGAAGAATATCTGACCGACTGCAACAAAAATTGAGGATTTTATAGACTGAAATTAGTTACATCAAAAACCAGGATATCACTAAACACCACGGCCATGTATATGACATCTCATTCCTACCACCTAGGCCATACAACAAACTGATGAAATCTGACAGAGAAGGTACATGATGCAGAACACAGAAGGTGTACAAACTCCCACAAACGGACAGATGTTAAAAATTTAAGGATAAGATAGGGATACAAAACAGACAGAATGTTTATTTCAAAAAGATCCTGCTGGCATAAATGGCATTGATCTAAAGGAAATGGCATAAATGACCTTTTTCTTTTTGAATCTTGTGATCGACCTATCTCAACAGCATCAGTTCCCATTCTGGAAAGAATGTGAGATGTAGCAGGTGAAGACGTGGCTCGACTATGTTCACCATGATCTTTCAAGAAATTCCTTGATCCATCGTGCCCAAATTGAGGATTTAAAGCAGGCCTGTGAGGAAAAACGCAGCAGGTAAATTCAGCTAACTCATAAAGAACAATATAGCAGCTTGCTTGTTAAAGCTATAAGCCAAATTCAGCGATAATGATCTTTTTGGAGCTTCAAAGCCGCTGCCATAGTAAGCCCTTATGTATTAGGCAGAAAAACGTAATGCACTCCGCCACACTCTACTTTCTTCCTACTGCTATAATTTCAATTGCAGAAAACTGAAAGCATTTGAGATGTGTGATTAACACTGCCGCATATGACACTCTTCTTAGTTCTTAGTCAAAATATTTCACGTAGAATTTTACCTTTGAACTCCAGGAAATTGGTAAGGTCTCACAGAGGGGCTTGGACGTGGAAAAGCTTCTGAACCCCATGCTATTCCATTGAAAGGTTCTGGGCTCCTGAAAAACATAGCATTAAAGTGTTCCTATAACTTTCTCGGCGTAAAAAATAAGTGCAACATATAGAAGACTTAATCACCATTTTCACAAAAAGAATCAAAACCAAAGTAAATAGAATTTTGGTTTATCCCATCTTCAACTGTTTTGGATCAGACCTTTCCCGAAGATTCTTTACAGGCATATAAGGAGTGAAAAAAGGAAAAGAGAGTCATAATAGTAAGTTATCTAACCTTTGAATTCCACCAGGTTGGTAAGGTTGTCCTGAGGAGGGTGAGGGATTTTGAAAAGCCAACGGAGATGGTGTTCGATTAATTGGAGGACTACTGCAAGCAAAAACCATAATAATTTAGGGTAGAATCTAAAAGAAAAAGAAAAACCGAGTGTACAAGGAAAAAATAAGAATTAAATAAGTAACCAACCTAACATCATCATCAGACACATAGAACTGAAAGAGAAAAGGAATAAAACCAATCCATACAATTAAAAATGTCTAACCTTTGAACCCCACCTGGTCGGTAAGGTTTCCCTATAGAGGGTGGAGGGTTTTGAGAAGCCAAAGGAGGTGGCGCTCGCTGAACTGGAGGACCACTGCAAGCCAAAGTCACGATACACAGGTTGTAATGTAAAGGACATAGAAACTCAGCATATTTACGGGAAAAAAATCTACAACAAGTAGCACAACAGGCTCGTCCTATGGAGGCTCAGAAACAACCTAACATACTCGCATAGAAAGCAATAGAAGCTGTAGAGCTAGGTTCATCTAACCTTTGAATTCCACCTGGTCCAAAAGATTGTCCTGCTAAGGCTGAAGGGTTTTGAGAAGACGGTGGTTGAATTGGAGAATCACTACAAGGAAAATCCAAAACTCGCAGTGTTAGTATTAAAAGAAAGAGTACAATGTAAGAACGAAAAGCAAAAGTAAAGAACCAGTATCTCCTAAGGAAGGTGAAGAAAACCTTAAAAATTACATTCGCAATAAGCAACTGAACTTCAAAACAAGACTGCCTAAGTGATATAGCACACAATTTCATAGAAACTTGTCACATTCTCTTGATCCTAAACACTTCAATACAACGATAGCAAATATGTAAATTTAACAGCTCGAAAAATCTCGAGCATAATAGATCCATAGCGTGATATCAATCCTAAAAACCTCAAAAACTGGAAGGAAAGTGCGATTGTGGCATAGATATACACCCATAGAGAAATCGAAAAGCACACCTAGTGGGAGCAGAAGCACCGAACGGTGTAAACGGCGATGGCTTAGAGCTCATCGACGGACCTACGTCCTTCCCGAAAGGCCTAAACGCCATTCTCTGCGAAATTTGCTATACTTAATTATCGCTGCTACTCTTCTTCTACCTTCGTTCAATGACGGAGCAAATTGAATTTTCTGTTCCTCTCCGTCCGGCGACGATTATTTTACGTTTAGAATCAACGACGTCGTTCGAGTTCCGAATTTTATATTGGGCCTTTTAAGTAAATGTGGGCTTATTATGGGCTTTTGTCAAGGAACGAAGAATAATTGATCAACGAAGAAGAACGTGCGCATGTTGTCGCCATCCTTGTTTTAGGTAGAACATCAACTTTTCATGACCGTTGACATTTTTTTTTTTTTTTCCCTCTTTATTTTCTTTCCGGGAAAAAATAAATAAAATTATTCTCTAGTTTTCGATCTCGATCATCTGTATCCAATCAATTACTACGATTTGCTATAATGTCGATGTCTCGGCTCGGATTGTTGTTGTTCGTCGCTATATTCCTCGTCCTGCTTCAATCATCCACTTCTCTGATTAGTTCTCCAAGTTCTATTATCAACCCTTCTAAAGTCAAACAGGTTTCTGCGAAGCCCAGGTTTGATTTTCCTCTTTCTCTTGTCTATTAGTGAGAAACGAAGCAAAATCCTCAAGTAAATTTGGAAACTTTTTGTATTGATTGTTGTTTGTTTCTTCAGGGCATTTGTGTATGAAGGTTTTTTGACGGACTTGGAATGTGATCATCTAATCTCTCTTGTGAGTGCGAATTTTCGACATTTGTCTATGGGTTTGAGCTCAAATTTGGAAACTTTTTGGCTTAAATGTGCTAATTTCAGTATCTAATTTTGGTTTTTTTTGGGGAAAAGGCGAAAGAGAATCTGCAGAGATCTGCGGTTGCTGATAACGATAATGGCGAGAGTCAAGTCAGTGACGTTCGTACTAGCTCCGGCACGTTTATCTCCAAAGGAAAGGTGCAATTTTTATTTTTCTTTGTTTCGCTTCCAATTCACTACTTTGCTGATAAACTTGGAACCTTAATTGGCCACAACAGATCTCATTGAATATATTTGATTGGAATTGATTTTGATTATAATATATGAGTCATTCGACTTCAAGAACTCTGAATCTCTGATGTTGATTTCTGATACTAACGGATCTGATAAGTCGAACCCCTCAAGATCTGATGGAACTAGAAATTATGTTGAACTGTTCATTAGAGTTTGAGCTACATAGATCAAGTGTATTATGTTGATTAGTCGAGATCTTAGTAGATTGACCCAGAATTGTATTGCTTTGTGATTGTTGTTTAGTACCACTAAAAAGGTTTCAGGGATAGCTAGACATAAATTTACTTCTGTGTATATATGATGATCAATCATTGATGAATGATACTTGATGATCAATAGGAACAGATGACTCAATATGAATACAAGTTCTTATGTGAAGCTTCCTTTGTTTAATGACAGGATCCTATTGTTTCCGGTATAGAGGACAAGCTCTCAACATGGACATTCCTCCCAAAAGGTAACTTAAACAATCTGAATGGGGTTTTAATAGTGATCTCTCTGTTTCACAAGGAACCTTAACTCTTGTTGAGTTTCTTGAAAGGTTCTTTTCAGAAGATATTATTGTTTCTAAGTTCTTCACTTTGTGGTCACAGAAAACGGGGAAGACCTTCAGGTATTGAGATATGAGCCCGGTCAGAAATATGATGCTCACTTTGACTACTTCCACGACAAAGTCAACATCGCCCGTGGTGGACACCGCATAGCAACGGTTCTCTTGTATCTATCTAATGTCACAAAGGGTGGAGAAACGGTTTTCCCCGATGCACAGGTTTGTTGTTTTTCAAACAAAACCATCAGTTTCCGCTTACATGGAGAAATAGGTCTTTACTTTTTTTTTTTTTTTCTCTCTGATGAATATTTCTGCGCAGGAATATTCACGCCGCTCGCTTTCTGAGAACAAAGACGATCTTTCTGATTGTGCAAAGAAAGGAATCGCTGGTGAGCTATAAAAAAGAAGAATGACTTGTTATCTTTCCATGTTATCTCTAAGAGTGTTTGTGTTTTTGATATTGGTTGGTAATGTTGTTAGTGAAACCGAAGAAAGGGAATGCTCTGTTGTTCTTCAACCTCCAACAAGACGCAATCCCAGATCCTTTTAGCCTTCACGGAGGTTGTCCAGTGATTGAAGGAGAGAAATGGTCGGCTACAAAGTGGATCCACGTGGACTCATTCGATAAGATATTGACACATGATGGTAACTGTACGGACGTAAACGAGAGCTGTGAGAGATGGGCAGTGCTTGGAGAATGCGGAAAGAACCCAGAGTATATGGTTGGAACTCCAGAGCTCCCTGGAAATTGCAGACATAGCTGTAAAGCTTGTTAAAGACTTAAATTTCTCTTTTTCTCTGTAACATTAAAAGTTTTATTTTCTTGATCGAACTTCATTTCCTTTTTTTTTCTGATGAATTGTTGTTAAATGTATCACTGGATTCTTGTGTTTATCGAATGGGTTTCTTCGACTTGTTAAATTGAGTCTTTTTTTTACTTTTACCTTTAAATTTTACTTTAATCTCGTTAACGATAACGCGGTCAAAGAGAAAATGATGGCACAAATGGTAATAAGTGATGTATTATTTGGTTTTTCAGGGGATTTATTTACCCATCATCTCACACGGGATCACCAAATACAAAAGTCGTCGATTATTTCTGGTAGATCTAGGGTTATGGATTCCAAATTGGAGAACGCGGATGATGAAAATTCGATGATGGAGATCTCTGAGGAGAATGAATCAAGGAAGCGCAAGGCAGATGATACTTTCCCGGTGGATTCCTCCGATGTTGGCGAGAAAGAAGAACAAGTCGACGACGAAGACATAACAATAAGTGAGGAGGAGAAAATGGACGTGTCGAGCCGCGAGGAGGGCCAAGAATGGGACGTGGATAGTTTCGACGTAGGTCACCAATACACAACTAAAAAGAAGGTGGATCCAAACGATGAGGAAGCTGTCAAAATGCGTCGATACAGACTTCAGATGTATCAGACCAATGTATGTATTCTTCCATCTCTTATGTATTTCAACATATACAGGTTGAGAATTTTTGATTGAAATGTTTGTGCTTAATTAGGGTTTCAACGTGGATATGGAAAACTATCCAGGGAGAGTGGCCTACCGAGAACTTTGGGCTGTTGATCTTGATGAACCCTTTCGGTCAAGTGGTCTAACAGGGCGTGCCTACATGCAAAACTGTGTTGATTTGGCAATACAAAGATACAACAGAATCAATCAAAAGACCCTCACATGTGAGCATATTGTGAGGGCTATTATCTGTGTGGTCGACGGAATCAAATCCTACATCACCTTCATGGCCAGAGAGACTCCAGATGGAAATCTTGTCGAGTATCAAGCTAAAACTGAGAAAAAGTTCTGGCAAAAACATGCTCACGCCCTCTTTTGCAGGCCAACTCCTATACCTAAAGGTTCTTTTTGTTCCTGCTCTCTACTATAAGTATACGGTACTCTATAACTTATATAGTATTTTTCTCCAGTTATACAAGTGCCTAAGGACGAAGATTGTGATCCAATTTGTGACGGCTCCAGCCGTGACGGGTCCAGCCGCGAAAGCGACCAAGAATGGGACGTGGATAGTTTGGATGATGAATCCGATTACAAGCCCCCAGATATGCTGGCTCCCACCGACGAGGAAATTGAAAAGATGCGTCTATATAGACCTCATATGTATCGGAGCAAGGTATTTGTTATATTCTACTTCACTTTCTTTTTAGTTTAGCTCTCTTTGATTAGCAGCTTCATGAATTAATCAAGTTAAGGACTGAGATCTTGTTGATTTAGTTAGATATTGAAACTTGTTTTCAAATTTACAATTGTGTTAAGGGTTTCTACGTGGATGGAGAAAGCTACTCTGGGAAAGTGGTCTACTTCTCTCAGGTTGTTCTTGATGAACCCCTTTGGCTTACTGGGATTACAGGCCGTGAATACGTGCAAAGAATGATTGATTTATCTCTGGAAAAATACAATGAAATCAAGGTCTGGTAACTAATTATCTTCTCAACATTTATGTGATACACAATTATTTGCATATATTTGATCAACTAGTCTTTTTGATCAAATGGTAGGGATCGAGTGTGACATGTGAATCGATTGTGAGGGCTATTCTGACTAGGGTGACCGGATTCAAGATGTACATCACTTTCATGGCTAGAGAGTCTCCGGGTGGAGATCTTGTTGAATATCAAGCTAAGACGGAGAGGAAGGTTTGGCAAAAGAAAACTCATGTCATATTTTGCAGGCCAACTCCAAAATCAAAAGGTACTCTATTTGATTGATTGTAAAAGCTAACAACTAACTTATGTTTCTGATGAGCTTAGGTTAGATAGTAATAACACATGTGATGTTCATTGATACATTGTTTCATGTCATATGCTATAAGTTGGCTCCCAAGTCAATTGTTATTTGTTGGTTTTTGAGTGTGTGTAATTCAGTACCCATGTGCTAGATGTATTGACTCATCCATATGCACATTTTCCAGCTACTTAAATTTTGGATTTCCAGAAGTAGATTTTGGTCTGTGTGGCCCAAATGGACTTAGTTCTTGTGGTGATTGGTTTCTTGTGAATTTCTGAATTGCAGATTGATGTGCGTTACCAAGCTTGTGAGTAGTGATGGACAAGTAGCTAAGTCCGGGAGAGGGGTAGATAACCTATGGTTTAATTTTTTCTTGATCTTTTATCGGACCGTAAGAACGGGATAAAAGTGCTGCTTCAATCGAATTTGAGGGGGTATTAATGTTCCGAAAAAATTAACTTCGTTCAGACTTCAAGATTTCTAGTAAAATAGTATGAAATACGCTCTATGAAAATGGTATTTAATGCTGTTAATTAGTCTTCTTTTTTTCCTTCTTTCCTGACTTGGTCTCTTACAAAGTAAAATCACCGGTTCTTTGCACATGATTCTGTAATTCTGTTACCTTTGGTTTTCGGTTTAATCCTGGTTAAGTAAATGTCATTGGTCTGATTTGAATGAATTGGTTGGCAAATTTGGCTAAGCCGTGAAGCTGGCATTCGCAGCGAGTGATAGTTGCTGTATATATTGATCCGTCTGCTATGAATTTTTTTCGGTTCATGAAGTTGTGCAGCATGCCGTGTATATTTAGGTGAAATGGAGGTTAGTGAGGTTGCATCACTCCATGAATCTTCAAGAATCGCATGGTCTTCTTACGTCCAACAATATAATTGTTCTGCCTGTTTGAGCATATTTTAAAATACTTAAGAATAAATAATCTATACAATAAAATCAAAAGCGAGGACAGAGAGTATTAAATAGATTATTATAAAATAATAATAATCTATGTTTTCTTTCTGTTCAAATAATAATCGAAACTTTCACACTCTTCGGAGACTCTGGCCTGGCCCAAGATTGAAGCTCTAAAAAGGGCTTTAGGCAGATATCAATTAACAATTTTAAAAACAGTTATTGTGGTAAAGTGAAGACATTTTCCTACACCATTTTTAACATATATTCTTTTTTCTCATACGGTTCTGTACGCTTACGTATGATCATTACTTCGTCTAAATTAGAGAGAACCCCAATTTTGAAAAATGTTTTCTTCGGTCAACCGGTCCGGTAAAATCCGAGGCCGAATACGAAAAAAAAATTTGAGGCCTTTTTAATAAGTAAAAACTGCTAAAAAAAAAAATTTGTTAACTATGGGGCATTTATAATTTTTTATTTAACATTTTTTCTTAATTTTTGGACATTGTTTGCTAATTATAAGACTTTTACTAATTATGAAGCCTTCTTACTAATTATGGGTTTTTTTTTGTTAATTTTGAAGTCTATTTTACTAGTTTTGACTTTTAAAGCCTATTTTATTAATTGTGGGGGCTTAAAAAAAAAAAAAAAAAAAACCTCACAAAATGGGCCTCGGAAATTTGAGGCCTTTTGTTAAAATTTGTCCAGGGCCGGGTCCGGACAATTTGACAAAAAGTACAATAAAAACAGTTGACCCTGAAACAAAATTAAAACTTAACTATAGCTGAAAGATAGAAACCAAAACCAATATTAAAACCGGAAGATGATAACAAATTGTGCCAAACGTCTCATCTTCATTGTTATATATGTTTCGTATCATCAAAAATTGATAGAGCTATGTATCAACAATTGAAGAAGGATTTGGTCGAGCATATATGAACAAAAATTTTCAGAAATCAAGTTTAAAACTATTGTGCTTTATGTCATGTATGATATAAATTGTGTCTCATGTATGTTTTAAAAATTTTAATTTGCAACAATTATTAAATTTTCTAAAATTAAAATTGTTAATTTAATTTTATTTTTATATTAATACTTTTTGTTCTAAGAACCACAAGTTAAGAACCTACCATTGGAGACACATAAAATTTAAAACCAAAACACAATCTCTTAACTCTAAACTTTACAAATTTAATACTAAACTAATGCTAGGAGCCAATATTAGCATACCACCAATAATGTTGCTCTTAGATTGTAGGTGTAATTTCAACAGTAACGACAACGTAAGTCTTTGTTTTCTTTTCCTAAACGTAGTTGACATAGTTCTTAGTGTAGAGTCAAATGACGATGTATACCTGTGTATATATAGTGGTAGATTTACTAAATGTTGTTTACACAATTACTAAAATTTAGTTTCATATTGGATTTACGAAAATCATTTAAAAAAAAAAATACAATCATATCGGAGCACTTTGACGTTGAAAATATAGGTGTTACACTAATAGTGAGACCTTTACATGATTGAGTAGGATAAAGAAAGAAGGAAAATGAAGTTGCTTTACATCTAAACCCAAAAACTGTTGTTACTTGATATAGTAGGATAAAGAAGAAAGGAAAATGCAGTTGCTTTACATTGAAACAGAAATATGAGTTAAAGCTTTTTCAAAATGAACAGTTCTACTTTGGCCCTTCACATTCTCTCTCTTGAGGCTTCTTGTTTCTTCCAGCACGAATCAAAAATCTGTAATTCAATTCACCAATATAAAGAACAAATTAGTTCCTTTGTTATGAAGGTATAAGAAAGCTGGTGCTGCTGCATGTAACTAAACCAAAAGCTTAATTCTAGGCCAACATGTAACTGTGACCAATAATGTACAAAATTTAAACAAATTTGTAATGTTTAGAAAGTATGTTTTCGTTACATACCTCGATATGGACGTGGCCAGAATGCCATACAACTCATACCATCATCTATTATAAGCCTCCCATACCCATTCACGCCCCAAGTCTTTTCCCATGAGTTTTGTACAATGAAAAAGTCTTGTCCCTCAACAGTTCGTCCACGGCCCAAGATCATCAATGCGTGCCTACTTACAGTTTTGCCGGTACGTGGCACATCTCTAACTTTGTAAAATCCCTGAAAGCAAAGTAAAGTGGACCATGGATTTGATTTCTCCAGGACATACTCGATATAAAAAAATTCATGAATGTTAGATTGTGTTTCCCATTCTTTACTTTGTCTAATGTGAATCCATAGCATTAGTAACATGATTTGGTGAAAGTCAAAACACTAACAATATAGAACTTACCTCACGAAGTGCGGAGAATTCATCATCTATGTCAATAATGATGCCCACAGGAGATATCTCTAGTTTTGTCTGAATAAAGTTCCTATCGGCAGCTTCATTGGTATCAATTACCCACTTGATCGTTTTTATCTTGTCTCGATTTGCCTACAGCACATAAATGTAGAAAATCATATAAAAGGAAACCAAACAAAAAATCAAAGTAAGGCAGATATGGAAAATGCTTACATGGGAAGTAGTAGGAACTTTCTTTATCCCTTCCAATTCAATTACTTTGATACATCTATTCAACGTTGTAATTTCTTTATCATCATCCTCTGCCTTGATCTTTGAGACAAGATCATCAACGGAGATCCGTAAGAAACACTTGGAATCACCAATCCAAATGTTGTACATGGCTTCAATTAGACGAGCTAGAACAATTGCCCAACAAATGGCTAGGTATAAACAAGAAATACAAAGAATCAAAACAAGCAAACTTAACTAAGATATGAATATCAGAACTAGCAAACATGATATTTGAAATCCAAGGAGATGTTTACCTTCTCGTTGCTCTATTATAGGTCCTAACAAGTCTACGATAAGCCTCCAATCTTTAAGTATCTCGTAGGCAATACCATCAAATTCCTAGAAATAAAACTCAAAACAAGTTATCATCTACATTCGTTCTATATATCAAAGAGCAAGAAGATGAACATACTTGTCTTTGATTTTGTTGATCTTGTGGGCGTTGTTGTTGTGCTTCATTTCTCGCCGCATTCCTACGATTTGGATCGTTTAAAGGATTTGGCGTTTTAGGACGGTTTTGACGACGACTTCCTCCGGCTCCAATAGGTTCGTTGATGTCCGTTTCTGAAAGGTCAAAGAAATTGAAAGCTCAATAGAGAAACAATATATAAGAAAGGGGAAGAAGAAGAAGAAGAAGAAGAAAAGGGAGAAACCTCCGCCGGCTCCGATAGATTTGTTGATGTCCATTGCAAAAAGAGTCAAAGAAACTGAGAGCTCGAGAGAGGAAAAATACGAAAGGGGAAGAAGAAGAAAAACCCTAACAGACTCGCATACAAAAAGTGAGACCCCTTTTCTTTAATCCTTTTCTTCTTTGATATATGGATCAAGATGAGAACTAACTGATCATGAGAAGAGCAAAATCATCACAAAAACTCTAGTCTCTAGTCCGTACGTGGCTCAACCTAAAAGAGCTAAAATGCGCCGATGCAACACGATGCTCTTCATCAGTCGAATCTCTTTTCTTCGTTTCAATTTTGAATTAAAGTTGAAATTTTTTTTGTCTGTTAGTAAAGAAAAACCATAAATTTTCATAGAATTATTTTAGGGACGTTATGAAAAATAAATTTACTAACAGATTAATTAGTTAATGATCTTTTCTTTGTCGTCTGATTAGTGATCTAAACATGAAAAATCGTAAATCTAACTTCAATACCCCCTATTTAATTTTTATGCGCCAATTTTATAAAACAAATTGTAATTATCTCCTGACATTTACCCTTCTGCTTGCGTGTGAAATATGTTTAAACTTTAACTAGATATATAGTAATAACATTGTACTAGTGATAGGATATCTATATATATATATATATATATATGTATTTTTTATTTTTGTCAACGATTAGTTTTAATAGGAAAATTCAGTAGAGACATAAATATATCATAAATCTGATGTTTTTTATCGTTGCTTGGTGTATATGGTGACGACCAAAAAAGCTATAACAAATTAATTTAACATCAATATTACAGGACCACCACAAAACCTTAATCTTTGGGATAATATTGTTTATCGCTTAGATATCCCAGAGTCTTTTACTTTTTGTACGGTCAAAATCTTGATCTTCAGGATAATAAGCCATTGTTTATCCATTAATATATGATATTTTTTGTATCTTTAATGTAGAAATGTTCTTTTTCTGTCAACATTTATGAAGGTCATTTGTTGTTAAAAATGATTCTTAGTTGTAATACTATACTACATAACTATACATAACTGAATTATTCAATATAACTATACATAACTGAATTATTCAATAAATTTTCTTAATTCGTATGTATTCAGCCAATAGCATCTATAGATTGAAAGCAAAAAGAGTAATTCATAATTAATGATGATCATCATTAATTATGTATGAATAATTCGGTTATATATGATCATCATATCGGAAAAGAAAGAAAAAATCATAATTAATGATGATTTCCATTGAGAAATTAAAAAGTGTGTCGAAAAACAAGATTAATATATATAAGAACTGTGGTCTCTATCACTCTATGGGTCAATGTTACTTTGTAGCCGAGAAAGTAACTATGGATTGATTAGTGGGCAATTGTAGTCGAGAAAGTAAATACGACAAAGAAAAAGGTGTTGACAAATTAGAATTATGTAAGAAATGTGGTCACTGTTCATTACTATTTTTAGTATAACAGCTGTGGGTCATTGTTATATACAGTCGTCTAATTTGATTTTTCGCAGATTTGAATCCTCCATCTTGTCTTTTTCAATGAATTCTTTCGCGGTCTCGTTTTCCTGTCAGTTTTCTCCTTTCAACTTTCTATTTATGTTCATGATAAATTTACCGGGTTGGGCTTTTTTTCCACAAAACTTATCAATTTGGGACCGATTGTCGGGCCTTACGTGTTTAGGCATTATTTATGTCAGGAAAAGACGAAATCACCCTTCCAATGATTTCAAGTTTCTTTTTCGCCATCTCCATTTTCCTGCAACTTACATATAATCAAAAAGTATGAACTCAACATCTAATTCGAAAGGCAGATCGTCACTACAACCTCCGTGGTTTCGTCGTTCACCCCAAAAACTGAAATCTCCTCAGCTAATTATGTCTCCACTTTGTTGATGGAGAAATCTTATACTTTATGTCAAAAAAGTTCAGATCTATGCTCGTCATGTCTTCTTCTCGGCGAATCAGCGGTTATCCATTGTAGCTTCTCTTCAGATTCGGTCCCCGAGAAAAAATTGGCAATCCTCGGCGCCTCCAATGGAATTGGTCACCCTCTTGAGTTTGGGTTAATTAGTTTGAAAAAATTGAAATTCTTAATTGATTCCATGTCTAAAATTGGAGCCCTTGGGTTTAGTAGACACTCTTAGGGTTTAGTTTTTTTATGAAAAAAAAAAACAATTACTTGACTCCATTGATTTAATCGGAGATGGAGATGATGTTGAGAGTTGAAATCGCCGGAGGTTGTTGATCGAACCCAAAATTCAAGGGTAAATTGGTAATTACACGTCTTCAAGAAATGCCCAAATTTAAAGGCCTGATAGGTGTTCCATTTTTGAAAGTTTTGGGCCAAATAATGCCCAAATCAGCAATATTCCCTTATGTTCATTTCCAATTTCCGTCAGTTTTAATTAATACTCTTAGAAACAAATATATACTTATGGGGTTTTCTTTCCAATTAGTCAACACATGACTGCCTAATAATATTATATATATATATAAACCCAACTAAATTAAGTTGATTGATATATACGTACACAACTTTTGTAACTCCTTTACGATACATTTTATTCGTTTATGCATCAAATTATGTTACAAACTTACAAGTATACAACAACAACGAATCATGTGTTAATTACGTGTAACTAATTATTACGTACTTGATCTAATATGTCTTCCAGAGGAGGTTGCACTCTACACCCTCGTTGCCCGTCGTTGGAACCTTTTTTGAGAGAGATGCACTTATCACTTGATGGTCCCGGCCGAGTGTGATAGTGAGGTGTTTCGTGGTAGTTCTACATGATTTCAGGCCGGCCGTTGTTCTATAATGTTTTTGTTTTTTCCATTAACGTATTTGAATATATATATATATATATATATATATATATATTATATATATATATATATATATATATGTGCCTTTTTTCCCATAACTTATGGTTTTGGACTGAACTCGGAGCCCTAAACAACTTCAAGGCTTAAAGCCAACTTCGGTCGGACTGACATTTAGCATTCAAAAATTTCTAGGCTAAACCGGTTTTAGAACCAAATTACAAGTCTTGTTATATAGATTGACACGTGAAAAACATCTATTTTAAAAAGCAAATAGAAAAACATGTGGGTTGCTGTTATTTTTTGGGCGTGGGTTCATTGAAAAAGACAAGATGGAAAGGTGGTATCATTTGCTGTTGTTGTGGAACACATTTGAAAGTGGTATCATTAGATTTTTCCACTTTCCTGATACCATTTTCAATGATACCACTTTCAAACTTTCAAATTATACCATTTGCTGGGGAAAAAACAAATTGCTGTTGTTTTAAAGTATAGGAAAGTGGTATCATTTGATTTTTCCACAAGTCATAAAGCGGTATTTTGGTTTGGTGCCTATATCAACAAATCTAACGAAGACCCACAAAACAATAGCTATAATCTCAGGTATTCAAAAATTGACACATGTGCACGTATATTCTTGCCGAGATAAATAGGTCATAGGTGCATGAGTCTACGACATTGACTATCTTGGTTTGAATCGGTGGTATATGTGCACATTACACGTCAATATGATCAACAAACTGATTTAAAGGTTTTGTCAGTTAGTATTTGGCATTTTCCTTCTTCTATATATATTGTATTGAACAATAAGTTTAAAAGATTTTAAATATATTAAGTTTTCTTTATCTCTCAGTTTTTTGGACGAATTGTGCAAAGGAAATCGAATAAAGAACGAGAAGTCTTAAAGAGATTTTAAAACAGAGAAAATTGTATTTATTGATTTGGAACGAATGTAAATGTCTCACACTCACTTTATTGAGTTATTCATAGATAGAGACATTTAGACAACACGCAGTGGGAGATCTTTCTGTCGGGTGTATGTATTTTAAAATAGAGAAATATTGTAAAATGTTGTCACTCTCTTTACATGTGAGTGTAAGTTTACATGTGAATGTAAGTATTAAAAAAATTACTTATCTCTATCTCTCTCTCTTTTCTCTCTTTCTTTTCTTTATTTCTTTAATTATAATAATAAAAAATTATTTACACTCACGCTCCCACTTATCCCCTTGTGTATGCTCTTATAGTCACACAATTTTAATACATTTTTTTTTTTAAAAAACATACATCACACACTTCAATTTTTTTTTTTTTATGTGATAGAGTTTCACACTTCAAATTTACACAAACACGTTGGCAGAAAAAAAAAAATTTAACCATGTCATCAATATTACGTCAGTATCTCATGGCTTTCAAACAAACTAATTTTGGATTTGTAAAACATTAGAACAACATTATGAATTAAAAACTTATAAAACAAAGAAAAAAAAAAGATAACTAAACCATTCATCTTCTTTTCATATTATATTTACGACTAATTCATCATTTAACTTTTTTTTCTTCATTGTATAGAATCTACAATCGCAAGTAAACCTTTTTTTGATTATTACACCTTTGTTATTTAGCAATATTAGGTAGGTTTGATTTAGGATTTGGTAAAAAAACTGTAAGGTTTAGTTTTGGAAATTGAAATTCTATAAATTTTTATTTTGTAGGAATCAAAACTCTTTCGAAAAAAATCGTCTCTAGCATCTGTAAACCCTAGGTACGGCTGTCTTGCGAACATCAACATTTAATGTGACGTTGAAGAAGAAGTCATCATTTCCATCTCATGAATGTTGATTGTTGATGTTGTATAAAAAGGCGCGTTCGTTACACACGTCACACGCAATATTAATGCAAAACACTAATATGATTTTTTTTTATAATTTGTTAATATGATTTTTCTTTATTTCTTTGAGTTTTGATAAAAACACTATCCCGTCCTATAGTGTTTTGATTTTTTCGCATACCAATATAGCCGTGAGGGGGCGTGGATAAAACCTAGACAATATTATTGTTCTAAAGATAGGCGCGCGGCAAAACTCACCGGTCTCGTGAAAGATCAATACGCGGTAAGTTCCGGATAGCATCTATCAGAGCCGTATCATGGAGATCAGTATTCACTTGTCAGAACCTTCCAGCAATCGGACCTTTATCCAGTTATCAGAAACCAACAAGACATTTAATGGATTCTACGAAGAGACGTCTGCATTATTAGCAACATGCATAACATACTCTTCCGACGAAGACGTTCTGATCTCTTTACTACGCCAAAAGCATCCCATGTTCGACAGCCCAAATCGTCCTTGGAAATCTTGTACAACTAATACTTGATTTCACTTATCTCAAGTAAAATAGTTTAATTTTCTTCCGAAAATAATGGAAATTAAGGAAAGTAATTTTCTGATAATGAGAATGATTCAGATTCATCAAGCTCAAATTCTCTTAACCTCACTTGAAATTAAGGAAAATGTCACTGTTAGTAATCTACAATTTGAAGATCATGATTTCATAGAAAAAACAAACTCCAATTAGAACTTTCATTAGATTGATGTATTTTTCTAAAATTGATTTTTTAATTGATGTATTTTTATGAAATTATCTCAAAAATACATACAACGTTTTTACAATTAATAAGTTTTAACTGTTGGGTAACTTTTTGAATCGTTGAACGACGCGATAAGGAAAATATCTGATGCGTAAAAAGAAAAAGAAAAAAGAAGGAAAATATCTGATGGCACAAGGGTAATAAGGGATGCATTACAATGGTTTAAAGGGGATTTTACCCATCTGACCCAGATTAATTGCAGGCTAGGACAGAAGACCATGAGCCTGATTGGTTGCGGCTGTAGCTTTAGGATTTTAGCGTAGAAATTTGTCTGTAGATTTTTCTGCTGTAGCTGTAGAATTTAGGCGGTAGAATTTAGACTGTAGAATTAAATGAAAGCATGATTGGTAAAAATAGTTGTGAATTTTTTAAAGTGAAAACATGATATAAATATTAGGTACATATTTTGATTTTTCTCTTTAATTTTTACTACTAAACAAAAAAAAACACCATCTAAAACTTAAATAAAATTAGCAACAAAACAAAAACAATCACTAAACACGTAGAAAACAATTAGCAACAAAACAAAAAAAAATCACTAATTAATAATTGGTTATGTAAATCACACGATAAGGGATGGGCAAAAATTATGAAAGATACGAACCTTTCTTTTTCTCTCTGCTGTGGGTGTCTTTGCTCAAGGTATGATTATTATTATTATATATATATAATTCTTAAGCTAGGGTTTCTTATCAAATTTGTTTTTAATATGAAACTTAAATAAAAATATACTCCAAAGCCCAAACTTACGGCTGTAGCTTTTGACGTTTCTACAGCCCAAAAAAAAGAAAAAGGTAAAATGTTGCTGTAGACCTGAAAATTAAATGTAAAGTATGATTGATGTTGATTTATAGCTGTAGACCAAAATATGGCTGTGGAAAGACTCTAAAGACACAACCAATCAGGCCCCATGTTTTATTTTCATGGTTTGGCAAAGTGAGAATTGGTTCTCATGTTTTGACAATTAAGCCAAATTCTGACTATTTTACCTTTGCCAGCGTATCGACGTACTGTTCCGTGTACGGTTCAATTATACGGTTCAGCTAGGTACACTATTCCGGTTAGGCTAAGATAATTTCGTTTTTAAATGTTTTGTGCAGCTGTATGCCAAAAAAGTTTAAAAACAATGTGACATCAGCATTTAATGCCAAAAAAGTTTAGACATGACTCTTGTCACAATTAATGCAAAACTCATCATTACATTACCTGTTCTAATATTAGTTTATACGTGTAAATAATTGTAAGAGATAAACGTGAACCATCAAACAAACAAATTAGTCTGAACGAATGTGATGCTGGAGAAGTTTTGATCTTGTTGATTTATAAAGTTTGGAGCCAAGACAAGCATTGATCGTGTAAGTAATGAATTTGGTTAAGAAGTTTTTTGTTATAACACACTAGGATCTTGATTGTGTTCGAAATCAACATTATTTTTTTTTAGGATCTTGATTGTGTTCGAAATCAACATTATTTTTTTTTATAAAAACCCAGAAATTTTTTATTTCCAACTTTGTTTGTTAAAAATGCTAAATGAGGATATATATATATATATATGTTTATAAGTGTGTAGTTGGAAATTCTTTTTGTTTTTTGTAGATATAATCATGTTTTCAGTTGCATTTAATAGGGTTCTGCTGAATTTATGATGCATGTGGGTAATGGATATTCCCGTATTTACTATAGTGGGTGAGTGGAGATGCAAAGAAGAAGAATGAAAATTTGAACCAGAGTAAGGCAGGTTTGGTTGTTGTGTACGTGTTAAGGAAAACATGACGTACACAGAATTTAGACGTATATTATGTGAGGATTTCAGTTTGAAGTCCACTGAATGCAATCCTATAATTAGTTACTGGATGCCGGGAAAGATGTCAGTGATGATAGAAAGTAAACGCCCTCCTGTATACATTGACAATCAAATGAGCCTGGATACATTCTTTTTGATTCGTGGTGGGGATACTAGTGTCAACTTGTTTGTCTCTTTCATTACAACCGTCAAGGCACTCGGGAATACTGTCACGATGGTCATGATGCTGAAAGTGACTGTGTGTCTGGGAGTGCAAAGACACCAAATCCCATTGTAGCAGCTGCAAATTTGGATGCAAATAATGAGGCCGTAGATGAGCAAGACGACGTTGAAAGGGGAGGACAATGAAGATGGTGATGGGTATGATGATCATCAGGATGACGATTGATCTATAGGGGGAAGTTCCCTCGATCCTACTATAGACGGTAGTGAAGGTAGTGGGGAAGATTACAATTACAACAAGTGGAACGATGTAATTGTAGAAGAATATGGAATAGGGAATGTTGAGGAGGACATCATTCTCACTCAACAGACTGTTCAACATCCAGGGATATTCAGTCGTTTATTGGCAGAGTGTACGTACACAAGTCAGCATGTACCTGGCGGAGATAACATTTCTCATTTGGGTGACAGTACACCAACTGTGACTCTAACATGTACGTGTCGACATGGTTTGTACCAATGTACGTACACTACACAAGATACAGGCTGCGAAGGTGATTTTGTTACGTACACGGATACCAATTATGGTAAGTATGGTGTTTCTGAATTATTCTTCAGTGGTGCTAAAGATTATAGGGTGAGGGATTTTGAAAAATACTTTGAACAGTTAAGGGCTAAGAGACCTAGATGCGCAAACTACTTAGAGGAAATTGGATTTGAGCATTGGACAAGATCTCACTGGAAAGGGGAACGCTACAATATCATGTCTAGCAACAACTCGAAGGCTATGAATAATGTCTTAACAAAAGTAAAAGCATATCCGATTGTATACATGATAGAGTTTATTCGAGAGGTCCTTATGCGATGGTTCGCAGCCAGGAGGAAAAAAGTGGCTAGGTGTAAATCCTTAGTGACACCTGATGTTGACGAGCGTTTTCTCCAAGATTTGCCTGCCTCCAGGAAATACGCGGTGAAGATGTCTGGACCGTGGAGTTATCAAGTTACAAGCAAGTCAGGTGAGCATTTTCATGTCGTTTTCGATGAGTATACGTGTATGTGTCTTATGTACACCCGGTTAAGAATCCCATGTGAACACGTTCTAGCAGCTGCAATAGAATTTGAAATTAATCTCAAGGTTGTTGTCGGTTGGTGCTATGGCATTCAAACGTTTTCCGATTCTTTCCAAGAACCGATTCTACCTATCGCGGATCGGAAGGATGTTGTCATCCCACAAGATATATAGAATATGATACTGATTCCTCCATACAGTAGATGACCACTAGGGAGACCAACCACCAAAAGGATGGTGATACCATCCAGGGGTGAAAACCGGGTAAGTTTTAACATTCTAACATGTGCACTTATTTTCCTATATCTATGTTTAGAGTATAAGATGCGTTGATTGTTAACTTATTGTTGTTGTCACTACAAAAAAAAAGACAGAAAAGACTCTTTCCGAATCAGTGTACAAGATGTAGACAAGCAGGTCATAACAAGAAGACTTGCAAAAATCCTATTTAGTTTTATGTCCTTGTTTTTTGCCACCGTGTAGACAGTGTACGTTTATGTCTGGACCATGTGTACCACATTTTTTGTCGGTGTACGTACGTTTAATGTTTGCCATCGTATAACTATGTACGAATCTGATATGTCTGTGTACATATACCTTACACTAAAAACGGTTACACACATTTGTATCTCAACCGTTGAACCCTTTCGCATTAACCATTGCGTCCGTTACGGAATTTCTTTATTTAAGCCACATATCCTTCTCACTTTTATCCATGTTACTACAATCGAAAACCCTTTTACATTCTCTAGTTATATCTATCATACACAAAGTCCTCCGATTGTTCTTGCTATCCGTGTCATGGACGGGTATCATACCATCTCTGAACTTTGTCCTCTGATCACTGGGTGGACAATTTGTGTATTTGTCGTGAGAGTGTTTAAGAAGTTCGTTGCGCCCAACGTTTTCGAAAGGTACTCCGGTTTGGAGTACGCGTTCATCTTCGTCTTGGCAGGGTACCGGTCTAGAAAAAATAGTCTTGGTGGTAACTCTTCAACTATAAGATCTGCAGTCGGATCCACACTACTACTGCCTGCAAGTACAAGTGATATACACATAAGTAAGGATGTAAACAATACAAATTCGTGTACGTACACAAGAATTATCAACATCATATACTCAAAATCTGAATTTTGGCGGAAATAACAGTTCCAATTCAACTTCTCACATTTTCAACCTACAGATTTAGCAAATTTCGCCTAGTTCTATCCCTTTAATCAAACAAGCTTTAAGATTCCGATACCCCCAAAGAAACAACAAACGAAATAATATTAGAACTTACCCAATTTCTCATGCGGCTTTGTCAGAGGGAGTTTCCTCCTCGGGGAAACTCTGAGTTCCCGCTTCTCCTTCTCGGGGCCTTCCAGCGTATGCTGCTTTGCTAGGACTTCGTCGTTTGGTTTATTCCCAGACATCTCGACGGTTGCTATCTCGCCGGAGGTTTCTCAGTTCCTCTTCGCCGGAAAAACTACAACTTTCTCTTCGCCGATTTTTGGAGTTCAATGCGATACCTTAAATCAAGTAGCGAACAATTCGAACGGTGATGTCGAAAAACGAAGATGATGGATGAATGAATTTCGAACTGATTTCTACTTCTCTCTCGAATCTCTCTCTCGTTCTTCTTCTTCGTTTTCTTCTAGGTTTCTGCGCAAGATTTTTATTTTATTTTTTTTAATTCAAAACCAAACCGTAAAACAAAGAAAAAATAATTAACCGAAACCAACTATGCCGTTTAATTTAAGTCATTAGGGATATTTTCGTCAGATTTTGGCTTAATTGTCAAAACGTGAGAACCAAATCTCATTTTGCCAAGGAGAAAATTTTTTTTTCAGCATATTTATTTATAAGGATCCAAACATGTCGATTCCGGTAGCGTTAGCTGTTCTTCATCAGCTTATCTAGGGTTTAGTGAATAATGGATTCTAAATCAATCAGCGCGGAAGAAAATTGGACAGCGAATCCCATGGAGCTCTCTGAGGAGATTCGTTCTACCGGTTCGAGGAAGCACAAGGCGGATGATGGTGGCTCCCCGCTGTCCCCGCTGGAAACTTCCGATGAAT
Source organism: Arabidopsis lyrata subsp. lyrata (assembly GCF_000004255.2). Taxonomy (NCBI): domain Eukaryota; kingdom Viridiplantae; phylum Streptophyta; class Magnoliopsida; order Brassicales; family Brassicaceae; genus Arabidopsis; species Arabidopsis lyrata. The sequence continues at coordinate 2,525,716 of NW_003302553.1, forward strand.
TCGAAGACGATGACATGGGGGAGTACGACGAAGAACAAGGTGGTGATGGGGAGGAAAGCGACGTTTCTAGCCGTGAGGAGGGCCAAGAATGGGACGTTGATAGTTTCGACGATGGATTCGATTACAGACCCAAACGGAATCTGGATCCCAACGATGAGTTAGGTCAAAAAATGCATCGATATAGATCTCAGATGTACCGGAGCAAGGTTTTTACTTTTCTACTTCAACTTTTGATTCAAATTTCATCAATTTACACAAGTTTCGATGAAAATTTTGGTCCTTTGATAGTTACAAAGTTATTTTTTTTTGTCTTCTCCATCAGGGTTTCGATGTGGATCGAGAAAACTACCCTGGGTTTGTGGTGTACCGACCACTCGTTCCCATTGATCTTAATAAACCATTTACATACATGGGATGTAAGCACACAGGCGAGCTCACAGGCCGGGTGGTCATGCAGAACATGGTAGATATGGCTCTTGAAAGATACAATACAATCAAGGTTGGTCAATCATGCATCTTCTTAGAAGACTTTGTTTGATTCAATATTTCTAAATAAGTATTCTTTTCTGCTAGGGATCTACTGTGACTTGTGAGTATATTGTGAGAGTTGTAGTTTCTAAGGTGTGCGGACTCAAAGCGTACATTACTTTCATGGCTAGAGAGTTTGCGGGTGGAGGTCTGGTGGAGTATCAAGCTAAGACTGACAAGAGGATATATCAAAGGAACCCTCATGTCATATTTTGCAGGCCAGCTCCAAAACACAAAGGTACTCCATTATGTCTAGATCTTGATGTTCATTAAGACATCTTTTCATCTTATGCTGTAAGTTGAGCCCCAAGTTACTCACTTTAATTGAAACATTGTCTTTCGCTAAGGATTTGTAATCATAACGGTTATATTTTTTCTGGTTTGTGAAGATCCCAAGGATGATGATTTTGTCTACACGGATTCTTCAAGTGATGAGGAGGATAGTGACGCGTCCAGCCGTGGAAGTGGCCAAGAATGGGACGTGGATAGTTTAGACGACCAACCTGATTACAAACTCCCAAGGGTGCATACTCCTTCCGACGATGAAGCTCAAAAAATGCGCCTATATAGACCTTTGATGATCAAGAGCAAGGTATTTTGTATATGCTACTTAGTTTTAATTTATTTTAGAACTCGTTGATTCTCAATTTTATGATTGTGCTCAGGGTTTCAATGTGGATGGAGAATGCTACTCTGGGAGGATGCGCTACTTCACTCCCGTTGATCTTAATAAAGACATAATAGTGCCTTATGGGATTACAGGCCGTGAGTACATGCAAAACATGGTGGATTTGGCTCTTGAAAAATACAACAAAATCAAGGTTGGTTAATTAATACCTTTATCATCATAATTAGACTTCATGTGATACCAATATTTGATCGACAATTTTTTTTTTTTGGTTGCGTAGGGATCCACTGTGACATGTGAATTTGTTGTGAAGGCTAATCTGACTAAAGTGGGCGGATACAAGTCATACATCACTTTCATGGCTAGAGAGGTTCCAGGTGGAGATCTTGTGGAGTATCAAGCCAAGACAGAGAAGAAGTTTTCGCAAAGGAAAGCTCATGCTATCTTTTGCAGGCCAAGTCCAAAATCAGAAGGTTTTTGTATAATAGAATTATTATTGTAAAGCCTGACTAATGCATGTTTATGTGCTTAGGTGAGATAGTGATTGGTTTGTTATGATTTCTGAATCGCAGATTGATGTTGCTACCTACGGATCAAGCTTTTATGAGTGGTGATGAACAAGTAAACTAAGGAGAAACCTATGTATTTTAGTTTGTCTTAATTTTCCTAATCAGACCCTGTTTAGAGTAAGAATGAGATATTGTTGCTACTTTAATTGGATTAGAATGTTATTATTAGTCCAGTAAAAATATTAAAATGGTATGAAAATGTATTATTCAATTGCATGAACATGCATGTTGATATTTGGTACTACTAGATTTGATCTGGACAAACAACTTTCATGAGCTAGCAGTGGGAAAGTAGTGATTGGGGAATTCATTAATCATTAACTAGAGGTTTGGTTCCATATACTAATTCATTTGCGTAGTCTCCTTTGTGGTTTCGTGTTAAGTCAAACAGCTCCCGCGATAGATGGTCTTTAATTATACTGTTGGTAAAGACCCTTGGACATGATTTTAATGGTCAACATTGATTACAAGACAAGTTTTCAATTCTAGACAATTTAACCGCCAAAAAACTATAAATTTTTAATAGCTGGGGTAAAATAAAAAGGAAAAAGAGTTGTGTGTGCATGGATATTAAAAAGTAGCTAGAAGCTCTCGTTCAAGATGAATACTTGAATTCTCCTTGCTATTCTCACTTCAACTACACACTCTCTTGAAATCTTCTTGCTCTTTCCATCTCTTTGTACATGCTGCGTTATGTGAAGATCCTTCAACCTACATTTTAGGGGGTTCACAGTTAAAAAAAAAAAAAAAAAAAAAAAAAAAGTCATTTGGTTTGAAGGTGCAACAAAGCTCTAGCAAGTTTGACTACTTGTATGTACCAAAATAAAGTTAAAGTTGCATACCTAGAATGTCGGATAAAACACTAAACATGTCATGTCACCTTCTATTGCAATCCTACCATAACCCTTGACACCCCAATCTGTGTCCCAAGAGTTTCGAGTGATTAGAAAATGCCGTCCATTTGGGGTGTGTCCATGGCCCGTGATCAATAGTGCATGCCTTAGTATATCACCATTGCTATCGGGTTGTACTCGCCTGACTTTATAAATTCCCTAAAGAAACCAATAAAGATGAAAAAATTAAATGGTCAATCATCATTCTAAACTTTACAAGTTAACATTCTATTTTTAACTAACCTCGCGAAGTTCTCCGAACTCTTCATCTATTTCAATGATGATACCAACGGGAGAACGGTTTAATTTGGTTACAATGAAAGTCATATTGGCTTTCTCTTCTGAAGCAAATACCCAAGTTATTTTTTGTGCTAATTCGTCGTTTTGCTGCAAAATATATAATAGAAAAGTATATATCAAAGAAAACAAGAAACAAAGTGTAAAGACTAATCCAATATCAGAAATGAGTATACCACAGAAGTTGGAGATTTCTTTGCTAACCCACTTTCCCTAATGATTTTGAAGCATTTCTTCAATGATCCGATTTCCATATCTTTTGTGTCTTTCTTTATCTTCTTCACCAAATCATTGATCGAAATCTCAATGAATGATTTCGTTTCTTCATCGAGAGCTATGTTGTGAGCAGCTTCTAGTAGTCGTGCAAAAACAATAGCCCAACAAATGGCTGTGAAATCAAAACCCAAAGAAAATTATTCATCACAATTAAGAAAAACATGTCAATCACGATCGAGTACTATTCATGATTTGATTTTTATGAAGGGTGCCCACCAGCTCTTCGCTTTAATACTGGTCCGATTATATGTGCGATATCTCTCCATTCTTTAAGTATCACACTCAAATCACCAAATTCCTTAAAAACAAGCCAGTAAAAATCCACACATATCAAGAAATATATATGGATAAATATGAATAAAGATGGATAAAACTTCGCATACTCCTAAAAATTCTTGTTCTCGGTGGTGATGTTGTCTCCCTTGAGGTTCTTGCCCTCCACGTTGGGGGTTCTTGAGAGGATTTGGACCTCTTCCTCTTCCTCCTCCTCCTCTGTGTTTTGAGCGAGCTCCAGCTCCAATGTTTCTCTCCATAATTACTATCGCAAGAACAGAAAAGTTGAAGTATACATATATATACAATAACCAGATAAAGATTGTACATTTGTGCTACAAAAGCTAACGGAAAATCGATGACTCACAGAAGTATTATCAGATTTCTTCCGATCTTCTTGATAGGTGCCTTGAATCAAAGAAAGGAGGAAAAAAGATTACTTTTCTTTCTTGTTAGGGTTTAAATCTCAGCGGCTGAATCCAAAACCATGGGGTTCAGATATTAGGGTTAGGCTGAAGTTCTTTTTTGCTTTTCACTGCAACTTTTTTCAGTTTTGATTTCTCGATAAATGACGAGCTGACGAAAGCGAGTCGAAAACTTATCTCTGTAATTAGTAGTAGTAGTACGTTCATTAAGTGATTTATATTTTCTTTGTCGTCAGATTAGTGTTTTAAAATCGTAAATCGAACTTTAATACCCCCTATTTTTTCATTATGCTTCTATTTTTATTTTTTTGTGATTCTTTATTACATTTACCGTTAGGTTTGCCTGTATGCAATATGTTTAATGTACTATACTAGATATATAGTAACATGCACTAGTGAAAACCATTTTATACTTTTTTTCTTGTTTTGACATCAATATAATTTAATGAGAAATATTTACATCTTTTTTTTTTCTTTTTTTTTTCGTCAGAGAAATATTTACATCTAGCTTTTGAATTTTTTTGATACGTATTTTTTGTTATATACAATCATCTTGAAATGTTTTGTAATATAGTAAATCAAATTTCGCTATTGTTTGTTCTTTATTAATTCCCTATCATTAGTTTTGGGGAGAAAATTAAAACACCAAAAGTTTGTATATAATTGAGAAAATAAATTGTAATTACTTGGAAAGTTCGAATATAATTGAATGTAATTGTCAAATAGCTGATGACTTACTGTAAAGAAGATGTTTCTATTAGTTAGAACAGAAGAGGACTTGTATCATTATTTGGGATATTTACATATTATTCACTAACTTTTTTTAGTGACTATCAGGCCCAGCGCATGACACAATCAAGTGAAGCCTTGGCTTAGGGCATCAAATTAAAATGGGCATATTTTTTTAGGTATTTTATATTAAAATAACAAGAATTATAATCTTTTTTTTTAAAACCAAATTTGTTGGGCTTTCCTTTCATTATATTTGGTGGGCTTTCTACCTTTAAATTAATAAAATGTTAATTAATGTGTTGTTAATGAATTTTATTAGTAAAATTTTGGTTTAAAAGTAAAATAAAACCCTAAACATTTACAAAAAAAAAAATATTTCTATTGATTCAATTTATATTTTTTCTTTTGTGTACTTGGCTACGAGCATAGCAAGCTTGATTTGATTAATCAAGTAAACATCTAAGTGACTAAATTTGAAGTTAATAACTGTTTTTTCAGTTTTAGTATGACTTATATTAATCTTATTTGTGATGTTAAGATTTTTTTTATAAAGGGCATGATTTTTTTTATTGGCGTAGGGCATTTAGATATATCGGACCGGCTTGGTGACTATAAAATATTATTTAATAGAATTTGTGAACTGAATTGTTATTAATTTACATATAATACAATATATACGGTTGACAAAGAAGTATGATTTATATATATGATATAAAGTTTTAACTTTCTTCTGATACACAACTGACAACTCCAATTAGCGATAAAGTTCTTTTTATACATATATAAAATCAAAGTTCAGACTTCACGTTACTTTACATCACTCAATTTACTTGAGTAGGATAGGAGAATCAAGATTGGTTATAATTATAAGAAAAAAAAACAGTCCATAAATATATCATAAATCTGATTTGTTCTTCTTTATATTCGTGGTGTATATACAAATGGTTTTCCTCACTCTTATTCTGTTACTAGGTAACTCAATTTGTGTAATTAACAACAAAACTTTGCGTAATGTATTATATATGCCAGCTCATTCTTGTACTTTTTGTATTGTCAAAAGATTGATCTTTAGGATAATATTGGTTTATCCATTGGACATATCTCAGAGTCTTTACTTTACGCTACCAATTTTTTTTTTTTTTTTCAGACGTGCAAATTAGTTGTTCACCATTGCAAAATCCACAAATCTTCATATAATTGTTGTATTGTACAAGTTTAATTAGATTATTAATTGGGATCTTTTCACTTGGTTTCATAAATTGCATATATCCCAATTTGGAGAAAGTTAACTGTAAAATATGTTACGTGCTATTTACATGTTTGATATTTTAGAAGATAATGCTCTTTTTGTAGGTTTTACTTAATTGTAACTCCTAACTTTTTCATTTTTTGAAATATTTACATTCTTAGCAAAATAAAATAAAATAATGTTCTTCCGCTTAAATATATAAGATGGTTTTGACATTCTCTGTTCTCCTCTAATGAATAAAAAAAATCAGAATATATGATATTTTGTATTTTTAATGTAGATTATTTTTTGTCAACATTAAAGAAGGTAATTTAGTTGTTCAGTTTGATTATTACAATCATGTATTGTTGGTTGTAATATTTATTGTAAGTAGACAGACAAAACTGAATATTATTTTCAATAATTTTGCTTCTTTTTTCTACATTTTTCGTAATTTGTATTATTCAGCCAATAGCATCTATAGATTATAAGGAAAACTAGTAAATATAAAAGGTGGCAACGGTGACTTCATACTTTTACCGTATATACTGTACTCTAGGTCCGAAAAAATAAAAATTTAGAAGTAAGTAATTAGAAAAAGTGTGTTGGAAAAACAAGAATAGTATAAGAACTTTGGTCTATGGGTCACCATTGTTACTTTGTTAGCTACGTAGTCGAGAAAGTAAGTAAGAAAGAGTGTTTTGACAAAAAGAAATACAATAAGAAGTGTGTGGGTCATTGTAGTCGAGAAAGTATACTAAAAGAAATGTGGTTCATTACTATTTTTAGTATAACAGATGTGGGTCATTGCTATATACAGTCGTCTCATTTGATTTTCCACAGATTTGAAATCCTCCCTCTTGTCTTTTTCGATGAATTCTTTCGCGGTCTTGTTTTCATGTCAATTTTCTTTTGAAATTATCCATTTATGTTCTTTTCCATTCCATCAGTTTTAATAATTTGGAAACAAATTATATATTTATGGAGTTTTCTTTCCAATTAGTCAACACATGACTGACTAATTAATAATATGATATAAACCCAACTTAATTAAGTTGATTAATATAAACGTACACACAACTTTTGTAAACCCTTATACAATACATGTCAATATGTCATTCGTTTATGCATCAAATTATGTTACAAACTTACAAGTATATAACAAATCACGTGTTAATTACGTCCTTTTTTTCAATGCCTTCCAGAGAGGTTGCACTCTACTCCCTCGTTGGAACCTTGTTTGAGAGAGACGCATTATCACTTGATGGTCCCGGCCAAGTGTGATAGTGAGGTGCTTCGTGGTAGTTCTACATGTTTCAGGCTGGCCGTTGTTCTATAATGTTTTTGTCTTTTCCATTAACATTTTTAAATATATAATGCCTTTTTTTCTCACAACTTCTGGTTTTAATTTGGACCGAACTCGGACTTGCCCTAAACAACAAGGCTTAAATTAAAGCCAACTTAGGACTGACATTTAGCATTCAAAAATTTCTAGGCTAAACCGGTTTTAGAACAGAAATTATAAGGCTTGTTATATAGATTGACACATGAAAAACATCTATTTTAAAAAGCAAATGAGAAAACATGTGGGTTATGTTATTTTCTGGGCGTGGGTCATCAGTGTTGTTTTAAATAAAGTATGGGAAAGTGGTATCATTTGATTTTTCCCACAAGTCATAAAGCGATATTTTGGTTTCGATGCTTATATCCACAAACCACAATCTACCGAAGACCCACAAAACAATAGCAATAATCTCCAGTATACAGAGAAGTTAACACATCATGTGCACGTATATTCTTGCCAAGAAAACTAGGTCATAGCTGCATGAGTCTACGACATTGACTACCTTGGTTTGAATCGGTGATATATCATGTGCACGTTACATCATTATGTCAACAAACTGATTTAAAGGTTTCGTCAGTTACTATTTGGCATTTCCCTTCTCCTATATATCTTGTACTGAACACTAAGTTTAAAAGTTTTGAAATATGTTTAGTTTTTTTTTCTCTCTCAATTTTTTGGACGAATTGTGTAAGGAAAACCGAATAAAGAACGTGAAATCTTAAAGAGATTTTTAAAAAGTAGAGAGAAAATTGTATTTATTGATTTGGGATGAGTGTAAATGTCTCACACTCACACACTCACTTGGTAACTATCATGCAGGACAAATCAGAGGAACTAACCGGATCATGATTTGCCCTGCATGATAGCATGGCTCATGGAGATCACTACTCAGAACATTCCAGCAATCGGACCATTGTCCGGGCATCAGAAACCAACAAGTGGATTCCACGAAGAGACGTCTGCATGACATGCATAACATATTCTTCCAACGAAGACGTTGTCCAGTAAAAGACCAAACGGATTGCGTGAGATCGTATGATCTCTTTACCAGGTCAAAAGCATGCCATATTCGACAGTCCAAATCCTTTGAAAAGTTGTGTTTCTCGTACAACTAAACTAATACTTGATTTCGCTTATGTCAGGAAAAATAGTTTAAATTCATTCCGAAAAGAAAAAAAAATGATTTGATTAAAATTAGACAAAACCCGTTTCATTCGTTGGATTTTCCTTTTTAATATCGCAAAATTGTTACGCTTTCTCGATAAAAATGATGGTAGATTTATTTTAGCTTCAATTTGGGTTTTAAAAAACCAATGTTAAGTGCTTTTACCAAGCTGTGTACTTGAGAGTCAATTGCTCAAGTAAGTAACCAATATCGTTTCTCGGGAGAATTGGACACTCTTCGTAACTAAGGATATCTCTTAGCCAACTTAACTTGGTCATGTTTTAAGATAATTAAGAAACATGACAATATGACATGATTTAATGGTCTTCCATTACCAGGAAAGGAAAATAAGCAGTGATTAGGGTAAAGCTCAAGACTCAGAATGAACATTTGCTTATTAGGAGCAGATAAACTTAAAGTCTCATTTCAACGGGCACGCTTTCTCGAAGACTTCTTGCTCTTTCCGACACAAATCAAACTCGTTGGTGTAGTAATACATGCATCCAACGTAAGCATCCATCTCCTTGGGGCATCTCTGGTGAAGATCCTTGAGCCTGCAAAAATATCAATCATTTCACCAGTTTTTAGAACAAACTAGTCAACAACTGCAAACTACTCAACTTCAGATTGTTATGAACAATGCATCATCTTCCGCAAAGTTAGTGAATTCTCAAGATGTCGATCACTATATCACTTACTACACAAGAGTCAAACAACTACTTCCTAGATATTAAACATATGGCTAGTTTTGAAGGCTTTTTGGGTTCAGTTTTAATCTACGGAAACAATGGATCCTACAAACACAAGTGTGCCATGAATAACTTTGAACTAGGCCAAATATTTGATCACGATCCATAATGTACAAAGACTAGTCAAATTCTAGAAATGTTTCATAACTCGATGAACTTTCGGAGTTCCAATTCGAAATCTCATTGCCAAAAATATGCACAGCTTTAGTTTATTACGTTCATGGACTTTAAAAAACACTGTAATCCACATGAAAACAAGTCTACAGATTCTTCATTTCTTAAACTATATGATCAGAATCTCTAAATCTACAATGTGGCGTTATCCACAATCTTCATCAAGTTTTAACAGAAGAAGCCCAAAAATTATTATACGGCTAAGATAAGCTAAATTAAGAACTTGTAGAGAAATAGAAACGAGAATGAGGTAGTAGAAACGTACAGGCCAAGAACACAGCGAGTGACGTCACGTCCTTTCTCGAGGCATTTCTCTGGATTAGGATCATTCTTCTTGCATTTCAGGAACGCCATGTTTTCCGGCATACACCTGATTCCTATATGCTTCGCCGAAGCTGTTAAAACCGCCGACGTAGGGATCGGATTCCCCGTTCCGTCCACCGCCGCATTCGCCTCCATAGCTCAAGATTTTTTCCAAATCCCTAAATCTTATATGATCCTATCCGATCGCGAATCTGAAAAATCAATTGAATCCATAAGAAATTTGAGAAAATAAGTTACGAAATCTGAATGAAAAATTGTAAACATTATCTAATAACTTCTTCTGCAGATGACTCGAGTCTTCTTCTCCACTGAGAGGACAACTCTAAAGCGATGAAGAACAACAACAAAAGCAAATTGGCTCTCGTCAACTAAACGCTGCGTTTTGAAGATGTCTCTCTGATGGGCTGATATTGGGCTCAAATTAAAAGCCCATTTGGTTTAATTCAAAACCCAATTTCTCGTTATAGGGTTTATCACCCAGTCATCTTCGTCGGCGAAACCAATTTTCGGACTCCGTCGAATTCGATTTTACAGGTACGCTAATCATTCTAGCTTCTTCGATTCTGACTAATCTCGATCTGTTTCGAGCTCATTTATCATTTCTTTAAAAGGGTTCTTAGCTTTAATCGTGTTCGTCTTATTTTAATTAGTGTTGGAACTGAGATTTCGTTGCTGGATTATAGGTTTTAGATCTGTTTTCCGCTTCATTTTCTAATCTCTAGATTTACAGATTTCAAAGAAAAGTCATTGTCGCATATGATTTAGAAACAAATCCACTTCTAAACGAATTATAGCTTTTAAAAATGGAACCTTTATACGTTTTGTTCCCTCTGTTTCATCAAATGCAATCTCTGTAATGAAAACAATTGTAATGTGACGGCATTCTCGTACTTGTGTGTTTTGAAGTGATAAAAGATATGGGTGACAAGAGGAAGAAGACGTTCATGTTCATCCGTCTAGTCTCAGCAGCTGGAACTGGATTCTTCTATGTCAAGAGGAAGAGTACTAAGGGACTTCTTGAGAAGCTCGAGTTCCGTAAGTACGATCCTCGAGTTAATCGCCATGTCCTCTTTACAGAGCAGAAAATGAAGTGATGAAACATAAAAGCTTGCTTTTGCCTGTTATGTGGGATCAAACTTATTTCATTATGTAATAAAAGTTACCTTCATCAATCAAGTATCAAATAACTTTTCAATTTAGTGTTCTATCGAAACTTGTTTGTAGGATTCTCAAACACTTAAGTGCAGTTTGATTGTACTGTGATCAATCTCGACACCGGTCTTGAATCACTCATGTGTTCAATCTAATCTAGATTCTTGCAACTGATCACAAACTTGATGGATCATCAACAAGCAATATGTACAGAGCACGATAGATCCTAGGATTTCCTTTCCCGGTGAGCTGATTCAATCACTCTTATGGTTTGCCTAAAAGAAGAACCAAACAAAAGCCTAACAATTGGAGATCTGTCTTTTTCCACAAATTTTGACGAAGCCTAATACTTAACCATCTCAATTGTTTGGTCTTTTCAAGGAAAGCTAAAATGTGGCTCTACTTAGATAGCCTAAATCCATAACCGGCCTTGTTCCTAATCGACCCACCATATTTATGTAAAGCATGACTTTGAGTTGAGATGAGTAAGCCAAATCTTGGATATCAAATCGAATTTTTATTCCATTTAAGAAGATTCAATGAACACACACTTCTCTTGGGTTGGTAGTTATATAATGATGTTTTTGAAATATGATACTTTGACCAGTGTCTACTTTCCCATTGTGTTTGGTAATTGATAGTGATAGGAGTATGACACGAATGTTCCCTCCTACGAATTCCACCATACTAACAAAGATTCATTCAAAACAGTCAATTGTATGGTTGAACTAATTTACTTGTCTAACACATTAATTTGAGTGTATAATGACTAAACACTAAGGTTTGATGGTATAAGTAAAGTCATAAATTACCAATATCTTTTGCTTTAGCGATAACACGAGAGTTCAAATGTCCAATAGTAATATTGAATTAACTAGTTTAAGATCATGAATTTATAGAAGAAGAGAAAACACCAATAAGAACTTTTTTTTTATTATCTTTTTTTTTTTTTGTTGTTCAAAAAGGGAATTTATTATTATCTTAAAAGTTTGTTTTGATCAGAAATATGAAAAAAAAAAAAATCGATTCAACCAAATGGAAGAACCCGTGAAGTCACCACCACTAGATTAGAATTTAACATACCCTTGTATTTCATAGGAAACGTGCAATAATTGATACAAGAATTAAAATGACTAATTTAGTAATTGCTAATTTAACTTTTTGTTACATCAAGAATCGACTTTCAACTATCAGTTTGATCCATCTTCTACCTTGGTTAAATATAATGGCTTTTTCACTCATGCAACTTAATGACATTTTATATCTGAGTTTTCATACATTTGTTTAATTAATTTCTGTTCCTTACTTACTCCTTAGCATCTCCAAAAATAACAAGTGTTATCATGATATATATTGTTCTAGACCTAGTTAATATCATGTATACATTATGTTAGCGCTGATCCTCGTCTAAAAATAATTAAATATTTGTTTCTGGTGTGTCCATAGATGCTAAAACATATATCAAGATAATGATGGGGATATACATGTCTTGTTACGTCTTACATTACATGTTGCAAAAGTAACATATCCAATATGAGCTATAAGTTCTCCTGAACATCTTGTGGATTCTACTACGATGCTGATGACTATCAAGACAAACTCTTTTGGGAGATGTGCATCACATTTCACTGCCTTTAGTCGTGTTTGTTATTATAAACACGTAAAAACATATATAAGATATATTAAAATCGTTAGAGTACGCGCTACTGAAACAAACGGCTATGAAATTTTCATATAAAAAACATAAATTGATGTTATATGTAAAAGATCAGGATGTTGTTGATTTATAAAATTTGTCCTATATAAAAGTGGTTCAATATTGCGGAATCAAAATTTTGATTAAGTGAAACTTATAATTTTGTTTCTGAGATTCTATAGGGTTTGCCAAAAAATTTGGTAACAAATGTTACTCTTAAATAATAACATATGCATGTTTGAATATGAGTAAACACAAACCACCTAATTAACATATCATGAACTTAAAATATATACTCTTATCACTTCATATATGATTACCAGATAATATACTATATCTACACAACCCACCAAACTACAATGTGATTTTCTTTGGAATGGTATAGTTATAGCACCCTGGTGGTATATTACGTGGTAGATAAGAGTAGTTACGAAAAATTCTGGTCAGGAATTAAAGACGCGATTATTTGAAGATCATCGTGTATTTGTTAAGTATATAAAGCCGCTTACAAAGTTCATCAACTTAAATTTAAAAGTGTTTTTCCCTTTCAAAGTAGCTTTTCTTCTTGCTTTTAGGTATTTTAAGAAAGGTGCACTTCCTATAAAATCCTTTTTTTTTTTTTTTGTGGTAAAACTTAATACATAAAAATTACCAAAATCACGTAGGGAAAAAAACTTAATTCAATGCGTAAGAACTAAGGGAGAAGAATGATTAATTTCCAAGAAAGTGACGGCAATCGCGACAAGAACATGAGGGGTCGAAACTCGTAACGTTGAATTTTCATCGTCATCACATGATCGTCGAGAATCAACGACAAGAATATGATTCGAATTTTTCTTTGTCGATTTTTATACAAATAAATTGGATTATGGGAAATCAAAGAACATTATTAAATAAATGAATGAAGACAAAGTAAAGAAGAGTAATAACTAATAATAAATGAGTGGAGTGACAACGTACGTATTTTATTTAAATAAGTGGATAAAAAAAGTAACAATGTCATTGTCAGTCGTGGAGTCAGCTTAAACTTAATGATTAAAAAAAAGAAACCACAATTATTTCTGCATACTTGTATTATAGATTTGCTTCTTTCTCTCTCAGAATTTTTGTCGAGCGGATTTGATTTCATATTGATACATAGTTTTATATTATAATCTGGTTTGATTTGGTTAGATGAAGATGCAAGATTCGGCAGCTCAACAACCGGAAATTGCTATAATCGTGGGAGATTCTTCTTCTTCTTCTTCTCAGGTACATTCATAAATTCCAAAATCTGACCTTTTTGTCTCCTCCTAATTCGCTTTTTCTTTCTGGGTTTGTTGATAGATTACCAGGTAAATATGAAATCTTTTCCTGATTAATTAATTACCTGTGTCTAATCTCTAAATTACAACATGGGTATCTGAAGAATCTGGGTTTTTTCTTCTTTTCAATAATTGATATAAGGTTTGATTATCCATGAAATTACCTGTGAAAGTCTAGGCCTTTATATTGATATACGTTATCTTTTGGCTCTTTTCTCTTCCTTTGTTCATATATAATCTGGATTTTGATCAAACCTGAATCACTTAGTAGCCATAGACTCTGCTTTTCATTTTATTATGTGCTTTTTTTTTTATTAAGAGAACAAACTAAGCCACTTGGGATTGTTTTATTTATACATAGAATTATGTTTTCCTCTCAAGGATTAGCTTAGCAAATATAAAGCTGGATTTGTCCTTTAAATGGTTTAAGCATTTTTTCCTTTTTTGGCCTCAACTTCAACATGTATTACTTATAGGTTGATCATCAGGTAAAAGAAAAATCTACTGAAGATGTGCCGAGCTCTCAATCTATCGAAACCCACTTGGATCTTTCAATACAAATACCTCTCAGACCAATTCCATTCGGTAACGGTCGTAACCCAAAGAGTTCATTGAAGTCCACTAGTTCATTCAAAAGTGGCAGTACATCCTCACCAAGAGGAATCTTGCGCAATTTAAGCTTGAAAAAGAAAGTTATTTCTCAACCCGAAAGCGAGAGAAGCTCCCTACTATCTCCCGGTCTCATGGAAACCGCTAAAAAGCCTAATGCTGCTGGTTCCACAGCTTCGCCTTATTGGAAAAGATGCTTATCGCTTCCTAATAGACATGCTGCAAAATTGTCTCCGGTTGTATCTACACAAGTTTCAGCTGGGGTGCCTGGTGAGCCGCGTAATGTGAGTTATCGCTATCTTACAATATACTCCTTCCTTGCTCAATATATAGCTGCAAATAAATATAGAAGTAAAGATTTTATTTTGTTGCAGAAAGATTATCCAAGGTCCTTGTCCATGCCCGGAAGAAACAAAGTGATTGTGCGATCCATATCTTTTGACAACCACAAAGCCCGTGTTTCCAGTGAAACAAGTGCAGGTACATCATACATGTTAGTATCAAAGTTTTTCCCTTGTTATCGTTTCAAAGTTTAGTTTAGGCAGTCACTGGAGCATGCTATGTTAGTTCTTCTTGAATCAAAAGATACAGACTTGTGCGAAGACTTGAGGTTCATGTGCAGTGTTTTTACTTTTTAGTGTAGGGAATATCAACTTCTATTAAGGATTTGCATATTCATATGGTTGATTTCAACACTTTTATATTTTTTGAGAATTGAATGCAATTAGAATTTGTTTCATGTAGCATACTGATTTGTGATCTGTGTTTCCTTTCTCTCTTGTGTTTGCTGGTTCCTCCTTCTTTAGCATATCAAATCTCTTCCGTTCCTCCTGAAGAAACTGATGAAGAAATTCCCGAAGAAGAAGCCGTGTGCAGGATCTGTCTGGATGTGTGCGAAGAGGGCAATACTTTGAAAATGGAGTGCAGCTGCAAAGGTGATCTCAGACTTGTTCATGAAGCGTGTGCCATGAAATGGTTTAGTACAAAGGGAACAAGAACCTGTGACGTCTGTAGACAAGAAGTAAAGAACTTACCAGTTACATTGGTTCGTGTGCCCACAAGTAATCAACCAAACAACAGACGTGATCGCAGTCAACCAAATATGCCGTCACAAACCGTAAGGTAATTTCAAAATTCTGCTTTCTTTCACCATTTGTGGAAATAAAACAACTAATCACTGAATGGTTTGGTGCAGTGCTTGGCAAGAGTTTGTGGTGCTAGTTCTAATCAGCACAGTCTGCTACTTCTTCTTCCTCGAGCAATTACTGGTAGCCACTGATACAAAATATGTGTTTTGATTGATACTTTGTTGCAAAAGGCATTGACAAATGTGTTTTTTTTTTGTAGATTCGTGACTTGAACAAGCAAGCTATTTACATCGCGGCGCCATTTTCACTTACGTTAGGCCTCTTAGCATCCATTTTTGCCATTGTCCTCGGTACACAAAACCACTTAGTCTATCTCTTTCCTTTGATTATCAACAAAATTTTAAAACTTTTTGCGCTAAAATCTGACTCTGCAGCTATCAGAGAATACATATGGACATACGCAGCACTCGAGTTTGCGCTTGTGGGCATGTTGGTTCATATATTATATGCTACAGTAAGAGCGATACTCTCTCACTTGTTGGGTTTCCCCATTTCATTACTGATAAATGGAAATCAATATATTTTCCCAAACTCTCTATTTCAGGTTAGACTATCGGCGACCTATTCTATACTTTTTGCAGGGATTCTTGGTTTTGGGATAGCCGTGTGCCTAAACTCGTTGTACCTTCATTATTTCGCTTGGCGTGTACGCATTGCAGAAAATTCAAGTCCTGTATGAAATCTGTTTTCCTTGGTTTCTCTGTTCTTCCTTTGAGTTTGTATTATGGAAGAAGAAGTTGTTAGTGAAGAGATTCATCAGATCCAGCAGTTACCTGTAAAATGTAAATATGTACACACTTTTCTTCGAACATGTTACTGAAGTTTCTATTTGTATCCCTACTTCACGTGTTTTTTCCCGAGCACGATGATGATTTGTGAAAGAGAAGAGAAGACATTGTGTAGTAATGTATGTAATCTACTTTCCGTTTTGTTTTCATCAACTACATAGGTTTTACACACTTTTACAACGGCAGTTGCACTTGGTGTTACTGGGTGAGATTGGAAATTAAAAACAAGATAAAGTCAGTTAAAATGGGGCATTCCGAGAATCGAACTCGGGACCTCTCGCACCCAAAGCGAGAATCATACCACTAGACCAAATGCCCTCATGTTTGATCATAAAGAATAACTAAATTAGAATTAGATACACACTTTCATGTATGTCGCAAAAACACCAAGAAGTCCATTTCTTACTTTAGTGACCTGAGCCTAAACAGAAATCGACACTCATGCTATTTTACAAGTGAAAAATGGATGGTACAAGCACAACATGGCCAAAAAGGGTTTTCACCACTTCATTCAACAGTTTCTTACTCTAGCAACAATGAAGTATTGAGACAAATACTGGTTAAGTTTCAAGTCTGAGTGAACCTAAAAAGAAAAGAAACGCAAGAGCTAGAAGACATATAACAAAAAAAAATCCAACCAGTATCATGACTCGAGTATGTCACAAGACAACAGAGAGGGATCGAGCTTAACGAAGCCTCTGAGGAGCTTTGGTTTCTCTTGTCTGTAAACCTGTACGCTTGAACAAAATAAACGAGCTCCAAGAACTTTGATTTGAGCAAGTCATGGACACAACAGAGCCTCTGACTGAGATAATATCAAGAGGCAAATCCTGAAGGTGGACATTGATGGTCTCGGTCTTGAGCTGCTTCATCTCCTGATAGATTTTGAGAGACGGAGACTGGTAAAGCAGCTGGGTCAAGCTCATACCAACCCTTGGTTACGCCTCTTCCTTCTGTTCCTGTTAATCTGAATGACGGAATGCTATGTGAGAATCTACAGAATTCATGAGGTGGAATCTCACAAGTGTCTGACTCATCCTTCGGCATCGGACAGAAAACACAATTAAAGCCTTTCACTTTAGACAAGAACCCAACTGACACCGTGGCTCCCTCTGCATGATCAGACAGGATCTCAACAAATTCATACTCGTACTTAATAGGAGAAACTGAGTCAGCGGAGCTGTTGATGTCCCAGTTCTTGAAAAGGGCCCATGTTTCTCCTTTCTTTGGGAATACCGTAAACTTGCGACCCCTGATTCTTGTTGTGCTGTAGACCAAACGAGAGAAAATGGAACACTCATTCGTCTCCTCCATATTCCCAACTTTAAACTTACCAACAGAGACGGGCAACTTTGGTGTTTCATTCTCTTGATCTTGATCT
This sequence comes from Arabidopsis lyrata subsp. lyrata, assembly GCF_000004255.2. Lineage (NCBI taxonomy): Eukaryota > Viridiplantae > Streptophyta > Magnoliopsida > Brassicales > Brassicaceae > Arabidopsis > Arabidopsis lyrata. The sequence continues at coordinate 2,543,400 of NW_003302553.1, forward strand.
ACCTCTAACCATACGTACTTAAGCATGAAATCCGGAGTTGTCACTTTTCTTATGAGAGCATAAAATCTAGGCATCCCCTCTTCTTCATCATACACAGCCCAGATCTGGCCAGCTTGAAAACAGCTTTTTTCCCTCAACTTATCGAACTCGTTGAAATCAGGATCATCATAGTTGATCAAATTTGGTTTTTCTGCACTCCCTGAACTTAAATCTTCCTCTGAATCACTCGCACCAGAAGGGGTTACCACCTGGTCAACTTTTATCTTCCCCTTCATGTCTACGCTTTCAGTAGAGCTATGATCCTCATTTTTCTGCTTTTCCTCCTTTGTCTCTTCTTCCCTTTCAGTATCTATGTTTTTTCCGGACCCTTTCCCATTGTGGTTGACTAAGTCTACATCATCATCGCTCAAATTCTCATTATAGGAAACCTTCTGCTTGCTACGGACTGACCTCCGAGGTTGCTCTCCTCCATTGGCCCCCAAATCTTGTGCTGCCATAGTCACATCTTCTGACTCACTGCTACTTTCACTGTCAGAGCTGCTTTCACTACATTCAACCATATTCTTTCTCTTCCTCTTCCCATTGATTTTTGCAGTAGAACCCGGCATAGGGAAACTCGCCTTGCTAGAGGAGACAGTAGGAAGATTCTCTGAACGCTTGTGTGGTTCACTGCAAGCCCTTTGGTCTGAAAATTTGCTCTGTTGTGGGAAGGAATAAGTAGTCTGACATGGCCCTTTCGCCGGTGGTGCACTCTGCAAAGGTTCTTCAAAAGCAGTGAACCATTTAATACAAGGGCGACAAGTGACTTCCTTGTTGACATGTGCCCGTTGATATTCATACCTCGTCTGGCAGAATGGACAAGTGGTCCAAAAGGTTGTAGGGTGACTGAAAGCAGCTGGTTGGGCTTGAGCTTTCTGGAAAGGATGCCTGTTTTCAGGTCTCAATTCAGTGAAGATGTTCCTCGTACTGACGCTTGCCCGAAAAACAGGTTGTGTGTGATAATTCGGCATCTGTTGGGTTTTATATGGCGGTGCAGGTGCAGGCATTCTCAAACTTTTGCGTTTAATGTCATGAAGCATCCTTTTCTCTTTGTCCAAAAGAATCCTCTGGGCTTCACCAATCAATTTAAAAGCAGCTTCAGCACCCGGAAGCTTATTTTTATCAGGGTGGAGAAGAAGCGCAAGCCTCTTGTACTGTTTCTTGATGAGAATATCATTAGCGATCTGCTCAACCTGAAGTATACCGTACCAATCCATCTCAGTTCCGAACAGCTTCTCTGTTGCAGCACAGTGAACATCACACACCATTATCATACGAGATATGTTCTCCAGGCTGGAATCCATTTTTTGAGCCTTCAATGCAAGCTTACGAGCAGCAGTAAAGTCAGTCTTTTTCATCAAACCCTCCGCTAGATCTTTGGCTCTAAGAGCCTCATCTCTGTTGATACTCATTATCAATCCAGCACAAGTATCATAGAAACCCCAACCCGAGAAAGTAGTATAAATGACCTTGTCCAATCCCACCTCTGCTCTGATCCAGCAACAAAAAGACATAAAACTTCTGTCAATTAGATGACTGTGCTACAAACTCAAAACTGTAGATAATTGCTAAGGCAAAATATGATACCACTTGTATACATGTAGTCTACATGTAGAATTATAGAAAAAAACCACATACCCAGGTTAAAAGGTATAACCTTTCGTGACATTCCAGGATTGAGAAAACAAAAACAAAAATTGAAAATTTCTCGAAACCCAAAAACCCTAGAAATGTGTCTACGTCCTCTGCAAATACCATTTAAGTCAGATGTAATTAAAGCAAAGGAGAATGAAAACAGAAATTAAGGAGCCCAACAAAACAAATCAGTTCAAGAACTCATCGGAGAATCAAAATTCGAAAAGAATTCCGGCGGAGAATCGTGGAGCGGATGAAACAGAGGAGGAGGAGGAGGATTCTCTAATTTAAATTTAAAAGCTTTATACGATCTGACGAATAATGAATTTGGAGGTAACTCAATGGAGAGTGAGAGAAATTAGAGAAACTCACCGGAGGGAATTAACCCGAACGGCGGAGAGACAAGGAGTCCGACTATATAAAGTTCACGACGTCTGTGATGTGACTATATAAAGTTCACGACGTCTGTGATGTGAAACTTAAAAGCCATCTAACTCTTTTTTTTTTTTTAGGCTTTTAAGTAAATTTGATTAACTTTGGGGTTGATTAGAAAAGATGACGTATTTTAAAGTAATTGCATAACAACCCTTCAATTTTAGTCTAAACGAAAACAAAATCTGAAAATTTGCAAATTGAAAGTGAAGAACAAAGAATCGAAGCCCATGTGAGAGAGAGCAATAAACGCTACGGTGAGAATCAGATCTATTCTTTGTTGGTTGAGATTTCGAATCAATCAATAACGAAACCGAAAGAAAGAAAGAAAAAAAATACTCCATAAACAGAGAGGCAGGCTTACTTTGGTGAGAAGACGAGGAGGCGGTGGAGAGAAATGTGAGCTCCCGAGAAAAGAAAATAGAACCTGAACCAAGAAGACTACCTTTTGTAATCCATTTTCAATTTCGCGGGTTAAATTGTAATTCCTCTATTTGCCAACTTTTCTTTGGCGGGAAACAATTCGATCATGCGATATTAAAATCTCGAAATCCGAAGCGTTTTCTGTTGTTTGTTTCTCAGACAAAAACCGGGAAAGAAAAAATAAATACCAGTTTTCCAAAATATCAATTTTGAGTGTTATCAAATCAAGTTTTACCAATTCAAAGTTGGTGTTGTTCATATAGATTCATAAAATCGAATGAATAAACTTAAGGCTTAATAGTTTTTGTATATACTATATAAATACAAAGAGAGAGAATCAGCTTTATTGAATCTGACTTTTCATGGAAGTAGGACATACACACACACACACACACTTAAGCTATGTCTCAGTACTTTGACATTATTTGCCAGTAGAGTTCCTTTGGAGCTGCACAACAACGGAACATTAAGTCAGCTTCTTTTGTTTCAATTTTAATGGAACATGGGTTTTGTTTGGTATAAGTCTCACTTACCGGGTAAACCGGTGAAAATCTCAAACTGCTCATAAGCTTGCCTGACAAACATCTCTGAGCCTGACACAGTTATGGCTCCACTTTCTTCTGCTTCCCTCAACAGTCGGGTGATTCTCGGAGTGTAGACCGCATCAAAGACCAGTGCGTAGTGCTTCAATGCATGCTGGGGGAAACAAAGACAAGATAGCTTACTAATTTGTCTTATAGATTTTAAAATTTCAACCAAGTTTGCTTGCAATAAGCAGGCTTTTCTTTTTCAATAACAGAAAACGATAGAACAGTGCCTTCATTACCTAGGAAGAGTTGTTACAAATAGAGCTTACCTTAGAAATTGGAGTCTCGTCAACATTTGGTTGCATACCCATAGATGTGGTGTTGGCCAAAACCATGCCATCTTCTGGGTGAAAGTTATCTAAATCTGTGAGAGATAACGCTCTCCCTCCGATTGCTTCTGCGAGTTCTAGTGCTCGTTCTTTTCGAAACACAACATCAGGAACAAAACAAATCATATCGTCAGTTACTACCGCCGACATGGCAACCAAACAGAGATGAAGAGTACCAACTTTAGGGCATGAATTTTACCGTAAGTTCTATTAGCAATTACAACTTTGGCCCCCTTTTCTTTTGCACCATAAGCAAGTGCCTTGCCAGCTCCACCAGCACCAATAACCACCACTGTTTTACCGGCTAATGGCGAAGAAGAAGAAGGTCCACTGCTTGGATCACCTGATCCTGAAAAAAGAAGCAAAGGAAAAGGCTCTGTGACATATCCGAAACTTCTCCACAAGGAGCAAAAACGGATGAAAGCTGTGAACATAGAACTTACTTCGTAGGCCATCCTCAATAGCAGATATGGAACCAATACAATCTGTGTTATAACCCAACAACTTTCCGTCGCTTTTTCTCCTTAGTATAGTGTTCACAGCTCCTATAGACTGTATGATATTGAAGTAAACATTCAGGGTGACGAATGATGGCGATTTATTCTATGTTATAGTGTCAGTGATTGGGGTTACTATCAATATTATGTGCTGTTCATCAGCAAATCATACCTTTGCCAATGGATCAACCTCATCACAACATTGCAATGCAGCTTCTTTGTGAGGAATTGTACAGCTGCAAGTAAAACAGATTTACATCATTCACCCAAAAATTCTTCTATGCGCAGTGAACCTTAACTCGTAAACAAGTAAAATCTGGACGATTCTGTTCATTACTCTGGAGAAAAACATGTTTGTCAGCGTGATAGCATACCTGAATCCAGCGAAATCAGAGGATGAGTATGCTTGAAGAAAGCTTGCAAGATTATCAACTAATAGGTGGACATATACTCCCTTAAAATCAACTGATTTGAAAGCTTGATTGTGAACAATAGGTGATTTGCTGTGACTAACAGGCTTGCCAATAATTCCATACACCTTTGTGTCAGGACCAATTCTTCTAAAGTTGTAAAGATCTAACAGATCCTTGATCGTTGGTTGACCTGGCGCAGAAACTTTACTAGAATCTAAGGTGCCGAAGGTCAAATAACCACCAAATTTCGAACAAAGAATCCGAGACATTAGACCTCGCTCGCCCATCACAAGTCCAATTGTGGGACCCTGAAATTTGAGTGAAAAGTTCAGACAATGACAAGATGAAATCACAATCAGAGATCAGGAAACAATAGATTCAACTTCATGTAGTACGCACTTACTTGAGCACTTGAGGTTATATGGAACATGCGAGCAACATCTGCAATGTCCACAGCAGTAGTAGCAATCTTCACTATGTCGGCTCCAGTCTGTTGTATTCTTGCAACAAGGTCATTAAGATCCTCAACAGAAGGAGTATTCTGATAGTTGTGCGATGAAACAATTACTCTGAAACTTTCAGGCTTCTTTCCGTCAATAGATTTGATGAAGTCACTTGCAACCTTAACATACAAATATGAAGTAGGAGAAACTAATTAGCATCAAAAGACCTTCTGAATACCAAAACTCTTCATTTATTACGATGGTCACCTGAAGTTCAACATCAACGTAATCAGCTCCCAACTCCATGGCCAGACGAAGCACATCCTGTCTTTCGTTTTCATCACCTTCATATTGACCACCTTCCCATTTTGGTCTAGAGAGAAGACAGCAAACAAACAATAACATTACTCATACCGCAGCACACAAGAAGTAGCTCGTAACTAGTAATTGAAGGCAAGCTTGAACACCAAACCTGTAGGTGAAGAGAGTGGGCAGAGGAGATTTCTTAATAATGGTTTTGAGATCCTCAATAGGGTTGAAATCCTTAAGCCAATCTAATCGAATTTCAACCAAGTCTGCACCCAATTCATGGGCTTTAAACGTTTCAATCACCATCTTGTCGATTGAATCCGCCATCACTGGAGCACAGATCAAGCTCGGATTCTTCACAATATCTTGACTTCCGATCTCCATATCCGTTGAATTTGAAGCCACCTGAGATCACCAACCAGGATAAAAATCCACAATCCAACTACTAGTCAGAACTGAACAAAAATTCTGAAGATTGATTCTAAATAGCTAAACCAATGTCGTACACGAAACATCAAAGTCTTTATCCAAAATTCAGAACAAACAAATGCCAAATTAAAGGAAGATTCACTAACATAGACATTGCTATGTTCCATGGTTCGCCGACGGCTTCGATCGGAAAATACCACCGGAAACGGCACACTCCTTAGTTGCGGGGACGAAGAACCGGCAGATAAGCGGATAGGGAAATCGGCGGCTGGAAAACGGAGATTCACGACGGAGGTTGGTGAGAGTCGTGGTTTGGATAGTACGTGAGGAGGGTTGGTGAGACGAGCATTAGTTGAAGAAGCTGCCATTGAGACCCTTTGCGGCTTTTTCTCACACTTTTGCAAAATTGATTACATTTCTAAATTTTGGTAATTTTTAACGTTTTTATATGCTAAAAAAAGTGGTAGGTGGCTTTGGACATTAGGCGCAATTTTTTTTTTTTTTCATTTTCTAATTGACATAAACGAAATTTATTTCTTCAATAATTTATTTCTTTTTGATAAAAAAAACTTCAAGATGAAATTCGAAATCTGTAATCAGAAGTTTAGAATTATTATTTTTTTTTTTTGTAAACCAGAAGTTTAGAATTATATATCAGATCAAATGTCACAAAAAAAAATAGTGTGTGCAATGTCAAAAAAAAAAAAAAAAAAAAAAAAGTCAAACAAATAGTAATTTCTTGCCGTTGTTGGGATAGAAAACTCAGTTCGTTTAGCACTACACTAGTGGGCTGCGTTTTTTAGGCCCATATGAAGCATGTTTAGTCAGCTTCAATTGCATCACATTTTCTAAATTATATGTAATCGATTGTTTGGATAATTCATAGTTCTGAGAAAAATATTAACTATGGTCGGAAACCTGATAGAATTGACTGCGTTAGTAAATCTTAAACTAAAGAAAACAATTCAAATCAGAAATAAAAGCTTAGACTACACTCTATCACAACAATGATCATATGCATTAACACCAGTAGACTGCTTTTCCTTGGGTCCATGAGGTTCCACTAACTTGCATTCTTGATTTACAAAGACCTTTTCGTAAATTAACGATTCAGAGTCTTTATATGTACTTTGGTTCGGTTTTTCGACTTTTTGATGATTAGTAGTCATAGTGAAACCATTTGATATGTTGGTTTATGATTTCGATACAAATTCTGTTTTAGTCATATATAACTGTAGTCCTCGCAAATTTAAATTTGGGTCATTTTTTCTCTCTTAAAATTTGATTGGATTCAGGTTCAGTCTTAGTATTTTCGAAAAGTTTGATCAAACCACTATATAAAAAGTAAACAAAACCTTTAAGCAAACTCACATTCAAAAAGATATATCATGAAAACCAGCAACCGCAAAGAAAATTCCCACACCACAAAGCCTTTTTTAACTCGCCAACAAACTTTAGTACAAAAGACAACAAAATATAAAGTGTCATTTTTTTTTTCCTTTGAACATCCAACAACAAATTCACTCACTCGTACTTAGAAAAACGATTTATAATTTGGTTTAGTTAGATTTTTGTTTCGCAATTCTCCCTTAAATGAATCCCCTGTGATCTTATCAAGGATGACACATATAAGTATAACAAAAGAAAGTTGGTGTTCTTATTCTATTACCGAGTCTCAAACAAATTCAAAATTCTTAAGAAATCGCCTATTTCATTTGCATTTCGTTTTTTTTTTTTTTGCATTTCGAAATTATGTAAAGCATTTATTCGAAACTGAATATTGAGATATGATTCTATTTAAAAGTAAAATAAACAACAACAAAAAGGAAAACTCGATCTACGGCCTTTTCAAGATTTCAAGTTTTCAATAAAAAAACATTTCCTTTCCACCGAACACATCCTTTCAATTAAAAATAATAATAACTTTTTAGAAAAGGTGAGACAAATTTCATTTAAATAATTATAATATTTTTACTATTAGAGCTAAAAGTTTCTTTTATAGAGACAGTATCATTACAACACAAAACGCTCTTTGATCAGTAGAGGGAAAAAAAAAAAAATTCAACCTTTGATTTGATCATCATTACAGTAACCAAAAAGATGGCTTCATTGCTAACACTCATCACCTTCATCTTTCTCTCCTCACTTTCTCTCTCTTCGCCGACGACAAACACAATCTCATCTTCCCCAACAATCTCTCCCTTTGAAGAACAGATCTCGCCGGAGATCGCTCCTCTCCTCCCTTCACCCGCCGTCTCCTCCAGTACTCAAACCATCCCTTCTTCTTCAACACTTCCCAAACCAGAAAACGACGACGTTTTTGCAGATCCTGATCCCGCCTTCGCTCCCTCCGCTTCTCCTCCGGCTTCATCTCTTGCTACTCTGTCTTCTCAAGCTCCCGGAGTTTTCGTCTACTTTGTCGTCGCCGCCGTCTCTTGTTTCTCGCTCCGGCTTCTTGCCGTTTCACCTATATAGGTCATTCATATTTTAGACCACGTACGTCATTATTTTCATGAGCAAAAACTAATTTCGTATCTCGAATAAACCAATTTAGTTTTAGTTTAAAACATTTCATTTTCAATCTTTTTAATTTACTATTTGTATTTTTTTGTTCTTCATTTAATATTTTGTTACAATGTTAGATTGGTTAAGATGAATTACGCAAGTAATATATTACGTCAGAATCACATAATTGATGCATAATTAACTTAGGAACTCTGGATAAAATATCTAACCTACCCTTAAGTGATTCAATACACTTTGAGGACTTCTACTTTTCGTACTTTTACTTCATTTGTCAGTTTACTATACACTTACCTTTATTTTTTCTTCGCTAGCTAAAGAACCTTTAAAAAAAGTTGAAATCACGTTTCAATTAAAGTGGCATATGCTTTACAATATACTGTTTTTAGTAGTATATATCAAACGTTTATAGTTGTAATGTACGTTTATATGCAAATAACACTTGAGTTATAGACTACTAATCAATTTCAACATAAGTTTATGTAAAACACGAGTTTCTTATTATTATTTGGTCTCAATATTGAGACGTGTTTATGAATTGAAGGAATGTATTATTTTGTGAATTAACGTGTTTAAGTATAGTGCATTATTGCATAATTCCTAAAATGCCATAAGGTAGAGGCGCATGCATGTGAGTTACTGCATATGCTGCCTCACGGCTAAAAGCAAAAACAAAAAAAGGTGCCTTCTTTTCTTGTCCCACACTTTATATAGGTTCTGGAATTTCAAAGTCTCAATATTAAATTTATATATAGGTGAAAAGAAATATATAAAGGACGTTTCTTTGTTTTCACATCATAGGGTTTTATGCGTGACATGTTGTTATATCTTACTATAAGGTTGATTGATACCCACTCACTTTGTCCTTATATAGTGGGAAGTGGGAACATGATAAAATTAACGAGCAAGCATAAAATTAAGATTAGATTTCTCAAAAGTTAATTATATATAACATATCAATTGATTTATATATCGTCAACAAGTTTCTAGCAAACCCCAGTAATAAATTGTGAACATTAGAAAGATTCGTATCCCTTTGTTTTGTATAAGTAGTACAAGATAGTGTACACAAACTTCAAAGAAAACAATCTGCTCACGTCCCCCAACGCAAACGCGTATCTCCAAACGCAGACGCTAACGTCGGCATCGACGTGTACTCAAGTCATTCTCACAAGTCACCCCTGTATCAGTCTCTATTTACATGGACAATTACAATTTTACAACGAAACCAAAACCCAAACCACGGAAAAAATGGACCGGCTTTACAAAATCACACCACAAACCAAAAATCAAACCGGACAAAAAAGAATTCACATACAAAAATGCTCCCATATATCTAAAAAAAACCCATTATACCAAAACTGGAGGCAAAAACGCGATTAACAAGTCAAAGATATGTCATAATGGTCATCAAGGTTCGCCGTTTTGTTCCTTGTTTTCAACTTCTTCACTCCACTGCCGAACACTAGTATCAATGGGTGATCCTGGAACTACTGGTGAAACGCCTCGGCCGCCAAATATGCGACGCATAACTGCGTTATCAAATTTCCTCCAGTAATGATGAATGGCTCGGGACGGAGAGTTCCAGAACATTCTAAAGCTAACCGGCTGTTCTATGTTGTATTCTGACGGGCCTTGGGTACTGAGCAACGGCTCATTGTTTGTGAGGAGCGGATCGTGGAAAGAAGATCCTGTGGTGATCTGCAGCGCGGTCGTGGAAGATCGTTTTGATGAAGGCTGCAAGTGTTTGACTAACGGTTTGGTTAGCAATCCAAACACCTACAGATAAAAGGTAAGAGATTAGGATAAGGAACCGAATCGGTTTATTTTCTCGTTGGTGTTTGGTGGGCTAAACCCGATTTGACTTCACGAGGATACAAACCGGTTTGAGCAAAGCGTTAAAACGTACCACAGTGCTGAAAAGAACAACAGTGATGGTGCTGGTGATCATGATAGCGTTTCCAAGAACCTTGGTGTGTCCTGAAGTTGTGAACTATGATGTAACAGAGAGAAAAAGATTTGTGAGAAGTTATCAAAATCCAAAGATTGTTTATATATATAATCATTTATTATCTTTGTTTCTTGTAGTTCACGGATCAAAACCTGGTTATAAGCAAGAGCCATTGACACTGCACCACGCATCAGACCAGCCCACCAAATGGTTACTTGTTTTTTCCAATCTATTTTCTCATCCAGTGAAGACTTTGTTAAATTGGACAGGAAGGAAAGTGGGAACACGAAGGCGGCGCGACCCACAAGAATAAGCCCGAGAAGTATTGAACTCACACCAATCGACTGACCAGGACTGCCCAAGTGTTAAAACAAGATCATGAAATCGAAACCAGTAAAATTGTATTTTCATTGATGTTTTATCACACTACAATTATCACCTGCTGCGTACAACGTCCCATTTCTCGATATCGAGAGCGTCCATTCCAACGTAAAGGAAGATAAAAATCTCAGCTAGAAATGACAATGCAGCAAAAGTATGTCTACGCCAAGAAAACATATACGTTTTAGTCAATCTAAATCAACAAATTAGTAGAGTTATTTTCTAATTATTGGGAGAAGAAAGAAACTTACTTTGTAGTGACCTTTGATTTATCTGTAACATTGTGCCATGTGTAGTGAGACATAACAATACCACAGAAGAACACAGTCAAGATAGAGCTCAAGTGGAACAGCTGCAAAGGGCAAATTAAGGTATCATGTTTTCATTTTCTGCTGGTAAAAATGTAACCAAAACGTTTCAAAAAATTTCTTAGTACCTCTGCCAACATATATGATAAGTAAGCCAATAGCATCATAAGTGCAACTTCACGATCAGTAGAGTGCCTGATGTTACAAAAATAAAATAAATAAAAAGATTAAAGAAACAACTAACAAAGAGTATAATCCCGTTTTTAACTATCGATAAACACACGCATATACCTTCCGATATAGAGCTTCTTGATAACAAAAGCACTGAGCAATCCAGCCTGAAAGAAAACGAGTGAGAAATTTTTCCGGTTTATTCCTGGAATTTGAGGAGCAGAGAGAGAGAAGAAGCTTACTGCAACACCAAGTGCTGTGCTTAAGATGAAGAGATAAAAGAAGTTTCCAGCAAACTCCAAAGCTATGGCTGAATTGATGTGTGTGAGGTCAAATCTCTGTATCGCGTTGAAGAGAACAACCGATGTGGCATCGTTCACTACACCTTCTCCAAAGACAAGACTGTACAAGAGAGGTGTCTCGTCTTGATTAAGCACCTAAATTTAAAATGAGTGCAAGTTGATTCTTGATTAGCAAATGTAGTAGAATACAATTTTGTCAATGTTCGTTGCATAAGAAAATTCTTACTTGCAAGGTGCAAACAGAGTCTGTAGCAGAGAATATTGCTCCAATGGCTACAAATCAAAACAGATTAAACGGTATGACACTTACTGAACAAGAACTTGAAAAGAGTTTTGGGTTTTATTTGTTTCAGGGTACCTAGATAATCCGAAATGGTAAGATCACCGATATTCATTTTCTTGAAAAAATGTTTAGCACCTAGCCAAAACAAAAACAAATCCGGAAATATATATCACCAAAATATATGAGACTGATGATAGAAATTTAGGAATTGAATGAGACGTTTTTTTACCTAATGATATGATAACAAATGAAATGAGAGTACCAACAGCACCAAATAACATAATGGTCATGAAGTTGCGAAAAAATTGCTTCTTCTTAACCTGAAATCTGAAAAAAAAAATAAAAAAAATGTAATGTTCTGACTTTCGATAACCGGTTTTCACGAAATTCTATATAAGAAAAAGTTTACCCTGCGTTGAATATAATCGGTGGAAGAAGATAAATGAAGAAGAGATCTTCACTAAACACAAGAATCCTTGAGCTTTTGCCTCCACTTATAAGCAAGATCACAATCCCAGTACATGAACCCTATTTTGCGATATTCAAGTTTAGAATTGTTTCTAAGCAAAGTTTTTGGGGGAAAAGAAAGAAGAAGCTAATTACGATGATAAGAGCAGTGATTGACTCGTTCATCCACCGAGTCTCCTCGAGCAAGTGACCAAGCACGATGCAAGCACAAAGCAGAGCAACGAATAAGTTCATGGAGACGACCGATGCATGATCTGAAGCGAAAAGAGCCTCTGATTTCTCCAGCATTGTGGTTAATCCGATCACCATCGCCGAATCTCTGCTCTAAGAATATATCTCCTAAACAAACACACGACGCGTGATTTGTGGAATTTAGATTTCTGATTGAAAGTACCTAAAATGGTATAGTTTCCCTCTTTAGCCGCCAGGAAAAATTCAAAACACGAAAAATATTCAGAAAAAGAAAATAATAAAGAAGACATTCCAAAAACCCTGGAAAATTCCAATAAATTGACTAAAAATTTCGAATACATTTGAAAAATCCTTTAGAATTGTATCACTAAACATCTATTTTATCTATCTTCATCAACAAGAGATCAATTTCACGCCTCCATGAACAGTAAATGGATCTTAAAAGCATCCACAAAAGAAAAAGAAAAAAAACACTCAATAAAGCATTCAAACATATATACCTGGCAAGAGTTATGACGAGTTTCGAAAGATCGAATGATTATATTTGGTCGTAGAGAGAGATATCACAGTTCGTATAATGGACAGCAAAGAGACGATCGAAGACGAAGAAGACGAGAGAGACCGCCAAAGATGGCGTAAATATATAAATAAAGATTTTTTTGCAGAGAAGCCAAGTGGAAGAGAGAGAGGTCAACGCTTTTAAATCTCACGTTAGCTAATCTCCACCGTCTATTTATCTATCTCAAGAACTTTATTCCAAATGGACGGTCAAGATGATTTTGTTACACCGTTGTTACGACCGTGAGTGGAACTAGCTCATTGGTTATCATGTTGTTGTGTAAAAGATATATCAAAAACAACAGAGGGGAACACGATTTTGTTTTTTTTTCTTTGTGACCAAATGTAAATAATCTTAGGATTATTCTCTTTTTAGGAATAAAGTGAAAATAGTGTTTGTATTCTTTTTTTGGCACCGTAGAGATACATGATAATAGCCAAATACTTCCTTAACAAAACCAAATTACTTTTAAATCATTTATGATGATAACCAGTTTCATAAATTGACCCCAAAATAGTTATATGAATTATATTAATGGTGATGGGGTTGTTGCATTTCTTATGTCATTCGACGTTTACTTGATAAAATATAAGTTGGTCATTTTTAACAAGTTTTCCACGAATCTCTGGTGAAAAAAAAAATACTAATTAGAGAATTTCCTGGTAATATACATGTACTAATTAATCTTATTTTCTTTATAATGTCCTAATTTATCTTTGTACGAAAGTTTGGGTCTTGATTAAATATTGGATGTAAAAAGAATACATATTCATCTTCATCATTACAAGGAAATAGCTTTTGTAATTGAATAATTAGATAATACTAGTCGCCCAGGTGTTTTTTTTTTTTTTTCTCTGTGTTCTTATTCTTTGTTGTCTTTGCACTTACAGAGAGGGCAAAAGCCAATTCTAGTGTACCCATTTTGGGGGTCAACATGATTAAGGGTTCATCATTATTATACTTATACGTCTCGATTTATCTTTTTGTTCATCGTATAAATTCCTATCATCTTCAAAACCTCTCACATTTCCCTTTCATCTTCATTATTTTGTTAGATATGCAAAATTTGTATTAAATAAGAAATCAAAATCCATCTTGAAAAATAAAAATAGGTAGTTCAATTGTTTGGAGGCCAAGAAACTTAAAATTCAAGGCTAAAAGTTCAATTATGCCGATAAGGGTAGAAAAACATGTACACGGCAACAGAACTAGTATAAATTATTAGATTTTAGGCCCGTTCTAAAATATGGACGAAACAAAACAATGTAATTTTATGATTTTTTTGGTAAGCTATCGTTTTCAGTTTATTGTATTACTATCTCTATGAACGTTGTTAACATGTCCATAAAAAAATAAAAATCTACAGTGTTTTCAAATCTATTGGGAGGCTTTAAGTGGTTGGTCAAATGTTATTGAACCAATCCCATGGATATTGAAACATTAACAGCAACTAAATTATAGTAGTGGGTCAAACATGTGACCCTTTAATTTGGCATTTTGAATGCCTCGCGTGGTCTGCTTTTCGTGTCTCCGATCTACATTATTATCTAATTACTTTAATTTTATGACGCCACATATGTTACATACAGTGTATATGTAATACTAGTATAATATATGTATAAATAAATGTTGACAATTGGAAACATTTCAGCATCATAATTTCTTTTTCTTTTTTGAAAAAGAATATCAGCATCATAGTTACAGTTTCCAAGTTTATTTAGAAAAGCATCTGGAATCTATACCTACGATCTATAGTTTAGCTACTTGGATTCTTTAGTTTTTGTTTCTCTGTTTTGTTTCCTTAAGAAAGCGAGGAGAAATTCTACAAATGTATGTAGAAGAAGTAACGAATGATGATAGTGTAAGACACATTAATGACTTCCACTTTATGGCCGGTCAAAAGTAAATTTTAGCTTTTACACATCAATTTTTTAATTCTGAATTAGTGATTAATGGTTAAAATATTTTGGTAATTCATTATCTGCGAAACAAACAAGATTTATTCACCGAAACGTATAGCTATTTTTCTGATTTTTATTGACAAATTCGTGCAATGAATGAGATGGATTTTTGAGAAAAAAGAGAGGATTTATATAGTCTTTAGTTTATATGAAAAATACGTGAATTAATATTATCAAACTCCTACCAAAATCGTCAGGTTTTATCATCGTTTATTTCTATTTTCAAGTATCATCCTTATCCTATCAGAGAATAATTAAAGACAAAATACGAATTCTTTAAGAAGCGGTAAAAGCGTTTAGAAGAAGAAGAAAAAGAAAACGCCTCAAAATCACCATTATTGTCCGAATCTTCTTCGCGTCTCTCAACAACACCACTTCTCCTATCTTCTTCTTCTTCACACCAAATAAATTCTCCTGTGAAAATTCCTCAAACCCAGATCATGTTTTCATCATCAATAAACTCTTAAACCCTTTAGATCTCACCGCATGACGATCCGAAGTTTGATCCAGGAAATGCGGTCTAGGCCACACCGTGTGGTTCACGACGCCGCCTCAACCGCTAATAGTTCAGACCCTTTCAGCTGGTCGGAGCTCCCGGAGGAGCTGCTGAGAGAGATTCTGATTAGGGTTGAGACAGTTGACGGCGGTGATTGGCCGTCGCGGCGAAACGTGGTGGCTTGCGCCGGCGTTTGTCGTAGCTGGCGGATTCTCACGAAGGAGATTGTAGCTGTTCCTCAATTCTCCTCTAAATTGACTTTCCCTAGCTCCCTCAAGCAGGTTCTCTGTAAAATTTGATCTTTGAGTATTAAGTGCTAGAATTGAATCATAAAGTTAGCTCCTTTATTTAATCCCATAACATATGAAATTCAGCAGCAATGGCGTTTGCGTTTACTCCCAATGGCAGAGTGACTACTATACTGTGATTCTTATTTTGTACTGTGTAGGAATTGATCCACATGATCTCATTTGACGTTTTAAGTGTTCTTTGGCTTAACAAAAGCTTTTAGTCTCTTTGATCATTGATAGATAAACAAACAGTTTCTTGGCTTTGTAAGCTGAAGGATTGGTGGTTTTGAATGTATTCTATGCAGCCTGGTCCAAGAGATTCTCTAGTTCAATGCTTTATAAAACGTAATCGAAATACTCAATCGTATTATCTCTATCTCGGGTTAACTACATGTAAGCCATCTCTGTTTTTCTTCCAGATTTATCAAGAAAGAGATTACTTGTTTCTGAGTTCTGAAATTGTTAACAGAAGTCTCTTGTTTGATTTTCTGGCAGCTTTGACGGATAACGGGAAGTTTCTTCTTGCTGCTTCTAAGCTGAAGCGCACAACTTTTACTGATTACATCATCTCTTTGCGTTCAGACGATATCTCCAAGAGAAACAACGCGTATCTGGGGAGAATGAGGTATGCATATAAATTTACCTTAAGAATGTGCACACACTTGGAAACTGAGTGGTTAATCTGTTTTGACATTCATTACAGATATGATCTAGCACACTTTACTTGAATGTTATTGTTCTTGGTTTCTAGCTTTATGAGTTATAGTCATGTTGTGAGCATTAGATTATGAGATTTATATATATTGAGATATGGTGAAGTATTGAATCGAAACATAATTTCATTAAACCTCTTATTGTTATTTGCAAGATCAAACTTCCTCGGAACAAAATTCACGGTCTTTGATGGTAATCTGATGCCACAGACCGGAGCAGCGAAGATGCAGAAGAGCCGCTCTTCTAATTTCATCAAAGTTTCTCCTAGAGTTCCTCAGGGAAGTTACCCCATCGCACATATTTCATACGAGTTAAACGTCTTAGGCTCTAGGTAAACAGTTTTCACATTCAAGAAAGATAATGTTTCTAGTCTTTTGACCATTCTGATTTTAACAATCTCTTGATGGTATTAATAACAGGGGACCGAGAAGAATGCATTGCACTATGGACACAATACCTATGAGCGTCGTGGAGTACCAAGGAGTAGCTTCAACATCCATACGCTCCTTTTCCACTCAGTCATCACCGTTCTTTAGGTCTCACTCAAAACCGGTGCGCAGCAATAGTGCATCTTGTAGCGACTCAGGCAACAACCTGAGAGACCCACCATTGGTGCTGAGCAACAAGACTCCACGATGGCATGAGCAGCTACGATGCTGGTGCTTAAATTTCCATGGTCGAGTCACAGTGGCCTCTGTTAAGAACTTTCAGCTTGTGGCAGTCAGCGACTGTGAAACAGGGCAGCCATCTGAGAGGATCATACTTCAGTTTGGTAAAGTTGGAAAGGACATGTTTACCATGGATTATGGGTATCCGATTTCTGCATTTCAAGCGTTTGCGATCTGCCTGAGCAGTTTTGAAACCAGAATTGCATGTGAATGATGAAGAGACTAACCTTAAATCACCTCCATGTACTTGTTGTGGTCGTCTGTAGATGGTGAAATATTTGTCCAAAATCTCAAGAACGTTAATAGCTTTCTCTGGATTCTTCCTGACAATTCAAATCTATATGTTGTATTTTTTTGTCTTTCATGCCAAGAAGCTTACCAGAAATAGGCCAAGGGTACATTCCTTTTCTGAAATTTACAAACAAAATTAATTTACTCTGCTACAGGATTTAGTTCACAAGAAGGCGCAAGGTTTTCGTTTTTCTTTATATACAGTTAGTCAAGAGACTCAAGTGGCTTGCATACTTGTGCTTAACGTCTTGGCTGCGGCATTCTCCTCTTCTTCTGTTGGTCAAAGATCATCTTCTGGTTGCTTAAACTGGCTAAGGTTCCGGACAAACTCTGTGAAGGCATGGAAATGATCTGGGGAAAAGAAAAGTGCTCCCATTCTCTGGTACGTGAACAGATCTATCGCTGCATTCTCGTCCTTTAGGTTCTCTTTGATCTTCTCAAACCCGCCAAGGTTTGGTTCGGATGAGTTTTGTCCTGAAACGACGACTCCGTGTTTCTTGCAACAAGTCTTGATGTGGGCAAGCAATGACTCGGGGCTCGAGAGAGATTTCGGCGATTGATACTCGTCTGATAAATCCATCCCAGGCAGTATCATTCTACAAGAGTTCTTTGCAAAGGTCTCTGCAACAGCCTCATACCTATCATTGTCTCCATTGCAGTAAAATCCAGCTGTTGACTCGGAAGGCCTGGAACGTAGCTTGTGCCATTGATGCAAGAGAGGTAACTTCCCGCATAGAGGCAATCCTGTGCCGCTAAATACAGAAGATGCAAGAGAAAGAACTCGGTCTGCGTGGGAGACGAGAAGAGATGAGTACCAAGCAAGGAAGAAATCACCATATTCAGATTCCCATGATCCACCATCCGAGAAGAATGGAGCTGAATTAGGCCGTTGATCATAAGAAGGAGCATCGTGCGGACCGCTGAGTCCCCAAAGCATGTATTTGAGAGCGACAAGCATGTACTTATCATAACACTGAAACTCTCCTGCACCATCAGAGAGTTTCCTGGTTTGATGAGAAGGATATCTCAGCTCACCGTCTGGTCCCAAACCTCCATAGGAGTCTTACCATCAAGAACATGAACATCATCAACAGCAAAAGATAAACAATCTTTGTACTGACTCCCAGACCGATCTGTAAAATAGATCCCGGGTTCGGTTTCTCATATACGAGTCACCCAGTCAGGGAGAGATAATCCTGGCTGTTTCGAGCCATGGAAACAGAGAGATACGTGAAGCTTAAAACCCGTTTTTTTTACCATCTCTGCGATGGCTAAGTAACCTGACCACTGGTTATTTCCAGGGGATTCTGTCTCAGCCACTCCCCAGAAGATTGGCAGATCAACACCTTCTACTCCAAGAAGCTTCAGAGCTTTAAGTCCCGCGGCGATTGCTTTGGTGTGGTTTACGGTGTTGCTTCTGAAACTGTATCCAAAGGAAGCGCAACGTATAATCTTACGCTCTCTAGCTGTAACAAAAACAGAGTTTTTAGATTAAGGAACAACAAAATTTTCTTTTTAAATCTAAAGAAGTGGAAAAAGCATTGTTAATTAAATAAAACATAATATGTTACCGATCTAGTTCTTCTTGGAGTTGATTTCAATAACGGAGATTTATCAGAGACGACGGCTTCGCATCTGATAGAGCATTGCGAGAAACAGAGGTTGATCTCGTTTCGCCTCCTGGTTTCTCCATAGAAGCTAACGTGAGTTCTTGCATTAATCGAGATGAATTCAGACCCAATGCAAAATCTATTGACCCTCTCTGCTAATTCTACTCTACAGATCCTCCCCTGAGGATTTCCAATCACCGAAACTTCCATTTGAGAACAACAAAAAACCAAAGATCGTAAAAACAATGGATTGAGAAGAAAGAAACTTGATTTTAGATTTGAATCAGAATTCAGAAAGACGAGGGACTCTTTTCAAATATGGATTTTCTTGAGGATTTCGATTTCATTTATATAAGAACAATAATTAGAACGCGATAGTTTTTGCAGCTGCTTATTATGATTTTCGTTTTCTTTCTCCCCGCGCATTTAATATGACGAGGACTTTTAATTTCGTGACGACGAATTAAACGTCAAAAAAAGGTCACTGGGAAAGAAAAAAAAAAAGCAGAATCTCTTTGAAATATTTAGAAATCTCTGAATATTGAGTTTTCTGGAATCTTAATTTGTTGTACATCAAAACCTAATTTCCGATAAAGAAGTTACATATTACGGCAAGAGATACACGAATTCAACTATACGTCGTACTATATAGAAAGTTTCTATTAGAAACGCATGCTTACATTAAATATAACATAACAAAAGTTACAAAACAAACCACAAAAAAAAAAAAAAAGAAACAAACCAAATCAGGTCTTTAAAAAATAAAAAAATAGAGACCAAATCAGACACAAAGACATACACACACGTGTGAACAAATACACGGTACAGAGAGATGATGGATTTAGAGCTTTTGTTTTGTTCATGGAGTTCTCTTGGAGAGAGCTGAGCAAATGGATAAAACTAGAAGAAGAAGTGTAGCAAAGAGAGATAAGGCAAGCGAAGTTGCGATGTAACGACAAAACTTGTCGTAGACATTACAAATCTTGTTCCACCCAACTTCTTTGTTTCCTTTCAACGCTATGTACGCAACTCCTCCCGCCGTTCCCGTTGCAGACGCCAAAATCCCCAGCATCACCTGTTCATATACATAATTCCGGATTTATACTTACAAACACCCTAATTAACTTGGTATAGAAGATTCAAAGTTACTTGTAAAACAAGTTACCATGTCTAAGGACGCTAGGTAAACGGAGACCCGTGCAGTAAACTCAGGTTTCAAGAGTAGAGAGATGGAGACAAGTGTTGACATGAGCGCATAGAAACTAGTCACCACAAGAGCAACCACGAAGAATCTGCATAGATAGCCAACAACACATTAAGTTTAAACTAAAACGCAGTTTTTGATTATGATTAAACATGGAAGAATTTAGTTAAAGAGACAAACATGAAAGCGGGAGAGTCATTGAACTCGGCGGAGACAGGAGCCGGAGAAGAAACTCCAGGGAGCTGAGTCTTCTCGGTCTGGTCGCTGGTCACCATTACTATAAGAGCAGTCAGAGTGGCGGAGAAAAGCAGAACTCTTATTATAACGTCTATTTTACGACAATCTAGGAAACTAGCGGCTGAGGGAGGTGGTGTTGTAGCCGATGCGGGAATCGGTTCAGATTTGCCAGTTTCTGGGTCAGGGTTCTCAGTAGATGCCATCGGATGATTATATAACTCTTTTGTGGGTTGTTGTTTCTTTGGACTGTGAGTTATGAATTTGGCCGCTACATGAGAATATATTTGTGAGTATATATAGTCCTGGTGTGATGAGTTGTGGTTACCCACACGCCAAGAAAACAAGTTTATATAACAATTATGGTGTATACTTTTTTTGTTTGAATTGTACAACAATTATATAGGAGCTTGAATCTCAATTCATTTAATTTTCTAGCATGCATTTTTCGTTGTTTAACATTTGTAAATAGTTTTTGGCAAATTCACTAGATGTTATAGTTTTATTTCAACGTTAACATATATTCATCAGTCAAAAAGTTTCTATAAATCTTTGTAATACATAAAAACAAAATTGCATCTCTATTTTTGATTAACAGAAAATTCAAATATATTTAATATTTCTATATGTATAAAGTTGTGGATAATGTAGATACAATAGGAATGTGTTAGGCCAACCCCAGGAAGGTTGGTGAGGGAATTGGGCGACGATAATCAAGATGATAAAAATAAAAAAGTAAAGAACAGTAGGGAGTGGTTAGTCAATCATCTGCATGAAAACAAGTAATTTTATACATGCTCTTAGGTATCACTTTGCTTTCTACTCGTGGCTGCAAATTATGTAAATGGATATCTTATTTCACGTAAGAACATTAAACTGCAAGAACCCAAAATTCCAGAAGCATCACCACTTCTCAAACATATTATAATGTTATAACATGGATAAAACTATTTCAGATACTAATCCAGTCGAAAGAGAGTAGTTTTGTCTAAGCAAAATCACCAAACTTTATCTTTTGATGCCAAGACAGAGTGCACACAAGTCAAGGACAACACAAAAACTCAGACCTAACAGAAATAATATATGAATCTCATCATGTTTTATTTTCTTTCATATCTTACTTAATTATACCTAACATGTTTAAGTAAATCCAAATATATAAATTAGAGAAAGCTTTAACAATTAGGGGTCGATGATCAATCAAAATATACAAAGATAAAAAATTATTTAAGTGGAGAATCTTTCTCTCGAGCAGCTCCAGCATCGTAATAAGTTGGGAAAAATCGGGCTTGAAAGTGGGCCTTCTGGGTCAATCAGGCCCACTTATGAACAAACGAAGTCCAAAGCGGGAATGTTCCAAAACTCTCTTGCTCAGTTGGCGGGTAATTTTCATTCGACGAAGCGACTAGTTACATCGTAGCCGTAGATTTAATCAGCTTAATCAACGGTCATAAATTACCCTGAAGCTTCGGTCGTTTTGCAATTTGTATCTAAAAATTTTCACACTTTAGTTTATTTTTTATTTTACTTTTCAACAAGCGAAGCGAACCCTCGATCTCAAGGCGAAAGCAGATTTCGTAGCTTCCATGGCGAGAAATTCGAATTCCGATGAGGCATTCTCGTCAGAGGAGGAAGAAGAGCGGGTTAAGGATAATGAAGAAGAAGATGAGGAGGAGCTCGAGGCTGTTGCTCGTTCTTCTGGCTCCGACGATGACGAAGTAGTCGCCGCCGACGAATCCCCAGTCTCCGACGGAGAGGCTGCTCCCGTAGAAGATGATTACGAGGTAGGTGCTTGCTAATTTCGTTTTGATGGCTGTGATTTTTGAATTCTCAGTGAACTGCGTCTTCCTTCGTTTGTTAATTTTAGTCGTTGCGTGAAAGTTCATTGAATCATTGTGGTATATGCAGGACGAAGAAGATGAGGAAAAAGCTGAAATCAGCAAACGTGAGAAAGCCAGACTTAAAGAGATGCAGAAGTTGAAGAAGCAGAAGATTCAAGAGATGCTGGAATCACAAAATGCTTCCATTGACGCGGATATGGTGCGTTGTTTGAAGTGAATATTTCATGTTTTGAGCTGCTTTTCCTTCTTGTGATTTTGGGTTTTGACGATTTTGAATCATTCCATGTATTTAGAACAACAAGGGAAAAGGGAGACTGAAGTATCTCCTGCAGCAAACCGAGTTATTTGCACACTTTGCTAAAGGTGATGCATCTTCTTCTCAGAAGAAGGCTAAAGGAAGGTGTGTTGGATGCAATTGATTCCTAAAATATCGTTTATTCATCGATCCTGGTCTCATAATAAATATGATGAGCATACCCTGATATACTTGGTTTTAAATTTTACCTTCAGGGGTCGTCATGCTTCCAAAATAACTGAAGAGGAGGAAGACGAAGAGTATCTAAAGGAAGAAGAGGATGGCTTAACTGGATCTGGAAACACACGGTTACTCACACAGCCCTCTTGTAAGTACCTGTATTTTGCTCTTTAGTCTAGGATTGCTGTATATGGATCGTCTGTCTAGTCGCGAGCAACAAGTACAATATGATTGACATCTCCGTCCATTTGTGTAACCTATACATATTGCTGTGACCTCACAGTTACTAGGTAGTATAGCGTAAATTACTGGGAAATCTTGAGATTCATCATTTTTTTCTTCTCAATCGACAGGTATTCAAGGGAAGATGAGAGATTACCAATTAGCTGGTTTAAACTGGCTCATTCGGCTGTATGAGAATGGCATAAATGGAATTCTTGCTGATGAAATGGTAAACAATTCTCCCCCATCCAAGCAGAATAAGTTCTCTATATTCTATCATGCTAATCCTGAAAACCATTTTTTGTCCTCTGGTCTAGGGTCTGGGGAAGACGCTTCAAACAATTTCTTTGTTGGCATACCTTCATGAATACAGGGGAATCAATGGTCCCCATATGGTGGTTGCTCCAAAATCAACACTTGGTAATTGGATGAACGAAATTCGCCGGTTTTGTCCTGTCCTACGTGCTGTGAAGTTCCTTGGTAATCCTGAGGAGAGGGTAAGTCATGAGCTGTCTGCCATTTCAGAGTTTCATGTAAATGTTTATCCCAGGATTCTGAGATGTCTGCTAAATAATACAGAGACATATTCGAGACGACCTGCTAGTTGCTGGGAAATTTGATATCTGCGTCACAAGCTTTGAGATGGCCATCAAAGAGAAGACAGCACTTCGTCGGTTTAGCTGGCGTTATATTATCATCGATGAAGCGCATAGAATCAAGAACGAGAATTCACTCCTTTCTAAAACCATGAGACTTTTTAGCACCAATTATCGGCTTCTTATCACGGGAACCCCCCTTCAGGTGTTTGCTCTATCCTATTCTTGACTATCTGGACACTGAAGTTTTCTTTGTTAAGTTGCTTCTAATAGTATGTTGAAACAACCTTTCTTGTACGAGTCTGTTTGCACTCTTAACTTTTGCTTTTCCATTCCTTGCACATTTTAATATTTCCCGTATAATGAATGCTGTGTAGCTTGCTGTACTCATATTGTTTTCATATATGCAGAATAATCTCCATGAACTGTGGGCTCTTCTAAATTTTCTTCTGCCTGAGATTTTTAGTTCAGCAGAGACTTTTGATGAATGGTTTCAAATTTCTGGTGAGAATGACCAGCAAGAAGTTGTTCAACAACTTCACAAGGTATGGATGTATTCCTTCCATTGAGTTTATTCTGTTCTGTGAAAGTCGTAGGTTAATCGCTTTCATGTATCTTTTTAGGTTCTTCGACCATTTCTTCTTCGAAGACTAAAGTCAGATGTTGAGAAAGGTTTGCCACCGAAGAAGGAGACCATACTTAAAGTTGGTATGTCTCAGATGCAAAAGCAATACTACAAGGCTTTACTGCAGAAGGATCTTGAAGCGGTTAATGCTGGTGGAGAACGCAAACGTCTGCTAAACATTGCAATGCAACTGCGTAAATGCTGCAATCACCCTTATCTCTTCCAGGGTGCAGAACCTGGTCCCCCATATACCACAGGAGATCACCTTATAACAAATGCGGGTAAGGCTAGAAATAAACTAGATCCTTCAGATTTCTGTGGAAATTTTTTAATGAAGCATCTCTATATTGTTATTTTTAGGTAAGATGGTTCTCTTGGATAAATTGCTTCCTAAGTTGAAAGAACGTGATTCAAGGGTTCTGATATTTTCTCAGGTAAATGCTAACAGAACAGCTGGATATAATGGTTTCTTACAGTTCATCTTCTCTTTTTCCTTTGTCTATGTTAAGTCTGAGCCTTGTTCTTTTCTTTCCTCATGTCAGATGACAAGACTTTTGGATATTCTTGAGGACTATTTAATGTATCGTGGTTACCTATATTGCCGCATTGATGGAAACACTGGTGGTGACGAACGAGATGCCTCCATAGAAGCCTACAACAAGCCAGGAAGTGAGAAATTTGTTTTCTTGTTATCTACCAGAGCTGGAGGGCTTGGTATCAATCTTGCTACTGCAGATGTTGTTATCCTGTACGATAGTGATTGGTAAGTCTCTTTTTATTGGCCACTGTAGTTTATGAGTTTTCTCTTAATGTCTGACGAATCTGGCGGATTCTGGCAGGAACCCACAAGTCGACTTGCAAGCTCAGGATCGTGCCCATAGAATTGGTCAAAAAAAAGAAGTTCAAGTGTTTCGATTCTGCACTGAGGTTGGTCTTCTCCCCGTGAATTTCAAATTAGAACAGCCATGAGGGTTTGCAATTAATTATGTGTTGGTTGTTTACAGTCTGCTATTGAGGAGAAAGTGATTGAAAGAGCTTACAAGAAGTTAGCACTTGATGCTCTGGTTATTCAACAAGGGAGATTGGCAGAACAGAAAAGTAAGTGCCTTGTACAGTGATTGCGTTATGCATTGGTTCATCTCTGACAGAATTAATATTTATCTTAACTATGCAGCTGTCAATAAGGATGAGTTGCTTCAAATGGTAAGATATGGTGCTGAGATGGTGTTCAGTTCTAAAGATAGCACAATCACAGACGAGGATATTGATAGAATCATTGCCAAAGGAGAAGAGGCAACAGCTGAACTTGATGCCAAGATGAAGAAATTCACAGAAGATGCGATACAGTTTAAAATGGATGACAGTATGGGTGTCACTGACCTATTTTCGCCCTATTACGTTGTGTGAATATTGCAATGTTTTGATAATCTGCTGTTTTATTTGTTGTAGGTGCTGACTTCTATGATTTTGATGATGACAATAAGGTAACTTGTATATTTCTTTGCATAGTCTAAACTTTCATGTCATATCCCTAGCTTTGCTCTGCATTACCGAAAATAAAATTTACTGGTATATTTGTTAATTTTGTTCATAGGATGAAAACAAGCTCGATTTTAAGAAGATTGTGAGCGACAACTGGAATGATCCCCCCAAACGGGAGAGAAAGCGCAAGTAATGATACTTCTGTCTTATACATTGTCCAGTCCTATTTCGCCAGTCTTCATAAACTTTTTATCTAACAGAAACATCCCTTTTGTTTTATCTACTGTATCTCCAGCTACTCTGAATCTGAATACTTTAAGCAAACATTGCGGCAAGGTGCTCCAGCTAAACCTAAAGAGCCTAGAATTCCGCGCATGCCCCAGTTGTGAGTACCTCAACAAACTCTATTCTCATTGTTGAATGCCTCTCCCCTGTCTTGATGGTTTTCTTACACTAGAAATCTAATTTATTGTCCATCTTTCAGGCACGATTTCCAGTTCTTTAACATTCAGAGATTGACCGAGTTGTATGAAAAGGAAGTACGCTATCTCATGGTAGGGCTCTCTAAACGAAACACTTGTAATTCCTTTGATGTGCTTAAGAGCGAGTTTTTTGCCTAAGAAAAGCAACTTGCTTCACTTTGGTTTCAGCAAACACATCAGAAAAATCAGTTGAAAGACACAATTGATGTTGAAGAACCAGAAGGTCAAGCTCAGTTTCTCAGCATGTGCCCACTTTGTTAAACATGTTTTTCAGCAAACCTATTACTGATTAAGAAATTTTTTGTTAGAAGGTGGAGATCCCTTAACTGCTGAAGAAGTAGAAGAAAAGGAGCTATTATTGGAGGAGGCAAGTGAATATGTTTGTTAAAGTGGTCTTAGACATTTGATTTGTAGGCTTTATATAATTGTTTGTATTTGTCAATCTCCAGGGTTTCTCAACATGGAGTAGAAGAGATTTCAATACTTTCCTCAGGGCATGTGAGAAGTATGGCCGCAACGACATAAAAAGCATTGCCTCTGAGATGGAAGGGAAAACAGAGGAAGAAGTTGAAAGATATGCCAAAGTATTCAAAGAGCGATACAAGGAGCTGAACGGTAAGTAACACTTATCAATGCTAAGTAATATATGCAGTGTTCTTACATATTGCTAAGTAATTCCTACCTCAGAAAAGAGCATAGGCTAAGTAAGTTTATCATCTTTCCCTCTAAATATGTAGACTATGATAGAATCATTAAGAATATTGAGAGGGGAGAGGCAAGGATCTCTAGGAAAGACGAAATCATGAAAGCCATAGGGAAGAAGCTGGATCGCTACAGAAACCCTTGGCTGGAACTGAAGATTCAATATGGTCAGAACAAAGGAAAGTTGTACAATGAAGAGTGCGACCGTTTCATGGTATGTCTTTTCCTCGTTTCCTTATCTGCTATTTTGTTTCACTAATTTTATCATGAAGTTTGATTATTGGGTAACTTTGGTGGTCAAAAACAGATCTGCATGATCCACAAACTTGGGTATGGGAATTGGGATGAGCTGAAGGCAGCATTCAGGACATCGCCTTTGTTCAGGTTCGACTGGTTTGTGAAATCTCGCACGAGTCAGGAACTTGCAAGAAGATGCGACACCCTGATTCGACTGATCGAGAAAGAGAACCAGGAGTTTGATGAAAGAGAGAGGCAAGCCCGTAAAGAGAAGAAGCTCGCAAAGGTAAAAGAATGCAATATTTCACGTAGAAAGTTGTATTCTTTTGATTTGATTTCTTTAAGTGCTTAATACTTTTCTGGTTTTTAA
Source organism: Arabidopsis lyrata subsp. lyrata (assembly GCF_000004255.2). Taxonomy (NCBI): domain Eukaryota; kingdom Viridiplantae; phylum Streptophyta; class Magnoliopsida; order Brassicales; family Brassicaceae; genus Arabidopsis; species Arabidopsis lyrata. The sequence goes on from NW_003302553.1 coordinate 2,570,574, forward strand.
TCTTTGAAGAGTGCAACACCATCAAAACGACCTTTAGGAAGACAAGCCAGTGAGAGTCCTTCATCGACGAAGAAGCGAAAGCACCTGTCGATGAGATGAGATTATGTGTTTATTGATTTGTTGAGTCTTTGTTGTTACATATAGTTAAGCTAATGTCAAAAACATAGCAAATGGATTTCATTCTGCTTTCGTGAATGTTTGTCGGCTGGTTTGACTTGGATTTAATGAAATTACTTAATTATAATTTGTAGACTTAATATTCAACTAAAGAAACTGAACAAAAAGATTTGAGGCCATTGGATGGCAACTTAGGCCGATGCTTAAGCTAAAGTTACGAGTTTCTGAGGGAATTATGAACACTCGATTTTTTCCATTACTTCTGTAGTTCTGTGTTCAACGGTTGCATTTTATTTATTAGAGCTGATACTTTTGTGGAAAGAAGATACATAGGCATTGTTCGTGCAATGTGCAATGATTGAATGTAGATGTCATTGGATACCAAATTACAAGAATGAGGAAGAGAGAACGTGTGCCCTCTTTCTATGTTCGTAGACATTTTAAATTGCTCCTCCAGATTCATGAACGAATAAAAACAGGGGACATCTCATGAATGTCGCTTGAATAAGGCCATTTATTAGTAATCGTTATTCAAGAAAAATAAAGAAGAGGGAGAGAGATAGAGAGATGGCCGTATGAGAGAATATATTATATATGGACAAATGGTCAATGACAGAAGCTTTGGTCTCTCTGCTTCCATCGAATCTCTGACCCCAAAAATAATCTTCTTTTCTCTTTTTTCTTTTTACTTAATGTTGCTTAGTTTATGAAGAATTGAGGGTATTTTCCTCTCTCTTTTTTTTTTTTTTTTAACTTGAAGTCTTAGCTTCTATGCTGCCACTGACGCTGGCCGAGTCACCACTCGTCTCAGCTGGCTCTGGACGGCTCAAGCCACTGACCATAGAAGTGGAAACTGCAGCAGCAGTCACAGCCTCTGTGGTGGGTTCATTGCTTGAGCTTACTGGAGCTGATGAGCCGCTGAGTGAGGATGATCCGATTGGGTATGGAGCCACGGGCATATCGGTTAGTGATGATGCAGACGGACTATAGCTAAGCGAAGAACTCATTGAGTGATCAAACCTACACGCCGGTCCAAACTTGCAGATTCCGTGTTGAGAAAAGTGAGTGCATTGCGCTACTCCCTGTCAAATACATTGAAATGTGTCACATCAAGACTTAAAAATATCATCTTGGATTAAATGAAAGACTTACGGGACGAAGTGGAAGGCCAATGGAGCTCAGGACAAGGCCAGTCTTAGGTGGAACTGCATCTACAGGATGATGGTATCGGCAAGAGGATCCGAATTTACAGTCACCGGTTCTCATGAAGTATTGACACTCGGGTTGATCAGGTCGCTGAGGAAACTCTTTTGAGGTATTTGAAGACGGGCCAGATTGATATGCTCCTGTATATGCAGTCACTGAAGGAGATAACGGCGTGATTCCATAAACAGAGCTTGATCCAATAGACGGTTGAGTTCCAGGCGAAGGCATTGCACTTAAAGAAGCCTGAAAAATCGATCGATTCTTTTAGGAAAAGAGTAGCACTGAAGAACTCCACAAAAGCGAGATAAAGGCTTCAGAGATGGATTACCTGGTAAGGATTCCAACCAGAGTATGGAACCATTCCCGGAGGCAGAACCATTGGAGGACCGTAAGGGCTTGGAAGATATGAACCAGGTAAAAGAGAAGGCCTTGTCAAAACTAACCCATATTGTTGAGAGGAAGGAACGGATTGAGACTGAAGTGTCGGATAAATAGTCTGTAGCTGTGGCTGTTGCTGTTGCTGATGCTGAGGTGGACCCTGTACAGCGAGTGGCACGGGATGGTTGAATCTACAAGTCAAACCAAATTTACACTGACCGGTTCTCAAGTAATAAGAGCACTCTTTCTCTCCCTGTAATCAAATATTGAAGAGCTTTTAGAGATCATACAAGACAATGTGGAAGCATCCACAAACCAATAACACCATTAGAGAGATTAGAACACAAACCGGGCGTAATGGATATCCCAAATAACTAAGCGAGACGGGTGCAACGGAACCACCACCACCTCCTTGCCTAGGATGATGATACTTGCAAGAAGCACCGAATTTACACGTTCCCGTTCGCATAAAATGCTGAAACAAAACAAAAAAAAAAAACAATCTAAAGTTCACAATTTTTTGATAAACAAAAGCAGAGAAATTGAAAGTGCATTGCTCAAAACCGGAACATTGTTTGATCGGAAAATGATTCAGATAACAAAACCTGACAAACCGGATGTCCCATCCTCTCCGGTAAAGCTCCAGCTTCTCCTCTCACACCTCCAATAACCTAAACATCAAATCAGAGCTTACACAATAAACCAACAAATTTCTCAAGCAATTTGGTTTGTGTCTCTGCTAAATTCAACAATGCCCAGTAACCACCAATCTAACGATCAGATCATCAGACTCAGTAACTGATCTGAACTGAAATTGGTGAATAATAAGAAAAATCTAAAATTGGGAATCTTTTACCGCTCCACGATCTCGTGGGTGATTAAACCGACATCTTGACCCGTACCCGCAAACGCCGGTTCTCAAGTAATAAATACAATCAGGCTCGTCGGGTCGCTCCGGGTAGGATTCTCCTCCGCCGCCGCTCAACCCTAACCGCCACATCGAAGCTAAAAAAACACGCATTTGAATCAAAATCCTTTAACCTCACAGCTCTAATCGCAGATTAAGCCCAAAAAAAAATCAAACCTTTAACAAGACATTACCTTCGAGTCCGGTTTCACCTCCATGAGAGGTCCATTCAAGAGATGGATCCGATCGCGACCCTTCTTCACCGGCGCGACCGTACCGCTCCATTGATAGACCCTAATCTCTACAGAGGGAGACAAATCCCTCAAAACAGCTAAAGAGGAAGTCTTTTAGCTTTTGTCGGAATGTTAGAGCTCCGATCAAAGAAGAGTGTTGTGAAAATCTGAGAAAGAAGAAAAGAAAAAGAAGATCGTAGTTTCGCTTCAACACCACTCTCAGTTGCTTGATCTCTCTCTCTCTCTCTCTGCCTTCAAAGCTGAAACTTTTTTGAACTAAAAAAAATTAAATATTTGTTTTTTATAATTTTCGGCTACGATTTTTATTTTATTTTCCCTGTAACAAGTTTTTCTGTGTGTGTGTGTAATGCTTTTTGGAAGTGATGGGGAAGTTTTGATCTTTCTTTATGCGTGGTCGCCTTTTTCGTGGGTGTTTTGCCGGTGGTGGTTAATTAATATACGCGCCAAGCATAGACAATTAGTGACCTCTCTCTTCTCTCTATTTTATTTTCTTTCTTGTTTCTTCTTCTCTATTTCTTTTCTTTTTAACATTTCCGTAAAATACCAAAATATATTTTTAAAAATTAAAAGATAACGAAAAATTTACGTAGATATTTTTGTTTGTAAATAATATGAACTACAATTATAAAGCTTGAAAATCAGGTAAAAATATTTTAGAAAAGCTTATTACAACAATCACTAGGCTGCCATATTGGGTGGTACTTTAAATCATTGAGTCTATAAATTTCTATTTGTTGTTTAATTGTACTACATTCATGTTTAGGAAAGGGACATTGATTATTTAGACTGTTAGATTTTATATAGATAATATACAGTACTAGATTATATAAAATCTTTTTGTAGCCAAGTTTTTATACAATTACTATATTTAAGTAAACGTTTGCAAATCAAAATGATGTTAATCGAAAATTACTTTGGATTATTTCTTTGTTAAAATAATAGCGATTAGTTATTCTACTTTTTATTTTAATCAATGGACTACGACACTTCCATGAAGAAATTGGAGTTATGTGTCAAAGACAATTAAGGCTGCCACTACAAAATGAAAGTTTGAATTTAAAAAGCGATGAATCTCTCTACTTGTCAAGAAACAAATAAAACATGATGTCCATTGAGCATGGGCAAAATAGTATCGTGTGACTGATATTGTTTGTTTCCATCCACTAAACTCCATTTTCCATAAATTTACATGTATAATAAACTAAGTACTAAAGATGCAACTGTTACAAGAAGAACAAGCCAATCAAAAATATTTCTTACAAATGATTTTGGTCACCCACTCACCAGTCATTTAGTAATCCATAAATTGATAGTCACTAACAAAAAATTTGTGTTCCCATTTTCTTAATTTGGATCTACTGTAGCGTTTGACGTTCAGTTGCTCAGGCATGCGCGTGGATGGTTTAGAAGATTATTTGGGAGCAATGAGACTTTTTACATCACTTTAAAGAAGTCAAATTGGTTTGGTCATGACATGACCAATCCAACGGCAACACAAAGCATTGGGGTGATGATGACCAACGGTCGAGATCTATTCCAAAGTCACTGTCCATTGAACTGATGACCAAACGAACCAGAGGGGCTCATTGAGTGTAGTAGGTAAAAAAGCCCATTCTCTTCATAAAAAGTTTAAGATTTAAACTAATTGGAGTTTTTTTGTTCCATTTAATGAGACTTATTTTTAATAATGAGAAACCAAATAGAATTAAACTCAAAACATTCGCATATCGTATCCCTCTGTTTCACAAAGAGTGTCACTTTAACATTTTTCACACAAATTAAGAAAAGTAAACAAATTTCATTTATACCCCTTATTAATACACTAAATAATACTCTCTTTCTAATTAATAAGCTAAAATAGTAGAGATAAAAAAGAGAATTAATATTTAAAACTACATTGAAACACAAAACGACATTTTTTGTGAAACGAGATTAAAACCTTAAAACGACACTCTTTGTGAAACGGAGGGAGTATTAGTTTGTTTCAGCATTGTCACCATCTAATCATAAACCCATGTTTACATCCGATAAAATTTGTGAAAATTGTAGAACCAAAAAAGAAAACAATTTAGTCTGTTTGTTGCTTTAGTCTCTTAGTTCTACTATTAAATGTCAAAACAAATTTCTATACAATGGTTACAAATAGTATCCGTCACAAATTTTTGTGTAACAACTATATTTCTCAATAAACTATGTTGCACAACTTTTATATTTGCTATATTATCTTAGGTAATTCGTTCCCAAAAAGTAAATTTTTACTTTATAGAATTTTTTGATTTCAAAGAAGCTTTTTGGAGGTTCTAACTTCTAAGTATACTTATTGATACCATTAATGGAATCAATTTTAATACGCTGCATAACTGAAAATTAAAAGTATCCAAGATCTTGCAGATACAAAAGAAATCATATCAAATGCGAATAATCAAGAATTAAATTGAAATTGAAAGTACAAAAGTATTAAAAGTCTTGATGGTTAAAACCAAATTCGAGATTAATTCCATGTCACCGCATGGCAGAAACAAAAAGCTTTTTTTTTTTTTTTTTGGTTTGTAAAGTCGAAAAGTGAAAATTAGTCAGCCGAATGAGAGCATTAAAAGCATTTTTGCAAAGGAAGTTAAGAGTGATAATAAAGTTATTTGTAATAAAATAAAATAAAAAAGATGTGAAGAAGCTATGACTTGGACAAGAATGAGCCACATGTGACCAGCTTTTGGAGATTTTGTTATTCCCCAAAGGATCTTTTGGACCATAACATCCCTCCTTTCTTCATCTACCAAATGTCGGCGAGATCAATTTTTTTTTTCTTTTTCTTTTTAATTAAATTGCATTATATTAACAGTACTTTGCTTTCTAATTTTATAATTACTATTAATCCCTTATAATATTGGACACGATAACATCGTTGTCTTATTTGTTGCATGACGTTTTTGCTTATATAATTTTTAGTAGTATTTTTTTTTTCTTTTCTTTTCAAGGTAAATTATACAAGTACGTCTTAAGTACTGTTGATTTTAATATAGAGATAGTGATAAAACTTTAACTTGACTAGAAATTCATCTAAAGACAAGAATATAAATTCCAAAAGATATCTAAAACCATGGAAATTGAGTATAGTATCACCAAAAATATCCTAATTAGGGTTTCATTTTGTTGCTAAAACTTGGCTAAAAGGATCTTTGTCTCGTACAATGTTCTCTTAATTTTATTAATAGAAATGAAGACATTGGTTCTAAGGATAACAACGCAAACAACTCCACTAACCGAACCATAGTGGTGAATAAGAGAAGCTGATTCTTTAAACCGGACTAAGTAAAAACCATCTTCAACCAACTCATAGAGGACCAGACAACTAGCTACTTCTTGTGTCTTTTCACAATGGCATATGCATCTTCACCCACAGTTCATCTGTTGCTTCCAAAAACTTTTACCGACAGGAATACACAGAAACATTGACTCATAAAGATTGTAGAATCATTGTGTGGGGGAAACAACAAAAAAGAAAGAAGAAAGACTGATATAAAAGGTGTGTGTAGGAGAGATTTAACCTTTATTCTTTTTGTTTTCTTTTCTTTCATATTGTGAAGCCAGCGTAAGAGTTTTTTATTTTTTTTGCTACCCATCTTCATCAGAGGATACCTTAGAAAGATTAAGAAGAAAGGTCCAAGGAAACAGTCAACAACAAATATATTCTAAACTGTTATATTCCTTAATCCTAATCCAGATAGCACCAAAGAGGGTTTAGATACCTCAACATCTTCGAATCGGGGCTTCGACGAGTTGAATTTCTCTCTTTCTCAATTCCAAGTCCCACCTGAAAGCATCAGTAGATTTACTACCTCAAGATTATGCTTTGATTCCTTCTTATCAGAACCATAAGGAAATTTCGAAAACCAATGTACACGTGCTCTACTAACATAACAGACACAAGAATAGAGATTTGGTTTGGACAGAAACAACATGAATATAGGGGAAAAAAACTCTATTACCTAGACAACATGAACTGAAACCAATTTTAAACAAACAATTAAGTATGGCTGCTTTCAAAAATCTAGCAAAGCAGCTCTAGAACTAAGGATAAATGTCTCCAGCAATTTTTGACGGGCCTATTGAGAAGATAAAACCCATTTGGGTATTGAACGAAAATGTTGTTTGTTGGGCAAGTCACAAAAGTTTACTAAACTATATAACTGTGTATCTATTAAAATGGGCCCAATTTTGGCCCAAATAACACAGAGTTGTACTCATTGAATTTATTGTGTAATGTGAAATTTATCAAGCAACATATTTATAAAAATATTATTTTTTTTGGTTTCCTTGAGTTATTTTTATATTTAGATGAATGTGTCTAGAGCAAGATGTTTCAATTGATAATCTAATCATTTAAAAACATTTTGTTGTTGACAAAAAAAAAGTTTTGACATATGTGGAACTGTGGAAGGGTCTAATTAATAACCATGGCAATTAAGATCTTCACATTAAAGTCGTGTTAGAAAAACTGCTTGTCTAGACACATTAAAAAGCATCTTAAACAATAAAACCACCACAGAATACGAGTTTACGACTATATATACATTGCTTTAATGTGTCTAAAATTCTGTTTAAAATTACATTGTTGGTTATCCTTTCTTTATCTAATCCCCTTGGCAAATAAAAATACCATAATACACTGGGAGCGCAATTATTACGTTCTAGATCGATTATTTTATTATATACTACTATCGTGTTTGTAGTCGACATTTATATTATAATCAAGAATGTGGCAATTAATTAAGAATATCCATCTTTCTTTTTCTCCTTTTTTGTTAAGGAATATCCGAATCTAAATAACTGAAATGAAAGAGCACAAAATTTCCAATGCTTTTGGACCATGTTTGGATGGCATCCCCCAACGCAAACGTGTTTTATTCTATGGTTTCATAATTTTTTTTTTGTCTCAAAGATGGTTTCAAACGCAAACTAGTATATCCGCATAAAACGCACAATCCAAGTCGTAGAGGTCACGTTTACCGCACCGACATTGAAATTTCTTAGGCCTCATTTTACCTTATCTCCCAAACTTGCGTGCTTGCACGAAACTGTCTATGTTCCATTTTTTTTCTTTTGGGGGAGAACAAAAAACCAAAATGGGTTTCGTGTGAATCATCATCACCTGTCTTATTATTGCCATATTTGAGTTATAAATAATTTACAAAGTCAAATGTTTTTTTTTTTTAGCTTTTCTGTACAATGTCAGCTAACAATAACAATAACAACAACAAGAGCTGACGTTATTCACAAACATAAGAATCAAACAAATGGATTATTCAGAGTGCGCTTCGATCAGATATGAAGCGACAAATCTTTGGTTAGCCAAAAGTTTTCTCGGTGCTGTAGCACATGTACAAGAACCCATCTTCTTCTTTGAAAGTATTGTAGAGAGAGTCCATGCGACTAGCTGCAGTAACAAAAAGTGTTAATGGAAGCTTTGGAAAACTAGTAAAGTCTTTACATGGATGATGCTTCTTACCGGTTTGAGGAAGTGTGTTATGTACAAAAACAAAGAGAGCTTTGGATGGATCTAACTGCATCCTTTTGCTTAGCATATGAATGAAATGTCCAACAGTCATGTCTCGTGGGACCAAGTATCTGCAATAAACCAATGCGGGACACAGGTTAGAATAAGATTATTCATTCAATTGGACAGGTTACACTTTGTTAGTTCCAACAGCTAAAATGATATCACAACTCACTTGTTCTTCTCCATGTCTGGCAGATCTGCGTTTGAATATTTCTCAATGATCACCTAAATAGTTATAAAAAAAAAAAAAAACCCATCAAATAAATGCTGGAAAATTGATGAAGAAACCAAACCAATAACACATCCAAACCCCTAAATCAAATTTGTATTGGTTGTTGTTGGTGATGATAACTAAAGATCTAAATCAAATCTCAAATAAAAGAAGTCGTCTCCGACATTGACCAGAGACCAGAGTGATTGGATCAGTCAAATTTCAGATCCCAGATCGTATCCATCAAATTCTAAGATTGAACCCAAATTCCAAGAAAGTCTAGCAAAATCGAGAAAATTGAAGAAAAAGGATTAAGTCAAAATTAGACTAATCATTCGAACCCTAAGGAAAGCCACAATCGCACGGCAACTGAGACGGAACCACCAAGAAACAGATAAAACGAATTCATGCATAAAATAACTCACAGGAACTCTATCTGGATATTTGGCAATGATGTTCGTTGACTCCTTCAATCGTTCATCTATGTCCCCAACAAAAAAAAAAAACGATGAAAACTTGCTTCAGAAGCAAATTTCGAGGAAAAACTCAACGAATTAAAAAGAGATTAACGAACAAACCAGAGGAGAATTGATCCTTGAAAGACTTGACAACGATACCCATTACAGATTTCCGACCGAATCGGTGTTTTTTGTTTGTTTGCAGAGAGCAGAGGATGTGTTCAATTTTTTGTTTGGTTGGTTCGTTTTTGTTTGTTCGAGAAGAAACGGTATAAGGTGAGAGAGATTATTTATAGAAGACGACGACACGCAGTTACCGCAAGGCTAGTCAATTTTCCGATTTCTTGTGCACGTCAAGACTCAAGACTTTTTATCTTTTTGGGCTCTATTCATAATTTTTGGCCCATCAACAAATATAACACAAAAGATTTGTAGATACTTCAAAATTTCTTATTTCTGGCTATCAAGATACGGATTACTTCATATGTTATATAAGTTATAACCAAACATTTAACATAATACCAAAAAAAAAAGCGCTTTATACACATAGCTGCAAGAACAATCAAGTGTATTACAAACTCTTTATTCTACTCTTTCAAGGAAGTCATCGATCTCTGATCTCTCCTTGCAGAGAGACATACCACAAACGGCAATCATCCTGCTGGAAGATTCTCCATCTCTTTTGTAGCTACAGCGCGATCCATAAGCTTTTGCCTCTCTTGTTCCAAGTAATATATCTTATCATTCATACCTTCCTTTTCATATGCCTCGACCATGATCTCAAACGTTCTTGAATCACATACGCATTGTCTCTCCTTCATTCTTGTGTACACTCTTTCCATCTCTATCAGATCATCGGCTTTAGCGCATGCTGCTATAACCGCGTTGTAAAAGGCAGTATTCTCGGGTATCTCAAACTTAGCAGCCAACTGGACACTACTTATGACCTTGTGAAAAAGACCGGCATTGGCATATCCATTTATGAGACAGCAAAAGGTCTTTGTGTCTGCTTTCATACCTTCGCTACGCATCTGATCAAATGTCAACTCCATGTTCTTTGCATCGCCAACATCCGCAAACGCCTCGATGATATTGTTGTAGGTCGATGTTGTCCATGGAAACTCAAGCTTCCGCATGTATTCCATGACAGACGACATCTTATCGTACATTCTCTTCTTCCCATAAGAACCAATCAAAATATTGAAAGTACGAGTCTCTGGCTCAATCCCGAAGTTCCTGAACTTTTCGTACCAGCTCTCCATCATGTCTATCTTACCCATGTTCCCAAACACACTAAGGATGATATTCATAGTCCACACATCGGGTTTGCAAGCAGTACTCACCAGCATATCAGACAAAACTTTCTCCATCTGATCAAACCTTCCGACCCTACCGTACCCACTTAAAACTATGTTCTGGGTAACAGTGTTTGGAGTTATCAAACGCTCGTCCATTTCCTTGTATAACGAATCCACCAAGTCAAACTGAGAAGCATCCACACACGCCTTGAGCAGAGTGCTGTACGTGAAAACATCAGGTTGGCATTGAGGCAAGCCTTTCATTGTATCAAGAATTGAAAAAGCATCGTCGATGAGATTGCTACGAGTGTAAGCAGCGAGAAGAGCAGTGTAGAGTTCAACAGTTGGTTCAAGTCCTTCTTCAAGCATTTCGTCGAACAGCTTCTGTGCTCGATTGGGTTGACCAGATTTCCCCAGAAGAACAAGCAGCTTCATGTAAGTTCCTTCCTTTGGTTGATAAAACGTTTGTTCCCTCAACATATCAAAAACCTAAGATCATCAACACAAGACCCAATTGAAGCAAAATCATAGTTCAACTAAATTGCTTAGAGAATCTCCAATTTCAGTTAAAATTCAATCAATTATGAACCGAGAAGAGAGAAAATTGAAGTACCTCAAGAGCTTGTAACCACTGCTTTTTGGCGATGAGATCGGACAAAGTTTCAGTGACGGTGTTAGCCCATCCGTTAGCTTTGCTTCTCCTGTCAAGTTTCTTCTTCACATTCTTAATCGGAGTTCTTCTCGGATTAACAGGTTCCGTGATTCCGGGAAATTCGCCGTCTTTCCAAAGCCTCTTCTTCGTAACACTTCCCGGAGAAGATTTAGAAGCAGCCAAAACGCATCGTACGAAGCTCGCATCTCTGTGACGAAACCTACGCTTTCCTTCGGGAATTCGAGACGAACATAGCGAAGAAGAAAAGGAGAGAGACATCGACGCCATCGTCTTCTTCCTTCACACCTCACTGTCACTCTGTTACGGATAATTCCCGTCGATACTCATTTCGGTTGGATATGGTAAAATACCGGTTTATACAACCGAACCGGAAACACATCTTAACCGTTGAAATTGTTAAAGCTCAAATCAACCTTTAGAAATGGAATGTATTTTTAAATAAGATCATAGTATAAATTAACTTTAAACTATTAACAAAATTACGAATTATAGTATTAAAAATAAATTTTATATAAAAGTTTATTATTTTTTACTGCGCAAAAGATGGTAACAAACAAAAAAGAGATATTTGGATATACAAAAACACAATCTTGACTAAATTCCACAGAAGTCGAGATATTGACTTCTTCACCAAAATCTCCTTGTCTACAGTCTACCACATTAGTCTTCCTTTTGCTCTTCGTCTGCTTGGTCGATTTCACAACAGGGCCGTAACTGAGCACAGCCGGGTGAAACATTTGTGTTAAACCTTTAGAACCGGACCGTTTTTTTAAATGTTAATAATACAGTATAACTAATTATTATTATTATTTATTTTTTTTGACAGCGTATAACTAATTATTTCTTATTTTTAATAATTTTAAAAAATGATCTAGTGTCATCTATCCGTTGTAGATAACAACTGTAAACTAATAACGAAATCACGGATTTTAGTATTAAGAAAATAATTTATTAATTTGTTTATACTTGTATCCCTTGTTCCAAAAATTCCGCCTATCTCCAATTACGTCCCGTTTAATCGTTAAGCCCACTCTATCCATTTTAGTTAATGGCTAATCCCTTAAAAAATCAGTTATTCTCTGTCTAATCCGATTTTCTTCGGCCTAATCTGATTACCTTCCGCCTAATCCGATTACTTCGTACCTAATCTTGCATATTCTAATTATTTTTAGATTGTAAGTACAAAACAACTTTTTTTTCGTTATTCAAACATTTAAATTGAAGTGTTGTGGTGTTTTACAATAACTTATGTTTAATTTTTTTTATCAAAATTATAAAATTTTGTCTTAAAACACTCGATTAACGCCTAACGATTTTTTGAACAAGACTTGTACCGAACCTAGTAACAAGGTTTGGTGATTGATGAGAAAAAGATGGTAACAAACAAAAAGATTTGATTTAGTAATTTACAAATATAATCTCTTGACTAAATTCCATAGAAATATGCCAAAAGAAAAAAAAAAATCCAGAGAAATATTGACTTCTCGACTAAATCCCCTTCTCTAGCTTGACCGTATTGGAAGCAGAACTAGAATCAATGCAGTATTTTTTAATTATTTTGGTTGTACGTACAATTTTTTCTAAAATACAATTTTATGGTCTTTAGAAAGGCTGTACCTTATATATATTATGAAATTTTATTTTTTATGGATATAAGTAATACGTAAAATATCTATTTTAATAATATAAAAAAACTAATATTTACCAATCATATTTTTTTTCTTTAAATCTTATTACTACAACCAATTTATTTATATAATAATATTATGTTAATCACAAACCAATAACATTCATTAATGTATAAAAAATAGGTTTTGCTGGGTTGAAAATAAATTTAAAAACATTTTTAAAGAGTTGGAAATATTAGTCGCGAAAGATTAACTGTTTTTTACTTTCTTTTATTAAAAATGGACTTTTTACTCTGGTAAAAGTTTGACTTTACCGTTGTAATTAATAGATTTTTTAATTATTTAATTATGGGTAATAATTTAAATAAAGGAATGGTGATAGTTTAATAATTGATTTGTTGAAACAATAGAGAGTTTGTTTAACAGTTTTGTCTTTAATTTTAATGTAGGAAAATAAAAATTAATTCGGCTTATTTCACACCAATTAATATAAAATCTGATTTCTTGTATTTAAAATAAATTGAAGATTTAAAACATTTTGTATAAAGAGTTGAAATTTGAGTTGCAAAAATTCACAAAAATGGACATAAAGAGTAAGTTTTGAAGTATGGTAAAACTTTGACTTTACCATAGTAATTAATAGATAGGAAGAAGGTAAAACTAAACAAGCATTAAGAAAGAAAGAACTCTAGAAGACTCTCGGCGACACTAGAAGCGACTTTCACCGACTCACACCGATCGGCGATTTTCTTTCTGGCAGCTCCGGATTTTTCTTCCGATTATCGGATTTCTCATCTTCCTTGCCTATGGGTGACAAGGACTTGTGGTTTTCTCTCCAAAATCTGACTTTGGGTTCAGATCGAAGTCCATTGAGGCTCTCATCCGAAGCCCAAAAGCAGCGTGAGGCCGACCACAGACTCAGTCTGGTTGTTCAAGGCCTGCATCCTTCCCAGAACCCAGCTGGAATTAAGCTCATGATGCCGAAGATTTGGAAGCTCGAAGGAAGAGTCAATAGCCGTATAAATGAAGATGGATCTTTACAATTCTTCTTCAAGGAGGAACATCAGATGCTAACTGTTCTGGATAATGGTCCCTGGACCTATAAAGACTGGCTGGTTGTAGTTGATAAGTGGACCAGGAGGAACTGTCCCGACTACCTTCAATTCATCCGCTTCTGGGTTAAGATCCTCAACATACCTGATGATTCTAAGGAGAAACGATCAATTGATGAGATTGGAGGGGTTCTAGGTCATGTGGAAGATATCTTTATACAACAACCAACTGCGGACAAAGCCAGTGAAGTATGGGTACGATTCCAATCAATATCTCTGGAAAGTTACTCTTTGCTCGTTTCTTTAACTTTGAAGACTATCGTGAGCCTATTCTAATTCGATACATCTATGACAAGCTGCGAAAGTTCTGTACTAGTTGTGGTAGCCTTACACACTTGGCAGCAAACTGTTCATCTCAAGCCCAAGAAGCAGAGCCTCTTCCTCTACCCGCTCCTCCTTCTGCTTCAAATCAAGATAGACGCTTGGAGCCTGAGCAGCATACACCTACTGAAGATGCGGATGATACTATGGGGGAAACAATTGGATCAAACATTAACATGGATACATCTGAGAATCCTTTGCCTGCAGGCTCACAAGGAGATTTAATGGATTTTCTTCATCACTCTGAATTTCAAGCAGGCATCAATCAAACTCTTACCATTAGAGAAGTAGGTTCTACTTCAGTCTCACCGCGGGAACGAGGTACCAAACGCAAGATTGATGCGACACTTGCTGATGATGGAACTTCCTTTGTAAGAAGAAGAACAAATGATCCGATTTAGACCATGGCTGAAGGGGAGGTGGCAACCCCAAAGCCACCACAGCCAGAATGAAGATTTTACACTGTATTGTCAGGGCTTGAGGAACCCCCTGATAATTCCTTTTTTGAAGGATATCAACCGTAAGTATAAGCTTGATATCCTGTTCCTCGTCGAAACTAAGAATAAAGATAGTTATGTACATCAACTCGGCGCTGAACTCCAATTTCACCACCATTTTCTCTTGTCACCGGATGGTTTAAGCGGAGGATTGGCTATCTTTTGGCGCGACACAGTTCAGTGTGATTTTCTCTCCCCTCCTACTCTGTATTATACAGATATGTATGTATCAGACGGCCGGGATACCTTTTGTATGACATACATTTATGGTAATCCTGAGAGAAAACCGAGGCAGATAATGTGGAACATGATGGAGCGGTTGGCACAAGCGGGACTCTACCAAAGAAAACCAAGAGTGGTACTTGGTGACTTTAATGAAATCAAGCATAATTCTGAGAAGCTTGGCGGTCCATTAAGGCCAGAGTGGCAGTTTGCCAATTTTCGACGGATGTTAAAAATCTCTGGCTTACATGAAGTTAAAACTTTTGGAGGCCAATTTACTTGGGTGGGTAACAGAAGTGCAGGAACTATTAAATCAAAGCTAGACAGAGTGGTTGCTACTGCAACTTGGCATGATAAATATCCCAAAGCTTTTGTCCAGCTCTTAGAATAGATTGGCTCGGATCATCGACCTCTACTGCTTCAAACTGAAGCCACCAGCTGGAAAGGCAAGACTTTATTCAGATATGATAATCGCTGGAGGTTTCAACGAGATATTCACTCAGCTCTCCAACGTACATGGGATCAAAGTTGCAGTCAATTACCACCCTAACAATTTCATGAAGCGTTAAAACGATGCAGGAATAGTCTCTCTCGCTGGAAATCAGAGCATCATCTTAATTCACAAAAACGGATCCAGCAACTCCGTCTAGCCCTACAGAAAGCGTATGATTCTTCTTCACTTGACTATAACTATATTTCAGATCTAAAATCTAAATTACAGCATGAATATCGAATGGAAGAAGAATTCTGGCGCACCAAGAGTCGGATTCAATGGATGCACGCAGGAGATAAAAATATGAAGTATTTTCATGCCAAGACTCAGCAACGCCGACGTCACAATCGCATTACTGCCATCTAAGATACAGATGGTTTCGTTAAACATTCAGAGAAGGAGATTCAAGAGATTATACAAAATTACTTTACTGACATTTATTCCTCTCGTGGCAGTAATGATCTGGATTCTGTGCTGCAACATATTCAACCAAAAGTCACTGCAGAGATGAACCAACAGCTCACTAAGCCAGTTTCTGAGGAGGAGATTTTTAAAGCTTTATCTGCCATGAATGTTGACAAGGCTCCAGGACCTGATGGGTTTAATGCAGGCTTCTACAAGTACCACTGGAATACAATTAAATCAGGTGTGGTAAACTTTGTCTAATATTTTTTCCAATCTGGTAATCTTGACCCGGACATGAACCACACTTATATATGCCTTGTTCCTAAGATAGAATCTCCTACTCAGGTTAAAGATTTTAGACCAATTAGTTTATGCAACATTGCATATAAACTAATATCTAAAGTCATGGCAGAACGTCTAAAACTTTGGTTACATTGTCTGATATCAGAATTTCAGTCGGCTTTTATTCCTGGTCGTCTCATCACAGATAATGTAATCATTACTCACGAGCTTCTGCATTCATTGCGTACTAAAAAAATCAAATCACCTTTCATGGCTCTTAAGCTTGACATTGCTAAAGCTTTTGATAAGGTGGAATGGAATTATTTGTTGTCCATATTGAGACGATTTGGTTTTGCAGAGAAATGGTGCCAATGGATAATGAAATGTGTTACCACAGTCACCTATTCAGTGCTTATTAATGGATCTCCTTCTAAAAAGATTATTCCTAGCAGAGGATTGCGTCAAGGTGATCCGCTTTCACCATATCTTTACTTGCTATGTACCGAAGGCTTGTCTTCACTGTTAGCTAACGCAGTCCATGTAAAATCTATTCATGGATTTAAAGCCAGTCGTAATGGACCTGCAATCTCACACATGTTTTTTGCAGATGACTCTCTCCTATTTTGTCAAGCAAATGAGCAAGAATGTCATCAAATCCTCCAGCTGCTCCAAGTTTATGCAACTGCTTCCGGCCAGCACGTCAACTTTCAAAAATCTGCTATACTATTTGGTAAGAATGTTCCTACAACTACTCAAGAAACTATTAAAAGTCTCACTGGTATTGCCAAAATTGGAGGCTTTGGTCGTTATTTGGGCTTACCAGAAGCTGTAGGCAGAAATAAATATGATGCCTTTGCTTATATCTCTCAAAGAGTTCAACATAAGCTAGACAATTGGTACACTAAGTTTCTCTCACAAGCTGGGAAGGAGTTTTAATTAAGTCTGTGGCAACGGCTCTGCCCACTTATACGATGTCTTGCTTTCTTCTGCCTAAACGACTTATTTCTCAAATTACAGCTCAGATACGACGTTTCAGGTGGTCCAGCATTAAAGAAAAGCAAAAGATCCCTTGGATAGCATGGACCAAACTTACTATGATGAAACAGTACAGAGGCATGGGTTTTCGAGATCTCTCTCATTTCAACACTGCTCTATTGGCGAAGCAAAGCTGGCGAATGTTAAAAGAGCCTCATTCTTTACTCTCCAGAGTTCTCAAAGCAAAATATTTTTATAAAACCTCTCTGATGGAAGCTGCAGTTGGACACCGCCCAAGTCATGCTTGGCGAAGTATAATGCAAGGTACATCTCTCTTAAAACAGGGCTTAAAGTGGAGAATAGGTAATGGTCATACAGTTCGGGTATGGCATGATTCTTGGATTGATAATCCTTCACGTCCACCAAGAAGCTTGGAAAATATCACAAATGACAATTTGACAGTTTCAGGACTCATGAAGCCATGCACAACATCTTGGGATGAAGAGAAGCTACAGGAGAAAATTTGTCCTGAAGATGCTCAGCTTATTAGGAGAATACGACTGAGGCTCCTTAAAGGCCCTGATGTTCCTACCTGGATATTCACTAAGGATGGCCAGTATACTGTCAAGTCTGGCTACCATCAACTATCAAAACCGCATCCAGACTGTTCCATAACTTCAACTCAACTCCAAGGTCTGTGTAAAATACTCTGGGCTTTGCATATACCACCAAAACTAAAACATTTCTGGTGGAGAATGCTTCATAATGCTCTCCCTGTCGCAGATAATATTGCACATCGGCGCATCAAAATCTCTTCAGACTGCCTTTTTTGTGGTGATGCTGCTGAAACTATTCCCCACCTCTTCTTTCAATGTCGGGTAGCAAAAGAGATTTAGGAACTATCACCCCTACATATCCCATCAGGTCAGTATGAAGCAGCTACGCTTTTTGATATGATAACTGGTATGTTACAATCCAGAAATGTTGCTGGCTCCAAGGAACCTTTATTCATTTACATTGGATGGCGTATATGGAAAGCCCGAAACGATCTTTTCTATAAGCACAAGCGATGGGCTATTCCTGACATTATTCGTCAAGCTATTATGGATTTTGAATTATGGAAGGAGCTGAAAATGCTTCTAATGTTCACAACTATCATTACAATAAAGGCACTAAGTCTCAAAATCATCAGCGTTCCTATGATCAGCCACCTAATTCATCTTTCTCTTGTTACATAGATGGTTCATGGTTAGATCCCCACAGCAAAGCAGGCATTGGTTGGGCCCTCTTCAACGCACAAGGACGCTGTATCCTTAAAGGATCCTTATCCATTGATCCTACTAGCTCAGCTTTGGAAACTGAAGCCATTGCGCTGAGAGAAGCCCTTTTCCAACTGAAACGACCCAATTACCAGAATGTCACTTTCTATGGTGATTTTAGTGCACTATACAATCATTTGGAGAAATAAGTTAAGCAAATCCAACAGGATCCTGGACCATTGGAGATTCAAGGATATCTTGAAGATATAGTGGCTATGGCGCGTGGTTATTATGCGTTCAAACATGTTGGTAGACAAGTCAATACCGTTGCTGACATGCTAGCCCGGAAAGCTAGACAACAAAACTTACCATCTGATATCTCATAGATCCATTAAATGTATGTCTTAACTTTGTACACCAAACACTAGTTTGTAATTTGTTTCCTCATCTAATGGAAAATTTGGCCGTAAAAAAAAAAAGATAGGAAGAAGGTCAGACACTCTAGACTCTACTATACTACACTCTGCAGACGGTAGCTGCCAAAAAAGCACAGAAGAATCATAATAATAGCTATTTTTCATTTTATTATTATTTATCTTTGAAATATATATATATATACTTGTTTTTAAGGTTTTTTATGTTTTTTTAAAGCAATCCAAATTGTACTCTTCTCCTCCTCCTAAAAAGCTTTTGCTTGAAAAGATATTATCAAAGTCATAAATTGTGGCTTCTTTGCTGGTTCATGAACACTCTCTCCTTCTACTAGAATTATCCGCAGTGTGACTCGTTGAAAACTTGTGATCAGATTGTTCAAAACGGATGATGAATATTAATGTAAGAACCATAATGGAGACTCCCACCGACCAATCCCTCATTCTGACTGAAGTGAAACCAAATTTGAAGCACACCACTGACATGAATTGCATCATGTAGTAACCTATGGAAAATCCAGATTCCGAATTAGAGTTAGCATAATAATCGTAATTAAACAAAGAAGAACTCAAACAATGGTTAACGAACTTTGGAATCGGTGTTGGATACTTAGACATAACTAACCAGAGACATTTAAGCCACAAGAAGAAAGATTAAACTGAATTGGTGCGGAAAGGATCAGTCTTGGATGGATATAAGGAGACCCAGAAGCAAGATCATGGTAAATTGTTGTTTAATATTACTGTAGCACAAACAAGGAAATATAACTCAGAAGAGAGTTTCTGAAACATCTAAGTCACTGTTTCAAGAGCTGAAAAGTTATGTTCATTGTAAAATTGAGAAACTTTACCCGTTCTATATTGATTTCTGCTGATCTTCCAAGTAGATAAGTCATGAAGATTCAAGGTCAATTGCAGTTGCAGAGAATCTTGTTGCTATAACCAGTAGCACCTAAACGATGTCGTTTATTAGCTCGGATTATTAGCAAGTAACGACGTCGTTTATAAACAATGAAACCTTTCTTTACGGACTCTTGGTACTAAGGCCATGTATAATGGGCATGTTGAATAGCTCCAATAGACTTGTTGAAAAAATAAAAAACATGAGGTAGATTAAACTCTGTTTAATTTATTCAACATGTTGAGAAAACTAAAGTGGAAACCATAAGATGCTTGTGAGCCAATTAAACCTTTATATGCATTTTTAAGATTTCTTTTTCTCATCCCATTTATTTAAAATCAAATGTTGTATACCAAACAATTTTTTTGTTTATATTTTTATACCAAAATTTATCATTTTTATACTCTATAAATAGAGATTTGGTTCATTTCATTTGGAGATTAAAAAACGTCATTTTTCCTATAGTTGTTTTCGAATAAACTTTTGTTTATATCTTTAAACAATTCTTTTATTCTAAATAGATCCCAACAATATTGCAGGTATGGCTTTAAGATATTATGTAACTTTTTATAATTTAATTTAAAATTAATGGATGATTGTTATTAATATGTAGTTACAAAATTATAAAAAAAATTAAGAATATAAAGTAAAAGTAGTGGGGTAAGATGTTGAATTTATTAAACGAATCTATTGCAGAGTTTAGAACTGAAATGAGAGTTGAATTATTAGGTGAAAGAGAGAAGATGATGTAGAGAAATACAAATGATAATAGGTAGGGTGTTGAATTTATGAACCAATGTACATAGTATAATGCATTTTGTCATATTTTGAACTTGGAGCTCAAAATCATTTTCACATTTTCCGAGATAATAATCTTCTTTTCATTTTTTAAATCTCATAATGACAAACAAATGGAATAACTTACTTAGCTATAGACCTGCGATTTTGACCCGACTCGATTGTACCGATCCGAACCGAACCGATTTTTTGTATATATATATATATATATACATTTTTATAATTAAAAAATCAAAAATTATATCGGAATTAAACCGAATCTAACTGATTTTGCCCGAATTTAACCGGCTAAACCGGTGTTAACTGGAGAAATAAAAAAAATCGGTTCAATTCGGCAAAAATTCAATAACCAAAATAAACCGAAAACCGATCCGACCCCATCCGATAATTGTTCGGTTTATTTTGGAGGATCTTTTGATAACCGAATAAACCGATTTAAACCAAAAAACCCGACCCGACCCAAACTCCCAGGCCTACAAACCCGATCTACTAAACAGACTTTCCTAAATCAGAAGGTTTAGAACTCGTAGATAGTGTCGATTAATTAGCTTATTTATAATTGAGTTTGGTTATATATTACAAATTTTTTTTTTTGAACATTAACATATAAATTAGTGTATGTAAAATGAAAAGATGTATGTTAGTCGTAAAATGAAGAGATGTGTAAAATAAATTAGTCGTAATTACCCGTAATTAACAATTATCATATGGGTAATTATTAAGTTATGAACAATTGTGTATCATTACTAACAATTACGTTTGATCATGTAAATTACTATATAAGTTAGTCTTGTGTAAATGTATAATTGTCGAGGAAAACTCTGTTTCCTTTTTACTTCCAATTCTGTTTTACTTTCGTTTATCACACGGTTATGCCTTGTACAAGAAGCAATGACTTATAAAATGATACAAGAGCATAAAACTAACAAGGGTTTTCAGTGGCTATACAGGGAAGAAATCGGACGCTAGGTTTGTGGTTGATGTGTGTTGGAGATTTTCTATTGTTGATTCGGTTGGCTACAAGGTTTTGCTGGAGGGTGTACTGCACTGTTTTTTTTTTTTTGGTATTGTACTGTTCTTTCTTACAGAAAATTTATTGAAAATACTAAAAAGTTGGACCATATATATAATATAGATTTCTTAAGCTTCCGTTATATAATTAAGAAAGAAACATAGCAAATCAACTAGATGTTAAATGCTACAAATTACATCAGGCCATAATTTATGCAGAAGTAGACTCCTGTAGAGTGTTAACAAGAGTCTCAAGTTGCACGTGATGTCGTGATGAGGGAACAAAAGGAGTCTAAACTATTTTTCAGGTTGATGTATGAGCTGGAATGCTGGATTGATCGCCTTTTTTGAATTCTTCCGAGGTTGAGGTTTCGGTTTAACATGATTATGATAAATTAAAGATGAATGAATGTGTGATAAATAATCACTCAATGTCAAATATTTGTTGGCTTTATTTCTTGTGAAAAAAAACAATTTAAACCGAAAGGAGTAAAGTGACAAAACAATTAAAACCAGAAAGAAAATGACATAAAGAATTGTCGTCGTTTTGTTTTGAACGTACCTATTTAACAAACAAACAAAAAATTTCATCAATTTTTGGTAAGCACTTTTCTGACACGTGCCTGTATCCTCGTACTATTATTTCATTTATCCAACGGTTAAACAAAAAGTGGACGCATATACATGGATCTTTATTATTTTACTATAATAGACCTACATAATTACATATATAGCTTAAAATTACCATCTGGCAATTTACTTTTTTTTTTCTCTTAATATGAACTAACTAAAGATATCTATGCGACAAAAAAATTGATAATAATAATTCTGGGGTAATACAACAAAGCATATCTGTCTGATAGAAAAACATCTTTAAAACCTTATCATTCGTTGTAATTGTTTACATTGAGTGGTTAGAACAGCGTGAACAATTTAACATTCACCACTTTTCATTTAACAAAATTTATCAGTTCTTTTGTTTGATTTTGATATCAACAAAATTTCTTGTCAAGGCACGTCATTTCACATGTTTTCTTGTGTAAGACTATGTACATTCGAAGCGCGGCAAATTAAATGACGTTGAAAATATAAAGTGTTTGATAGATTATTTATTATAGATAATGTCACGAAAATATAAGTAAACTAGATAAAATGTTTGGGGATATATATATATATATATCCATCCCACAGAACGTATGATATGTCTCAAATATGAAGATACATAAAAAGGCATAACTTGTATCAATATATTGGTTTTAATTAATTGTTTTCTATGTTATTATCGTAATATTTTCTTTAGAAATAGAAAAAAAATCTACATAACAAAAAAACTGAAATCTTACTGCAAAATCGTAAAACAACAAGTTTACTTTAATTAGACATTATATGAACCATTTCTTGTGAATTTTTTTTTGATTGCATATGCTTTTATATGCTTGAATGCGTTTGGCTTTTTTTACGTACAAAATTGCTCCGCTGAATAGTTTTTTTTTTTTTTTTTTTAAAAGAAGCTTTGTATCAAAATAAATAATTCACTACCGGATTGACAAAAAAAAAAGAACAATTCACTACCAGAAACAAAAAGCAAAACGAAATGTCATCATGAACCAAAATAAATACATTAGACCTCACAAATCTCTGGATTAATGCTGATACAGCAATTAAACTTATTAGATAAACTGCAATAAGATTAGCAAGAATGGAATTGGTCCGCCAGTACCTATTCTCCACTACCAATTGCAAGTTGATTTCCTACGGTTGTTGTTGCTTGTGCACCTTGACTTCCTCCAGCAGGATTCTCCAAGCTTGTTCCATCACTACCAGCGGGGTCTCTGGCGGCTCCATCTTCTTCCTTTCCTGGTGCTTGTTTTTCTCCACCACCAACACGTGCAAGTTCAAATTTTCCGGGTTCACTACCACCCTCAGGGGCCGTTGTTGTTGCTTGTGCACCTTGACTTACTCCAGCAGGATTCTCCAACAAGCTTGTTCCATCACTACCAGCGGGGTCTCTGGCTCCTTCATCTTCTTCCTTTCCCGGTGCTTGTATTTCTCCACCACCAACACGTGCAAGTTCAAAATTTCCGGGTTCACCACCACCCTCAGGTGCCGTTGTTGTTGCTTGTGCACCTTGACTTACTCCAGCAGGATTCTCCAAGCTTGTTCCATCACTACCAGCGGGCTCGGGTTCTCTGAGTTGGATTTTCGTCAACTTGAAGAAGTTGACAAGGAAGAGTACAACGTAAAATCCCACCCAGAAACATATCTTCTCCCCAACATTAAAACCTTGGAGAATTACTTGATTGTTCTTAATCCAAAGAGTAATTAATACGGCCATGAGGCTGTCAGCCGTTCCCAAGATATCCTGAGCTCGGAACAGCTTGGCCACTGAGACGATTAACACAAAACAGGATAGGAAAAATCCCAGCGCAAAAAACCGGAGCTTCTCCATGTCCTTTTCAAGATCGTTTGAGAGGTAAACAAATCCGGTAAGAACAGCTATAGCTCCGGCGGATTGGATAATTATGTTCAGGACCCAGCATCTCAACACCATCCGTCCATGCAGGCTCTAATAGAGATGTATGCTCTGTGGAAGAGAAGTATGAATGCAGCGCCGACTAACAAGCTGAAAATGACTGTCATCGTTACCATCAAAGTCTTCCAGTGAGAAATCTTGATGGCACAGCCGATGGCTCCTGCGTAGCCGATGACTACCAGAATCATAAGGGCTACCGGATAGCGGAACACACACTGGATCCCAGACTCCATTCTTCTTAGACAGCCTTCAGGGCATCTTTGGCAGCACGTGGGTTCAGCCGTTATTGGTGCTGCTTCATCTTCTCCTCCTTCACCACCCCCACGACCCCCACGGCCGCCGTGGCTGCCACCGCCACCACGACCGCCACCGCCACCACGGCCGCCGTGGCTGCCACCGCCACCACGACCGCCATGACGGCCACGCCCACCACGACTGCTTCCTCCATTACTACCAGCGTTCTCGGGTTCATCTATGAGTTTAATTTCCGTCAACTTAAACAGATTGACCAGGAAGTGTATAGCATAAAAACCACACCAGAAACCCCTAGTCGCATTACTTTTAAATCTTTCCAGAATCACCGTATCGTTGTTATTCCACAGCATCATTATGATGGCCATGAGGCAGTCCGCTGTTCCGAAGATGTCTTCATGACCAAAGAGTTTGGCGACTGATACGACTAAGAGGTACGTAGCAGGAGAGGAAAAATCCCAGCGCAAAAAAGCTCAGATTCTTCATGTTCTTTTCAACATCCGAAGAGAGGAAAACAAAGGCGGTGATAACACCTATGGATCCGGCGGATTTTAAACAGTTGTTGACGACCCTGTATGTCAGCACCCATCTGTCCATCAGGTCTCTAGTACAGATGTACGCTCGTTGGAAGACAAGTACGAGTGCAGAGATGAGTTTCACGCCGTAAACAACAAACGTCGTGACCATTAAACCCTTCCAGCGAGAAATCTTGACGGCACAGTAGATGGCTCCTGCGTAGCAAATAATAACCAGTATCATAAGGGCTATCGGAGGGAAGATCTTGGGATTACCCGTTATTCATCTTCTCTAGATCCTTGTTCAATATCTCCTGCTCGATGGTTTCCTCCAACACCATCATCACGGCTTCTGAGAAGGCCATGACGAGGAGATCTTTCAGGGGACCTCTCGACAATATCCGCCATTCTTTCAGGGGAAAAAGGTAGAGCTTCCTTATGGAGTATCACGGAGAAGAGAGAGGAAAGAGAGAGAGAGCTAGGAGAGAAGAAAGAGCAGCATATTAACGTGCCTTTTTTTTTTGTCGCCTACGTCATTAGAAATATATAACAAATAAAAATCTCTAATATTATTTTCTCGTCATTTTTTTTTTCCTTTATTATTGGATTTGATGAGTCAATAATTTGACACATCATGGACTTGTCCGGAACCTAGCTAGTACCCAGTAACAAATGCGCAAGCAATAGTGTAACATACAGAAAAGTATTTGGATTTTACAAATTCAATCTCATAAACCACAGAAATATGCCAAATCCAGAGATAATGTAGTTATAGTATACTCATATTCATTCATTTCTTAAAGATGCCCTTGCACCAGTGTAGTTATAGTATACTCATATTCATTCATTTCTTAAACATGGTAATGTGAAGTTTTGCGATAAAGTAGGTCAACAAGTCAACTTAACTAACTTATGATGTGATTAAAACCTTTTTATTAAACCCAAAACCGCACCATTTCAATTCTTTCTTCCTTTTTTCTGTAATCACTGTAGACCTTTGGTTAAAAATTTGAAATAATAAAAGTTAGTTTGATTTTTACCGGAAACTAAATAAAAATAAAGTTAGTTTAAGATTTAGTCTATAATTCTAATGTATGAGTGACAATATTTTATCGGGGCTTATTATTTAGCACCGTTGATTGGAAAATCAGCTTTGTTGGATTTTCAAAACATCAGATCATTTAAAACTAAGATTTGCACAGTTATTTATTTTTACAAAGTTGGAATTAAGTTGCAAAAGATTAATGGATACTGGATAGGAAGCAACTTGGACGGTTGCAGACGATAGCTGTCAAAAATGCACAGATATACTAACAGCTTTTATTTTTACTTTTTTGAAATAACTATTTACTTGTTTTAAAGATTTTTAAAAGGTTTTAGGAATTTCAGAAGAGACAAAAAAAAAGAAGAGAAAAAATGGTTTTGAATTTTCGAAAATGGACGTTTCTCCGGCGATAACTCAAATCGATGGCTACGGCCAAAACGTTCCGACAGGAGATACGGATAATGACGAAGATGAAGATGTGTGCCGGATTTGCCGATCACCAGAGGAACCAGGAAACCCATTAAGATATCAGTGTTTGTGTCGTTGATCTATCAAGTTTATCCACCAAGATTGTCTTCGTTTTTGGCTGAATCGTCGCAGACACAAGAAATGCGAGGTTATTGCTCCATTATCTTTTCAAGTATTTGGGATTTGGGATTTTGATATTGCTGGGTTTGAGGGTTTTAGACTTTTTACCGATTTCTTTCTATTTATGAGGGTCTAAGAAGAATATGCAAGGCTCATTCTTGACTTGGCTGATTTTAGGGTTTAACGATATCTCGTAGTGTGTGGTTTTCGATTTTACTCTCAATTTCGATGGTTTTAGGAAGATCTTCAAACATCTATGTCTAAATTTCCTCTGTTTGCACCGCAGGTTTGTGGGCGCAGCTACTCTATTGTTCCTGTTTAATAAACTCCGATACATCGGAAGTTTATCATCGGAAACGAGAGAGAATGAAGAAGCTGTAACAAACTCTTTATTCAACTTTAAACTCTGTTTACAACAACTTAACCCCTCTAATCACAACGTCATTAAGCTTATATACATAAGATTAAACCAAGATCAATAACCGGAAATAACCAACTGTAAACCGGTCCATATATCTCCAATATACCCCCCTCAAGTCTCTACTTTCGAACTGTCTGGTTTGGAAGGTAGAGACTTGACAAAGACATTTGCTGTAGAAGATGATGGAATGGACCTGGATGAAGAGCCTTAGTGAGAATGTCAGCGTGTTGATTCTCTGTTGGAACATGTAAGGCCTTGAGATTTCCAGCTTTAATCTGATCACGAACCGTGTGACAATCGATTTCTATGTGTTTGGTACGTTCATGGAAGACAGGATTCATAGAAATATGAAGAGCTGACTTATTATCACAGAATAGCTTTGCAGGACATGTCACCTTGATGTGCAAATCTTTGAGTAATTGCTGAAGCCAAATGATTTCACAAGTAGCTTGAGCCATACTCCGATATTCAGACTCTGTACTACTCCGGCTAGCCACTGCTTGCTTCTTAGACTTCCAAGAAATGAGTGAAGTTCCAAGATAAATGCAGAATCCTGTAATGGATCTCCTTGTGTCTTTACAAGCAGCCCAGTCAGCATCAGAAAAGCCATTTAGACAAAGTTCAGAATCTGCAGAGTACATCAGACCTTGGCCAGGATTAGCTTTGATATAGCGAAGAACCTTATGAGCCGCCTGAAGATGAATATCAGTAGGAGCTGAGATGAATTGGCTGAGTTGATGGACCGCAAATGTTATATCTGGTCTGGTGATAGTCAGATATAGCAAGCGGCCTATAAGTTCCCTATAAGAAGTAGGATTAGTCAGAACAGTACCTATATCTTTAACCAAATGAAGTGTTGGGTCCATAGGTACTGAACTAGGCTTGCAACCAAGTAAACCAGCATCTTCCAATAAGTTTTGAGCATACTTCCTCTGGCAGACAGAAATCCCTTTTGAAGATCTTGAAATCTCTAGACCAAGAAAGAATCGTGCAGGACCAAGGTCTTTTATTTTAAACTCAGACCTCAACAATGTCTTTAAAGCTTCTACTGCAACATCATCATTACTTGCAATCATTATATCATCAACATAGACCAATGCAGCAACAAAAGAACCCGACGTCATCTTGATGAACAAAGTG
The DNA here is from genome assembly GCF_000004255.2 of Arabidopsis lyrata subsp. lyrata. NCBI lineage: Eukaryota > Viridiplantae > Streptophyta > Magnoliopsida > Brassicales > Brassicaceae > Arabidopsis > Arabidopsis lyrata. The sequence continues at coordinate 2,598,462 of NW_003302553.1, forward strand.
TTGTCTGCAGGTGACTGAATAAAATTCGCTCCCAATAATACTGAAGAAAGTCTCTTGTACCATTGACGTGATGCTTGTTTCAAGCCATAGAGAGACTTTAGTAATCTGCAAACCGGATTAGGAGGCAAAACTGTATCCGTAGATGGTGTGTAACCTTGAGGAAGACTCATGAAAATTTCCTCATCAAGTTCACCATGTAAAAAGGCATTAGACACATCCATTTGTGTCAAACTCCAGCCCTTTGCAGCAGCAAGACCAAGCATTAACTTGACACTAGTTAGCTTAGCAACAGGAGAAAATGTATCCAAGTAATCTATACCTTCCTGTTGAGTGAACCCTTGAGCCACTAATCTTGCCTTGTATCGCTCCACTGTTCCATCTGGGTTATACTTAATAGTAAACACCCATTTACAACCTACAACATTTTTACCCTCAGGTAATGTCTCCACAGTCCAAGTCTTGTTAAGCTCAAGAGCATGAAGCTCTTCATTAGCCGCCTTAGTCCATTTTTCAGATTTCATGGCTTGAGAAAAAGTCTTTGGCTCTGTTTCTGTATTATAGGCCATGATATAGGATTGAAAAAGTGGAGTATATTTATCATAAGAAATGACAGAGGAAAGAGGATATGGTGTAGTCTTTTTAGGTGATGATATAGTGTTTGTAAGAACTGGTATAGGAGTTATAGGAGGTTGTATAGTAGTAATAGGAGAGATATTTTCTGTAGGTGGTAAAGTAGAAGTAAAAGGGACTAGTGAACAATGATAGTCAGAAAGATATCTAGGAGCTCTAGTAATTCGTTTAGACTTAGTAATGGGAACAGTACTAGAGTCTGTTTCAGGTGTCTCTGTGTTATTGAGTATGGTAGTACTAGGGTCTGATGCAGATGATGATGATGCAGATGCATTTGAAGGAATAAGAGAATCTTCATCAAGCAGAGGCAAACTATCAACAAAATGCAAAGGTGCAGGTAAAGGTAAGATGGTGTTTGGAAATATATCAACAGCTTTAGACAACAATTCACTAGTTTTAAAAGGAAAGCTAGTTTCTGTGAAAACAACATTCCGAGAAACAGAAATAACATGTGAATCCAAGTCTAGAACCTTATATCCTTTATATCCAGAAGGATATCCCAAGAAAACACAAGGTCTAGCACGAGGAGAAAATTTATTCCTTTCATGAGTATTTGTAGAAACATAACAAAGACAACCAAAATTCTTTAACATAGAGTAATCAGGTTTCTTCTTAAGTAACAATTCATATGGTGAGATATTACGCAGTAATGGTGAAGGTAAACGATTTATCAAGAAAGCTGCAGTAATAACACAATCACTCCAGTATTGTATAGGAATATTAGATTGGAAAAGTAAAGCTCTAGCTACATTAAGCAAATGTTGATGCTTTCTCTCAACAACAGAATTCTGTTGAGGAGTATAAGCACAAGAAAAATAGTGAATCATGCCTTGTTCTTTAATCAATTCAGTGAAAGCAAGTTCAGGAGCATTGTCAGAACGAATTGATTTTATTTTGGTATTGAATTGTGTAGAAACAAGTTTAATGAAAGCAGGAAAAACTGTAGAAACATCCTTTTTATTTCTTAGCATGTAAACCCAAGTTGTTCTTGTACAATCATCAACTAAGGTAAGAAAATATCTAAAACCTTCTATAGATTCAGTACTAAAAGGACCCCATATATCTAGATGAACAAGATCAAATGGTTCAACAGCAAGATTATTATGAGACACATAAGCTAATCTTTTCTGCTTAGCTAAAGGACATATAGAACATGGTGAAACATCACAGTCAAATGACTTTAAAGAAGGAATATGACTAACAAGTTTCTTCAGAACAAGAGATGATGGATGGCCTAGACGCTGATGCCAAAGACTTCCATCATTAATAACAGATCCAGAGAAAGAACATGCTGCAGGTGTTGATGTAGAGAGGGATGTGTTCTCAGTCTCAAGAATGTAAAGATTATGATAAAGTTTACCCCTCCCAATCATCAAGCCCTGAGAAAGTTCCTGGATTAAACAACAAGAAACATAGAAATGAGCAGAACAAGATAAAGATTTGACTAAAGAACTAACACTAATAAGATTGAACTTAAAATCCGGAACATGTAGAACATTATGTAATATCAATTGTTTAGTAATATGCACAGTGCCTGTATGAGTAATGGAGACCCTAGTACCATTAGGTAAAGTAACAGTGACTCCAGAAACAGACTTTAGTTCTCTAAACATTGCTAAATCTGAGCAAACATGGCTAGAAGCTCCACTATCTATAATCCAAGCATCATGTGGTAAGAATTTTTCTAAAGAGGATAGTATATGATTTTGAAAAGTGAGATTATTATTCTCATACTTAAGGCTGGTAGAAGGAAAAGGGATTATAGTACCAGAAGTAGAAGTATGAGCCATTAAACCATGTTCAGAGATTGTAGCATTTGGACTAGGGTTACTTGAAGAAGCTGCAGGCTCTTGAACTTGAACTTGAGCTTGAAACTGTGAGATCATTTGTTCTATTTGCTGAGGAGAAAAATCTTGAAGATTTGAATGATTTCCACCTTGTGCAACATATGGCAACTGATATACATTGGTTCCAGGGGTACCATACGGATTCATCATCATAGTATTGTAGGGATAGCCATCAGACGGATAAACACCATTCTCTGTATAGACATGAGCCACTGCATTAGCTTTCTGCATTGAGTTTGCATATGGCATCATTTGAGATGGAGATTGCATCCGAGGCTGATTTTGTATCATTGGTCCCCTTGGCTGTACCATTAACTGAGGATTAGTCTTATAAGGATAACCCTGACCAGCTATCTTCATTCCAGGTGGATAACCATGTACTTTGTAACATTTCTGAATAGTATGTCCCACTTTCCCACAGTGAGAACACACTGGTTTCTGAGATGGTCTAACAGTGTTGTAAGCTGCAACATAAGCATTATCAACATCATTCATCATGGGTGCAACACTCTGAAAAGCCACATTACCAACACAAGTAGTTGGTTTCACAGTCTTTTGGCGTTCATCTTGAGTAACAATGTTAAAAGCCTCCTCAATTGTGGGAATAGGTTTAAGCATCAAGATGTGACGTCTAGTCTGATCAAAACTTTCATTCAGTCCCATAAGGAACTTTGTAACTCGGCTTCTCTGTTGCAAACTTTCCCATTTAGCAGCTGCATCACATTCACAATGACCACAAGTACAGACTGGAAGTTCTACATAATTCCTATGTTCTTCCCAAAGAGTAAGTAGAGTAGTATAATATGTGGAGATATCCATAGATCCCTGCTCTATCTTACTAAGTTTCTGCTCTATATCAAAAATGCGTGGAGCATCATCTTGCTTAAAACGCATCAACAAATTGTTCCATATACCTTGAGCCGTGGAAATGAATAGTAGACTCTGACCAATTTTCTTGTCAACAGAATTCATCAACCAAGTACTAACAATGTCATTGCATCTAGACCAAGCACCAAAATCACGATGATCTTCAGGTGGTTTCAAAATCTTACCATTAATGAACCCCAATTTGTTTCTGATATTCAAAGCCATTAAGATCGAGCGACGCCAAGAATGAAAATCAGAAGCAGTCGTTAAACGATCCGAAACAAGAATAAGTCCAGCATGATCCGTACTATGTAGATAATATGGATTCTCGTATTGATTAACTGGATAAGAAGACTGTTCACCGGCGTTAATCGGAGGACGAACCACCGGAATCGTAGATGGAGGTACATAAGTTCCCATTCTCAGTTTAAGAACAAGGAATTACAAAGAAAGTGAGACGAATTTGGATAAAGAAACAAAGATTCGTCAACACTAGAGGTCAAGCGAAAGAAATCAAAGAAACAGAACGGAGAAATAGATTCCGGTGAACTGAGAAAAAAAAAAAAAAAGAAAATCGCAGAAAGCGATGATGAAGAAATCAAAAGATTCAAAAGAAATCAAACCGAGAAAATCTCTCTTCCGATGAAGAAGATGAATGCGGAAACTTCAGATTTAAGCTCTGATACCATAATAAACTCCGATACATCGGAAGTTTATCATCGGAAACGAGAGAGAATGAAGAAGCTGTAACAAACTCTTTATTCAACTTTAAACTCTGTTTACAACAACTTAACCCCTCTAATCACAACGTCATTAAGCTTATATACATAAGATTAAACCAAGATCAATAACCGGAAATAACCAACTGTAAACCGGTCCATATATCTCCAATACTGTTTACTCCGAGAATGCTCCGGAGAGGCTTCCATGTAACGAATTTCTGATTGGAGTATTATTGAGAGTAGCACGTTACATGAAATTGATTGTTCCTTGGATTCTGCTGATTCTCTTCAACACATACTGCAATTCCTTATATCCTTTGGGCAGAGAATTTGCTGCTGAGTTCCAGAGTGGGTTTTGGATGCCTCCGAAGTTCGCTTCTTTCTGTGCTGGCATGTTATACAGCCTTATCATCTCGTGTGTCATGGGTACTCTCACTACTATAAGGATGGAGGTAGGAGATCTCAATGTCAGGAGATTTCCTGATGGGGTTCCTCCTGAGAATTTTGTTGGGGATGGCCTACTACAAGGAGTTATTGGTGGAGTTGTCAAGTTCTTATGGAAATTATTAGTGTATATAGAGTGTTTAGAGAGTCTCTGTTGTAAATAGAGTCTTTAGTGATTTTGTTAATTGTATATAAACCTCACTTTGTGTAAACTTTATGAATTAATGAGAAAGAGATTCTTTGGTAATATGGTATCAGAGCGAGTAATCTCATTTTCTCCGTAACAAACTTCCGCTTCTTTTTTCATCGGAATCTCACCGGTTTTTTCGCCGGATTCTCTTCCGATTTCAACTCTTCTTGAGTTTCTTCAGCTCCGATTTGCTTCTTCGCTGTTCTCCTATGCATTTTCCAGCTTCTTTCATTCAAATCGAAGCTGAATTTTGATTTCAATGGGAAAACGCAACTGCAAATCGAAGTATCGTCGTTCTCTTGGTCTCGATTCACCAGAATCCGGCACTGCAGTGTCACCTCGAAGTCGCGGCGAAGCCTCTGTTCCTCCGCCGGCTAAAATGACTTCGGGATTGGTAAATCGCGATTCAGGTAGCTCCGATCGTGTTCCAGTTCATCGATCTATCTCCGTTCCGTCTCACGGTTCTTTTGAGGTATCAGATTCACCAGATAACATTCATTCTCCGTATCATTTGCATAGTTCCGATCATCCTGGCCTTATTTTAGTCTCCGATCCTCTTGATGGTAACAACTACAGTGTTTGGTGTGTTGCTATGACTACTAGTTTGGAAGCTAAGAATAAGATAGGTTTTCTAGATGGATCTATTGCGAAGCCTGTTGAATCTGATCCGTATCACAAAATCTGGTGCCGTTGTAATAGTATGGTGAAGTCTTGGTTGATGAATAGTGTTTCTAAGAAGATCTACACGAGCATTCTCTACATTAAGCATGCTTCTGATATCTGGAAGGATCTTCATACTCGCTTTCATAAGTCAAACCTACCTCGCCTCTACAAACTTCGACATCAGCTTCAATCTCTCCATCAAGGCAGCTTGGATTTGTCTAGTTACCATACTCAAACTCAAACATTGTGGGAAGAATTATCCAACATTCAAGTTACTCCCCACACTGTTGAAGATTTACTTGCAGAAAAGGAGACAAATCGTGTGATTGACTTCTTGATGGGACTTAATGAGAGTTATGAGAACATTCGCAGCCGTATATTGATGAAGAAGATCTTACCTACTCTATCTGAGATCTACAATCTGTTGGATCAAGAAGATAGTCAGAAGATGGTTAGGCCTGTTGCTACTGATCTTACCTCTGCTGCATTTCAAGTTTCTCAATCTCAGTCTTCAGGAACTGGTGCTCCTTCTTATCCAAGAAAAGACAGGCCATACTGTACTTTCTGTGGTAAAGTAGGTCATGTCATTGACAAATGCTACAAGAAGCATGGATATCCCACTAGTTTCAAGCCAAATCAGAGGAATGAGAAATCTTCTCTTGTTGCCAGTGTTGCTCTTGAAGATTCTGCATCTGCTAATGCTTCTGACATGACTAGTGATCTCTCTCCAGCTCAGATTCAGGCATTGATGTCCTTCTTGGCCAGTAAGCTTCAGCCTCCTGATTCCACTCCCACACCAGAAGTTAATTCTGTCTCAGTGTCTTCTGTGCCTTCTTCAACTTCCTCTGGTCCAATATCCGGTACAATTTTTCCTTCTATCTCTTGTTCTTTTGCCGGTATTGCTAGACCATATGTCTGTTCTATGAGTGGTGACCTCCCTGCTTTACATGCTTGGGTCATTGACTCTGGTGCCACCAATCATATCTCCCATGATCAATCTTCTTTCCTTTCCTTTAAACCTATGAATAATACTGTCAACCTTCCTAATGGTATTTCTGTGAGCATTGTTGGGATAGGTACTATACATTTGGGTAGAAATTTGATTCTTCATGATGTCTTATACATTCCTCAATTCAAATTCAACCTTCTTAGTGTTAGTGCCTTAACCAATAGCATGGGATGTCGTGTCTGGTTTGACAAATTCTCTTGTGGAATACAGGATCATACTCGGGGATTAATGATTGGAAAGGGTAGACAGGTGGCTAATCTCTACTTCTTGGACATTGAGTCTTTATCTTGTCAAGGTACTTCTCTTTCTGTGGTTGCTGCTTCAGTCTCTAGTCCTGAATTGTGGCACACACGCTTAGGTCATCCTGCTATGTCTAAAATTCAGTCTATGCAATCTATTCTTTCTTTAGAAAAAGTAAAAATCAATGCAGATCATCATTGTAAGATCTGTCATTTATCAAAACAAAAACATCTACCATTTGTATCCAAAAACAAAATAAGTGAAAATCCTTTTGACTTGGTTCATATTGACACTTGGGGTCCTTTTTCAGTTCCCACTCATGATGGTTTTCGATATTTCTTAACCATTGTAGATGACTGTTCTAGGGCTACTTGGGTTTATCTCCTTAGGAACAAGTCTGATGTCTTACAGGTTTTTCCAGTTTTTGTCAATATGGTAGAAACTCAATTTCAGAGTAAGATTAAGGGGGTTAGATCAGACAATGCTCCAGAACTCAATTTCACTTCCTTTTATCAATCTAAAGGAATCATTCCCTATCATTCTTGCCCTGAAACTCCTCAACAAAATTCAGTTGTTGAAAGAAAACACCAACATCTTCTTAATGTTGCTAGGTCCCTCTTCTTTCAATCTCAAATTCCCCTTCCCTATTGGGGTGACTGCATCCTTACTGCAGTTCATCTTATCAATCGTACTCCTGCTCCTATTCTACAGGACAAGAGTCCCTTTGAAGTCTTAACAAAGAAAATACCTGACTATTCTGAATTAAAAGTCTTTGGTTGTCTTTGTTATGCTTCTACTTCCCCTAAGAACAGACATAAATTCGATCCCAGAGCTCGTGCTTGTGCCTTTATTGGTTATCCTAATGGCTATAAAGGTTACAAATTACTGGATATTGAATCTAACACAATTCTTGTCTCTAGACATGTTGTGTTTCACGAACAGCTCTTTCCTTTTCTTGGATCTGATATTCCTCAGGATTCTCAACATTATTTTCCTGATCAGATTCCAATACTTCCTGTGGAAAGTCAATCTTCTGACGAAGGTACTTCTCTACCTTCTTCTTCTATAGAGATTCAACATTCTGTTGATCCTATAATTGATGTTCCTGAATCTTCTATTCAAGCATCCCACAGGAATACCAAAAAGCCTGCTTACCTTCAAGATTACTACTGTCATTCAGTAGAATCTTCAACCTTTCATGAAATCTCTTCTTATCTTTCTTATGGTAAAGTTTCTCCTCTTTATCTATCCTTTTTGGTTTCCATTGACAAAGAAAGAGAACCCTCAACCTATGCTGAGGCAAAAGAACTTCTGGTTTGGTGTGGAGCCATGGATGCTGAAGTGGATGCTCTTGAAGAGACTGAAACCTGGACCATCTGTACATTGCCACCTGACAAGACTCCTATTGGATGCAAATGGGTTTTCAAGGTCAAATTCAATTCAGATGGAACTGTTGAAAGGTACAAAGCTAGATTGGTAGCTAAAGGGTATACTCAACAGGCTGGTATTGATTATAATGAGACTTTCTCTCCAGTGGTTAAATTGACTTCAGTGAAACTGGTGCTTGCTTTGTCTGCTATTTACAATTTCTCTCTTACACAATTGGATATCTCCAATGCTTTTCTCAATGGTGACCTAGATGAGGAAATATACATGCATCTTCCTCCTGGTTATGCTGCTAGAAAAGGCAATTCTCTCCCTCCTAATGCCGTGTGTAAGCTTCAGAAATCCTTATATGGTCTCAAGCAAGCATCGCGACAGTGGTTTCTCAAATTTTCCACTACACTTATCTCTCTTGGTTTCACTCAGTCCTATGCTGATCATACTTGCTTTCTCAAGATTAATGCTACTCTGTTCTTATGTGTATTAGTCTATGTTGATGACATCATCATTGCAAGCAACAATGATTCAGAAGTTGATCTCTTAAAGTCTCAGTTACAATCTTTCTTTAAACTGCGGGATCTTGGTCCATTGAAGTATTTTCTTGGCTTGGAGATTGCCAGATCTTCTGAGGGAATTCATATTTGTCAGCGTAAGTATGCTCTTGATTTACTTGATGAAACTGGTCTACTTGGCTGCAAACCCTCTAGTATTCCTATGGATCCGCATATTAAGTTTTCTAAGGACCGTGGAGGTGATCTTGTTGATGCTGAATCATATAGACGTCTTATTGGGAGGTTGATGTATCTGCAAATTACTAGACCTGATATAGCTTTTGCTGTCAATAAGCTAAGTCAGTTTTCTCAAGCTCCTCGCAAATCACATCAACATGCTCTTTACAAGATCCTTCACTATGTCAAAGGTACAATTGGCCAAGGTCTGTTCTACTCTTCCAAGGCAGAACTTCAATTTCAGATGTTTGCTGATGCTGATTATGATTCTTGTCAAGATACTCGGCGCTCAACTTCTGGTTTCTGTCTATTCCTTGGTACTTCTCTTATATCTTGGAAATCTAAAAAGCAACAGGTTGTTTCCAAGAGTTCTGCAGAGGCTGAGTACCGTAGCTTGTCTAGTTCTACTGATGAACTTGTCTGGATCACTAATTTCTTGCAGGAGCTTCAGATTCCTCTATCCAAACCTACTATGCTTTTCTGTGATAATACTGCAGCCATTCATATTGCCACCAATGCAGTGTTTCATGAGCGCACCAAGCACATAGAAAAAGATTGTCACAGTATTCGTGAGCGTTTGGTAGCAGGTTTGTTTCAGTTGTTTCATGTCAGAACAGAACTGCAGCTTGCTGATCCATTTACTAAACCTCTATACCCTAACCAATTCCATCAGTTATTTAGCAAGATGGGTCTTCTCAATATTTTCGTCCCATCTTGAAGGGGCATATTAGTGTATATAGAGTGTTTAGAGAGTCTTTGTTGTAAATAGAGTCTTTAGTGAGTTTGTTAATTGTATATAAACCTCACTTTGTGTAAACTTTATGAATTAATGAGAAAGAGATTATTTGGTAATAGAAATATATGCAGATCCTTTGTGATTGGTATTTTCATAAACTTGTCTATTTCTTGGGGCCACCTCGTGGACTAATACATGTTCCTCCAAACGCGCCACACATGGGGTTATCCGGAGGCTGCTTTTCTTTATGGATGACAATGCTTTTGCTGTAAGTTCCATAATTTTTGTTTGTTAATTAATTCTCTTCCTTTATGCACCCTACCACAATGGAATTGTTGAGTAACTAGTTGTCTTTATTCCCTACAGGCCCTTGCCATCAGCGTATATGTGCCTTTCCTCTTTGTTCTTCTGCCATTCAGTTGGATGGATTGTTTTAGAAACTGTTGGAGGCACCTATCTATCTGGAAACTCGCCTGTTATTCTTGGATACACGATGATTCTGTCATTTTCATTTGCTTACCTTGGAATCCTCTTCACTCTTGGTCATTACTCATTTCCAGCCATAGTCCGGTGGTTTACGTTTGGAGTTCACTTCCTAACAGTGAAATTGCCGTGTCTCTTGTGGGTTTTCTCAGTAGAAGCCTGCAAAAACATATCTGTCATTGAGGATGCCTTCGTCTCGTGCTTTAAAATTGATGTTCTGCCCCGGATAACTGGATGTTGGCTCGAATTCTGCACCTCCCGGTGGATCGGATTTCACTTCATAACAGTGAAATTGCCATGTCTCTTGTGGGGTTTCTCAGTAAAAGCCTGCAAAAAACTATCTTTCATTGAGCATGCCTTTGTCTTGTGCCTTAAAATTGGTGTTCTGCCTTGGATAATTGGATGGTGGCTAGTAATCTGCACTTCCCCTTTGTTTGAAACCACAAATTCCCAGAGATTTGAGATTCTTTCACACTTCCCAGGCATGATGATCTTACGTTGGTGTTTAGGATTCTGTTGCTTGATAATTGCCGACTCTTATAGGGAACTTATCCAGGAGGTAATAGTTTAAGTTTCTGTTTCACCCCAACGAAATCTTATTCTTTTATCAGAATTTTCCTCACTTTCTCCTTCTTTGACAGATCATTCATAAACGAGCTTTTTGGTATCTCCTAGATGTCACAGATCCAGACTACAAGATCACCAAACTAAATTTTGGTTACAGCCTCTTTGTGATTGCTTTTCATGGGGTATTGTTGGTGATTTTGACTCACTTACCAATTAAAGCCATTACAAGTATCAGCCCATCCTTTTTTCCTCTTGATTTATGGTAAGCTTAGTGTGTTTGCTTCCCTCTGAACCGTACCTTATATCGTTTCTAATTTCTTGTATCTTGACCAAAACGCAGGGTTAACCATGAAAAGCCTTTTCTTGGTGCATACTCGATTTATTTCAACCTACTGAGATACGGTCCGCAATGGTTACTCAAACATACTATACCAGCTATGAGACTCATTGTTCACAACTGGATTATCACTGTTAGTGCTTGGCTTCAGCTGAGTGATTTCATGCTGGTAATTCTGCGAGGAGAAGACTTTCACCGTACTGATCAGAATGTGAGACCAATGATGCAACCAAGAAGGCCGTATGATGATAATCTAATGTTTCTATTGTATTCCATAGCTGAAGGCTCAGTGGTCACTATGCATGAATATCAGAATGCTGAAGACGATAATCAAGACCAAAGAGATAACAGGTAGTTAACTGATATAGATACAACATTTTAAGAAAATCATAGAACTGTTGTGATAAGTTGCAATTTCAGGTTTCTGCCGAGGATTGGCTTGATGTTGGTGTTAGCTGCTTTGAGTTTGTTCCTCATGAGTACAGCCTTCATGGCTTTGCCAATTTTGGCGGGAAGAGTATTCTCTGACTCTCTCTCTTTCATCATGCTAAGATTGGAATCAAACATGACGGTTAGTTGTAGTTTCTTCATATCTTGCTTTGTATGTCCTTTTTCTTCTATACACTTCTTTCGTTTTAAGCCTGTGTTTGCAAATCTTGTGATTGTAGATCTTTTTGCTTTCTGGATTGGATGTTATATCCTGCGAGCAATCTATGACAGCACTTGCTTTGCATTTGATCATACCCGGAGGGGAAGAACCGATTTACTTCTCAAATATATCTGGATACGTATACGAATTGGCTTGTTTTTCTCCATCTGGGTAAGAAACCTTCCATTTCCACCAAAAACTCTTGGGAAATATGACTTTTAAAACCTTTTGCAATCTCTGATTAACAGATCTCTGTCATCCCCGGATTTCTTGGTCTACTCATCGACCTTATGATCATCATACCATCACGAGTGCCACTAAATGAATCACCAGTTTATTTCTTGATCCAAGATTGGTTAATTGGAGTAGTGCTGCTTCACATATGGACCTTTCTGGTAAGAGAATCATGAAATAGTGATTTCAACAAGGACTGAGTTATTTTTTGCAGCTAACGTATTTGCTTAGCTTCTTCACCGCATCTAGGCTTCACAGAAGATGACATATGTGTCATAAAGTCCCAACCTATCCAGCTACAAGCACATAAGATAGAAGAGCAGCGAGTGGACATGGCTAGCTTCTTCACCGCATCTTGGTTGGCTAATTTTATTGGTTGCGGTTTGGAGTGGATCAGAAAGGCTCCACTTACGGCAACGATCCAGCATGGATCATTTTCAAGACCCTCTGTTTCCTCTGTTCTAGCGGCAGAAGTACTTGCTTCGAAGGTGGCGATCAGCGCAGCCTTAGCATTGGGTGTTTCAAGACTGGCTTGTTACTCGGATTGTCAAGATCTCATTCTTCTTCTCAATGCCGGTGGCCTAGCAAACAAGCTCGAAGGTATCTTAGCGGATTTCAGTGAGCTTAGTTCTAAGTTTATCTCGATTTCCTTTTATTTTGTACCTCGATTCGAGAACACTGAGGCTGATTCTCTGGCAAAGACTAGCCTTACATCTTGTATCATCTCCTCTAGCGATAGAGTTTGAGTTATCTTTATAAAAGTTGGTTCACAAAAAAAACGTATTTGCTTTTTCTCATAGACAATGCTCACACCTATCAACTGGCTTGCGACTAAGGCATGGCGGCTAAAGTTTGAGAGAATAAGAAACGTGGGAATCAATAGACTTCCTTCAATGTGGCTGCTTGGAGATGTGATTGGTTCCATCATAAACACACTTGTAACCACACTCTCCATCCCTTACCTGCTTGCAAAGGCTCTATTCCCGTTGCTTGGATTCTCCCAAAGCATCAATTTAGCTGTTGAACGGTGTATTTGGCCGGCGTTATTAGCTATGATCACAGTCTGGTTTATGGCCAAGCTAACACGTGATCTCATTATCTACCTTCACCAGTTGGTCTTCAATGAAAGGTATCTGGTGGGTGAAAGAGTGGACAATTTGACTGAAGATCCAGAGCAGGGGATAATCATCCATGGAACATGACCAACAAGGACTTTTTTGTTCATAGTCAAGTCAATATGTTAATATCTTTTGCAATGTTTAGTTTCTGAATTTGACAGTAATTTGAGGTAACCAAATTGAGAGTAGACATGTATAGTGTGCCTTACACTCTTATTTTTTGACCGAAATATTGGAATCATAGTGACATCTTTAACACTTATCTGTTTAGCAGATTTCATGCTTTCGATTTCGTTTAGTTTGAAACAATATGAACCAGTCGGTTCAAAATTTTGGTTTAACACTTTAACTCGGTTAAACAAACGCAATTACGCAAATATACATCGAGTGTTGATGATGATTTGGTGTTCATGTTCTTGGCGTGTAGCTTCAACGTGGATGCTCGTTTTACTAGATTAATCTTAATCAGCTTGGATTTACCCTTTAAAGTTGCCAAAAATTACCACCCGTACCTTCAACATGGATACCAATGTCTTCAGAAAATGTCATAATTGTTCCGAGCCAACGAGCTGAATCTGAAAGCTTCTAGAATGTTCATCAGGAATACCAACCAAAGTTACTGAAGAATCTTCAATTAAACCACAAGGAAGCTCAAGTAGTACATGCCTTAAACCAGACAAATCTCCATCAAATGCAGTGACAAAATCCGGACAGTTCCTTCCAAGTTCGTTAGAGACCATAGCAGAAGAAGAAGCTCCTTTCTCTTTATTGATCAGAAAAACCAAATCTTTCATGGCCAATGTAGCTTCTTCAATCCCTTGAGCAGTTTCTGGCAAAGCATTTTTTTTATAAAAGGTTCTATTTGTTTTACTGAAGTCAATATGACCTAATTAAAAATCTGATCTCTTCATAAATGTTGTAAATAATTAAATTATCTATATATACATTTTTGCAACATTTTATGAAATAAATCCTCAAATTGCAACTTATTTACAAAGAATGCCATTGGCATTAATTATTATCAATTAATTAAGATTCTTAATTACTAGCATTTCTTTATCTAATATATTTCCATCAATTCTAACTACTTAAGAAAAGGAGAAATTTTAGGACATTGTTAATATTATACTTTATTGAAAGATAAATATTATAGTTATTTAAAGTTTATTAAACGTTTAAAATATTTAACGGAAAAAATGTTTAGAATATATATAATATGTGAAATCTATAAAAATTAAATAATCATTTGAAATAAAACTTTAAATTGATTTGAATTATAAATGTTTTAATAAAATTATTATTCAAACAAAAACTAATGTTTAATTTCACCGAACAGGATTAGATGGTATGACGGATTTATAATATTATAATATATGAAATTTACAACAATTAAATAACTATTTGAAAGAAAACTTTTAAATTGATATGAATTATATATCTTTTAAATCAAAGTATTATTAAAACAAAAATAAGAAAATAATGTTTAATTTCACTGAACGGGGTTAGATGGTATGACGGGTTTAGGTCGATAGTAATACGAGACGGTATACCACGGGTGAAATCCATTAGATATGTTTAATTTCACTGAACAGTATTAGATGGTAGGACAGGTTTGGGTCGATAGTAATACGAGACTGTATACTACGGGTGAAATCCTAGATATAACAATCAAAATAAAATTATACTATCTTAAACACTAAACAAAACAAACAATTTTAACAAAATAAATATAATTTAAATTTAAATTATATAGTTATAATCTAGATTTTAACTTAATGAACTGTATGTTATTGTTTCTATATTTTTAAACAGTAAAAATTAAACATAGTAATTGTACACTAAAAATATATAGATATAAGAATTGTACATTTAAAAAATACAAAACATTAAATCATATATATTTTTAATCTACTAATCAAATTAAATTTTTATTTTTTAAAAAAAATATAGTTAAAAAAAATTATAGTCCCGCGGTGTACCGCGGGTTATAATCTAGTTATCTGTATAAATCAAACTTGTTGAATTAATGTGAACACAATGATGAGCTTTATAACGAAAAAAATAAGGAAAGAAAACAAAATGATTCTGGTGGATATGCGACACTTATAAATAACTAGATTTATCTCACGGAACACAATTTTTTATTATTATTAGAAGACATTAAACTAATATAAATATCTAAATACAATACACTCGTAAATCATTACAACTAAATAAAATGTTATTTTGAGGTTTTGTTTGTAAACATAAAAGAAATATAATAATTGTGATTTTATTGTGTAAAGTCCATTCTAAACCCCAAATATTGATATTTAAACAAATAAATATCTATATATATATATTATCTTTTTGCTTAAGAACAATATTTAAATATCAACCTTAATTTTTAAGATAATGTGACCTTAGTATAAATTCTAGTTTAAAATGAAAAAATTAAGTTAAGAATTTACTTTCAGATTAACCAAAACTACAAATGTAAGCAAAACATGTTAAAAAAATAAAGAACATACGATTAGGCACATATCAGAAGAAGTTTTCTATCTCCAACTTTGTACGGCCCACTCGGCCACTTCTTCTTCTTTCTTGTAGTCTTCTACCTCTTTTCATTTTCAATGCTATACTTGTATCCATAGCATTTAGTATGAAAGTAAACAAAAACAAAAGCAAGTTATGTTGATTCGAAAATAAACAGAAATGACGATACTAAAATTCTATGAACATAGAAAAATGGAAGACCAACCTGAGCATCGGTGTCAATCTAGACATGGCCTTTTAGTTTTCTCCATGGCCCTAGCTACTTTCTACTTGTGGTGCTTATTAAGCTTCTTCAACACACTTGTGCTGCAATGTGATCACCACCACAAGAACTAAACATATTCCATGAAATTGAGAATTCATTTTGTTCATAAAGAAAGAGGAGTCCATTTTTAAAATGATCGACGTACTCTCATTTTTTTTCCTTCTTTTCATCACATTTAGCCTTTTTATTAATCCAGAAGAGCAAAAAAAAAGCTAAGTAGAGTATGAAAATGGTTTAAGAAAAAGGAAATCGACATGACTCTGATTTGAAAGCATCTGAGCGTTATTAATCACACTAACCTAAACGTTCATCTTCCCAAGTTTGCTTTACGTTCTTCTTTGCATTCTTCTCTTTCTCATTTCATATAAAGGAATTTCTCCCCAAGAAAGTTATAGACTTCAAGATTTAAATTACATCACGTATTTGAGAGAGTGGGCAGATTAGTTGCAGAGGTGAGATAATTAATGAACAGTTTCAAGATCGTGATATTGTGTGAGAAATTTTAGGGATATCTCTATAATAGTTTTTTTTTAAGTAGAACTGAATTTGCGGTTTTTTTTTTTTGACGGCACTGAATTCGCGATTAAGGCTACGGCTATTTTATAGTTAATAAGGATACGGTTAGTTTATAGTTAATACGGATACGGTCATATACAAATGAAATAATACGGAAGGAAAACAAACAAATCTATCTGGAGATTCATGAGTGTACCACGATGATGATTGATTTTTGATGCATCTTAATTATCGTCTAATTTTGTCATCATTTTTTTTTCTTTTGTCAAATATATTTATGTCATCTTTGTGGCCTAAAATTTCTTTCCATAAAATCTAAACAAAAATGTAGAAATTTGATCAACAAAATTATAATTAGAGCCAATAGTAGCCAATATACATGAGCATATAAGAGCATCTACATCACAAAAACATTAGTGACTGTCTTCCCCTAATAAAAAATATAAAGTTGAAAAAAATTATTATTATAATTATGGATGTCTTTAAAACTAAAGACATCACATTTTGAGAAGAATATCTTAAGTTTTAAAGATACACTAATTATAATATTAATTTTTAGCTTTATATTTATTTTATTAGGGGAAGACACCCAATAATAGTTGTATGATAGAGATGGTCTAATAAACATACATGGAAATGGATAATGACGTGAGGTTGTACACATCGAGCTCATATTGTTCTTAAAGTTGAAAGAAATGCAGAGAAATGATCTCTTGTTTAAGCTTAGAGACTGTAGCTTTCCATATCTCAGATATTTTTTTTGGTAGGCGAGGGATGTCCCCTACAATTTATTAATTAACTTAAAAGAATTACAAACGAACATTGCGTGAGAAACCTGTCCCATTAGCATCCTCTAACATAGTCAAATAAATCATATCAGGGCAATAATCAAAAAAATGAATCCTAACTGTAACGAAAACGCATAGTTTGCTAATCCATCGGCTAGACGATTAACTTCCCTATACACATGAGTAACCCGGATTAACCAGTCCCTTGATAAAAAGCCTTAGCACAGGCGTACCAGGAAGGCAAGCGGATGAACCTCACTTATCCCTGCTTGCAGAAATCCAACCACCAACTCCGAATCCAACTCTAACTCCACTCGTCGAAACCCTTTCTCCCAGGCAATCACCAACCCGTAGTACGCACCCCAAAGCTCCGCCAATGGTGCAGTACAAATACCTATATTAAGTGCGAATCCTCCTAGCCATAAACTTTTCTCATCCCGAATTATCCCTCCAGCAGTGGCCAGCCCTGGGTTACCTCGAGAAGCCCCATCGGTAGTGAGTTTTACCCACCCTGCACTCGGCTTCCTCCAACACGCTGCTCAATACGCTCATTCATTTGTGCTCCACACCTAACCACAACATGAGCTCGCCGGACCTCATCTGCCATATCTTTCACAAACCTCACTCGGTCCCGACAAGTTCTTCTCTCCCCAAAAACATCACTACATCTCCACTTCCATCCCCACCATACCGCCATACTAAACAACGTTGGCCACTCCTCACTACTAGTGTCACATCCAGCCCCTAAGTTCTTAAACAACCACTCCAACAGGGACTTAGCAAAAAATACCTGTTGTCGTCTTCGAGGCACCAGTCTCCTCCAAATTCCTACCATCGCCGGACAGTCCCGCAGCACATGTATAATTGATTCCTCGCCACCATTACACACCTGACAGATTCCACTCTCACTCAGATGTCGTCTAACCCGTTATGCATTCGTCATTATAACTTGGTGACTAACCAACCAGAGAAACACACGCACCCGTTCTGGAGCCACTACACGCCAAATCCGCTGATAAAAACTCGCCATACATGGTCGGGATTCGTCATCAAATGTCAGCAAGGAGTAGGCCAACCGTACCGAGAACTCCCCATTCGGATTACCCTGCCAAGACAATTTATCACACATACCCGACACACCTTTCACCACAACCGCCAGCAGCCTTTGTATTATATTAACCGGAAGATATTGACTCAGCCAAGTCATATCCCAGCCCATATCCTCCGACCAATAGCTCTCTATGTGTCTATCAATCTCATCGTGCGGTACCGACGTTGTCACCCTCATCAACAACGGTTCATCAATTAACCATCTATCCCTCCAGAATTGAATAGATTTCCCATCACCAAGTACGCAACCTATCCCTGGCAACACAACCTCTCTCATCCCCACTCCCACACTCCGCCATGTTGAAGACCAAGTACCTTTGGGTACCATCCAAGAATAGTCATGAACATCTCCCACCTTATACTTACTACTCAACACTCTTGCCCAAAGACTCTTTTTATCATGCAATAAACGCCATCCCACTTCTGCCTTAGGCTTACACACCTTCTTCCACGACAACAAGTGTTGTTTCTTTTTTTCCTAAAGTACTTCCCCAAAGAAAAGCCCGTGATACCTTATCCAAACTCTCCAATGTTGATGCTGGAAGTAAAATAGCACTCATTGAATGGACTGGTATCGATGACAGAACAACTTTTGTAAGCGTTAACTTCCCTGCCAGACTCAGAGATCTACTCTTCCAACCTGCCAACCGAGAAGACACCCTCTC
>NW_003302553.1:2617315-2663673 GCF_000004255.2 Arabidopsis lyrata subsp. lyrata
CATCCTTTTCGTCTTTTCTTCCGTCTCATGGAATGAACTGCCTCCTGCACCACCATAATGTTATCAATACTCAACCTTGTGGATGTCGGAATCCGCAATACAAATTTTATGATGTGTATCGGATCGTCTAGCCTTGCTAATTCGAACAACAATCGTAAGAAGAAAACAAGAGAGTAAAATGTGTGTATCTGTTTATTGCTCAAGAAAATTTCCTCCCCCAATACAATGGTTTTCGTTTCCTATTTATAATTACATGATTTGAAACCGAAGTCGCTCATCAAGCCGCAGATCTCGCCTCCATTATTGCTTCCGTTTCGAATCTTCCCGATCTCGCATATCCCGTGCAACCCGCCTTTCATTTAACTCGTGGGATCCCGCCGTTTTACTCGAACTGGGCTTGAACTTATTGGGCCGCTCTTTTCGTCCCCTGGATCGGGCCGACGGCCCACTTCGTCTTATTGATCCACTATCTTTCCGGGCCGGATCCGAACTGCGGGATCCGACACCAACAGTTTGCCCCCCAAGTGTTCCGAAGTATTCACTTCGGGATACTTTAAATAACAAACTCTTCTCGGGCTCGGAGATTTCGTCATTAATTCCGCTTTCCCCGGGATTTGGTTCCTCGACCGAAGTGACGTTTCGAGATCTTAGGATATAAATTTTCCCGCGGATCGAGGGATTCTTCTCGGGATGAGGGCGGCGTTTCGAGTTCCTAGGGTTTCCATATTCCCGCCAGAGATTCCTATTAATACTTGTTTGGACTCTTCGGGTTCTGCACAACCGCTTCAAGTTCGCTCATACTTCGTCGTCTGCTTAT
Organism: Arabidopsis lyrata subsp. lyrata; assembly: GCF_000004255.2. NCBI lineage: Eukaryota > Viridiplantae > Streptophyta > Magnoliopsida > Brassicales > Brassicaceae > Arabidopsis > Arabidopsis lyrata. The sequence continues at coordinate 2,618,133 of NW_003302553.1, forward strand.
TTAAGGTACCGAACCTTCTCCTCTTTTTTCTCTTAACACTCTTCCGATTACGCTTAGTTCTTGCTATTTAGTTCCGGATTCGTGTTAGTTCACCGCTCTAGATTAGTTCCGTGCTAGATTTAGGCCAGAGATCTAAAAGATTTCTTAGATTTTCAGCCCTATGCTCCGAAATTGTTCGCTGTTCTTCAACTCCTCCGCCGTGTTCTTGATATTCCGTTGAATCGCAACCGTTTTCCGAAGAACATCAACCGCTTAATCTTTCCGGTTTCTGGGTTTTCACGAAATCTTCGAAGTTTGCTCAAGCGTGTTCTTGAGCTGTTCTTGAAATATCTTCCCAAATCCCTGGCGCCAGATCTTGTTTAGTCTCTACATCTTCCTTAATTACGTTATGGCTCCGAAGCGAAGCAGGAAGATCCAGAATGAGACTCACATCATGTAAGGCGAGTTCGGGAAGTATTTTTCTTCAAATCTCGACAATAAAAAGCTGGCTCTGCTGAAAGGTGCCTGCCAGATCCCTCGTCGAGTCTCCTTGATTACTCCGGGTCCGACAGATTCTCCGGAGTCTCCACCTACCGGTCACACTTGCGCTTTTGAAATTTTCTTTTCGGAATGCGGGCTATCTTTTCCGCTTCCCGGCCTTTTGGTCGAATTGATGCACGAGCTCGGAATCGCACTTCCTCAACTATGTCCAAATGTAGTTAGGACCGTCCTGTGCCTCCAGACCCTTGCAGAGGAAAATGGATACCGTATCACGCTATCCGACGTACTCCATCTTTATACAGTAAAGAAGGGGCGAACTCCGGGGACGTTTTTCCTCAGTCCTCGGAGTAATTTCAGAGTCTTCGGGGATTTTCCCGAAAAGGACGAGCAATGGAGAAAGTCCTACTTCTTCTTCGCTGTAGACGAATTTTCTTATGGTCCAAACACGGATTATTTCGTTCGTGAATGGACTCGTCGTCCCGGTAGATAGCTCCTTAGGTTTTTCACTGCTTTTCACTCGTCTTTTTTTTCCTTTCTAATCCGTCAATATTTTTGCTTTTGCAGCTAAACTTCCGAAGAAAACGCTTTCTCATACTTTTGCGGGGCAATTCGTAAAGATTTGCAATAGCAGCGACCTGTCGTGGGAATTGTTCACTTGCGAACGCATCCGGAGTTCGTGTGCTCGAATTGTCTCGCGATCCGACCTCATTTCCTCCACTCCTCCCTCCTCCCCTACTGTCGCCACTAACATGTCTCCACTTTCCTACCGCGAAGAGAAGAGGCTCCAAAAGGAAAGGGAAAAAGCGAGAGAAGCGAGAGAGAAAGAAGATAAGGCCAGGATGGTGAAGGCCTTGGATGAAGGGAAGTCCAGATCTTCATCTGGTAAAGGGAAGAACTCGGGTACCGTAGATCCGATTTCCGAATCGAAGACCTCTGATCACCGTGATCTAAAGAAGGTGTCTTCGGGAAAAGACCTAATCCGGATCTCGGATTCTCGCTCCTCCCGATCTTCTCGGGAAAAAGAAATTTCTGAAGGAGGTCATAGTGCAACCTCCTCAAGGAAACGCAGGAACGAGGAATCTGAAGTTCCTTCCCTCCAACGCAAGAGTCGTTCTCGTCTGAACGAAGAGAAAAATCCTTCCGAGGATGTTGGGACTAGTCTGGGGTCAAAACCAGAAGAAAAAGAAGATCCACAACGGGCCCCGGAGTCCGACTTGCCAACTCAGCTTCTTGTCCTGCCTTCGCGGGACTCTGAGAACCGGGGATCCGTCCGTCAGGAGATTCCGATCCCCACTGGTAAGTAGAGTCACTTCGAGTTCATTTTGACGTTTTATTTTATTTTAACAGCTCCTCCGAAGTCACCAGCTGATTTCATGAGGAACTTTACTCCTGTTGGGATGAGGATTCCTCCCTTTAGTGACTTGAAGGAGGTCAACAGAGCGAACTACTTTCGCTTCGCTGATAAACTCGGAGAGGTAATTCTTTGAACTCTTCTCCTCCTTTTATAAAAATAAGAACTTTTCTTTCCGTCCTCATGAATCTTCGTTTTGACAGTTAATGCTCGAGTACAACACCACCTTCTCCTGCCACGAGTCCCAGCTCTTTCCTGTTAACGAGCTAGATGGTCTCAGGGCCCGGATCGCCGAACTCGAAGAAGAAGTCCGTCAACTCAAGGAGATGGAGGAAGAAAATGCCAGGGCGGTGGCAAAGGCAAACGAGATCCGGGAGCGAATGCTGGAGGCCGAAGGTCGCTGCAACCTTCTTGACATTGCCAAGACTGATCTTTCCGAGAAGCTGAAGATTGGGAAGAACCTGTATCTCGAGGCATGTGAAAAGATTACCTCGCTGGAAGCTGAAGTTAAGCGAAGCGAGGAATGGTGCAAGATCGCTGCTGAGAAACGGGACGAGGAGCTCGCAGCAGCGAAAAAAGATGAAAGGTTGAGGCTCCGTGAACTCTATAGCGGACTCGCCTCGAAGCATGAGACCTACTACCAGGCCATCAGTGATAATGAGATGATTGGGACGCGTCTTGCCGAGACTCGGGCGAACCGAGAACTTCTTGAGGAGATTCTGAAGGGAGAGATTCCGGATTTAAAAGCCGAACTAGAGTCGGTAAAGAAAGACGAGGAAGAGGCTGAGAAGAAAGCTCGCGAGGTAAGCGCTCTCAGACCTCAACCAAATGAGTTTGCTCATCTCTTTGTAGCGACTCCCCCAGAGCCCGTGCAAGAGACATCTCTTCCCGAAGATGATGTCGCCATTGATGAGTTCGGCACTAATAAGGGTTTCATGACTGGCCAGGACTTCGAAGCTGCCGTTCTGCCCGAGGAGATGCAGCAAGATCCCGACGTTAAGGGTCAATGATCTGGTTCCGGGGTTGTGATGGCTAGTGCCCCCCTTTGTTGTTTTTATTTTTTAAACCCAAAATCTATTTATCGTTTTTTGAAGACTTGAATATTTCCCTTCTATTTTTATATAAGTCCTTTTGAATTTTAAATCCGGAGTATTCGAGAAATTTGAATACCTCGTAAGAAAAATTAAGAAATACTTAAGATTTCAACGAGATACGCAGTTTACATGAACTCAGAATTCATCCTTCAATGGATAAGGGAAATACTAAGAACGAGAGTTAAGTGGGTGTTCTTAATATAAAAAATGAGGATCGGGACTCGGAGTCCGCAGTAATCCCTAGTCTGTGTTGAACCAGACCCTTTTTTGCTAAGAAAAACTTAGGCTTATCTTTCAAGAATTACCAGAGGTCTGAGCTCGGTTTCGAGAAAAGTAGTTACGAGGTTCTTCTCGGTTTCACGGATTGCGAGATTATTCTCGGCTTCTTTGAAAGATGTTTAGAAGAATATAAACATTTTATTTGATTTAGAGACTGCACTCAAAGTTCGAGCTGCCTACGTACCCAAAGGTGGGGATCAAGTCTATCGTAGTTCGATTTACAATAATGAAAATAATAAAATACTTAAATAAAGTATCTCTTCAGATGAATGGAATTCCAAGCTCTTCGGACTGCTTTTCCTTCCATGTTTTCAAGGCGATAAACTCCATTGCGAACTACCTGAATAATTCGATAAGGACCTTCCCAGTTCACGCCTAACTTTCCCGCTCTGTCTTCGGCTGTATTTTGCTGAACTCTGCGTAATACTAATGTCCCAACATCGAAATGCCGATTTCGGACAGTCGAGTTATAGTATCGAGCTGCGGCATTCTGGTAATTTTGCATTCGAATCAAAGCTCGATCTCGTCGCTCCTCAATGGTATCAATAACGTCCACCATCAGTTCGCTATTTGCTGCCTCGTTCTGCGGGTTATTCATCCGTCTCGGACTTGGCACAGATATTTCAGCAGGGATTACAGCCTCCATTCCATAAACTAATGAAAATGGTGTTTCACCAGTTGCACGCCTAGGAGTAGTGCGAATTGCCCAGAGAACACTATGTAGTTCATTAAACCAAGTTCCTTTGTGCGACTTGAGTTTTTTCTTCAAAGTAGACAGAACAGTTTTGTTCATTGCTTCAGCTTGACCATTACCCTGCGGATAACGAGGCGTTGATCGACTGAGTCTGATCTGCCATTCTTCGCAGAAAGATTCGAATTGCCGTGAAATGAACTGAGGTCCGTTATCAGTAACGATCTCATATGGCAAACCGTGCCTACAAATGATGTCCTGCCAAATGAACTTGCGAACTTGAACCTGAGTTATGTTTACGTAGGCTGCCGCCTCTACCCACTTCGAGAAATAATCGGTAAGTACCAAGACAAATTTCACTCCACGAGTAGAAACATGAAGAGGCCCAATAATATCCATAGACCATTTCATAAATGGATAAGGCGAAGAGACTGATGATAATGGCTCGGTGGGTTGGTGAATTGAAGGCGCATGCTTCTGGCATTGCTCGCACTTCCGCGCATACTCCTCGCAATCCGCGATTAACGTGGGCCAGAAATATCCGTACTTTCTTACTTTATAAGCCAAAGAGCGACCTCCGGACTGATTTCCGCATACTCCGTCATGAATCTCTTTTATCACAGTACGGACCTGCTGTCCGAAAATACAGATCATGTCAGGACCCGAAATTCTAGTGAGTTCGAAACTAAGAAACTTTTTACTCAATTCCTGACGCTGAGCGAGGTAAGCTTCCATTCTGCCATCTTTTGCTTCATAGTCACCGGAAAATTGATTAGCAACGAGCTGCGAGTCGCAAAATGCCCGTAATTTTGTGACACCTATCCCAACCGCTAGACGAAGTCCTACAAGGAGAGACTCGTACTCCGTCTCGTTATTCGACGCATTAAATGCGAGACAAAATGACTGTTCAATTACTTCACCATATGGGGATTGTAATCGGATACCGATCTCGGAACCCTGTTTTGAGGACGCGCCGTCCACATGAAGTATCCAAGGTCCTTCACTTTCTTTGACTTCCACGGAGTCCAGAGGTAGTTCGATCAGAAAATCTGCGAGGACTTGTGATTTCAAGCTTGTCCTTGTTCGGAACTGAATATCATACTCGCTTAGCTCAATTGCCCATTTAACCAATCTTCCTGACTGACTCGGACTATGCAAAATTGCCCTTAAAGGTTGCGTGGTTAAGATAATAACCGTATGAGATTGAAAATACGGTCTTAGTTTCCGAGCCGAAGTAATTACTGCTAGAGCTAGCTTTTCTATCATCGGATATCTTGACTCCGCTCCCGAAAAAGACTTGCTTACATAGAAAATCGGTCTTTCCTCGTTCCGATCCAATCGCACTAACACTCCACTTACTGCGCTGTCGGAAACCGATACGTACAAGAAAAGTTCTTCTCCGAACTCGGGTTTCGCTAACACAGGAGGTTTGGACAAATAATCTTTTAGATTTTTGAAAGCCTTTTCGCAACTCTCATCCCAGATGAAATTCTTGTTTGCTTTTCGGAGCAGATTATAGAATGGAAGACACCTATCGGTTGACCTCGAGATGAATCGGTTCAAGGCTGCTATCCGTCCTGTGAGTCGCTGAACTTCCCGGATGTTGCGAGGCGAAGTCATCGCCAGAAAAGCGTTCAACTGTCGCGGATTAGCTTCGATTCCCCGCTCCGTGACAATGTAACCCAAAAACTCTCCCGAAGGAACTGCAAAAGTGCACTTGGTCGGGTTCAGTTTCATTCCGAACTTATTCAAAATTGCGAAGCACTGCTCTAGATGCTCAATATGCGAAGTGCTTGATATTGACTTCACCAACATATCGTCAATATACACTTCCATCGTTTTACCGAGGAGATCTTTGAACATCATATTCACCAACCGTTGATAAGTGGCTCCGGCATTTTTCAACCCGAACGGCATGACTATATAACAGTAAGTTCCACGGTCCGTGATGAAAGCTGTCTTTTCCTGGTCTTCCGGACTCATCAAAATTTGATTATACCCGGAAAAAGCATCCATAAAGGACATCATTTCGTGGCCCGTAGTTGACTCCACAAGTCGGTCGATGTGCGGAAGTGGGAAACTGTCTTTGGGACAGGCTTTATTAAGATCGGTAAAATCTACGCAAACCCGCCATTTCCCATTTTTCTTCTTGACTATAACAGGGTTTGCCAACCATTCTGGATATTTGACCTCGCGAATCAAACCGGCATCGAGCAGGCGCTGAACTTCGGCATTTACAGCCTCGGCTCGGTCTGGACCAAGTTTCCTGCGTTTTTGTTTTACTGGTTTGAAAGTCGGGTCAATGTTGAGCTCATGCGAAATGACCTTTGTATCGATCCCAGTCATCTCCTCGATTTTCCAGGCGAAAGTTTTTTGATTCCTTTTTAGGAAAGTTATCAGTTCGGCTCGGAGAGTTTCGCTTAATCCCGCTCCTATTCTCACAGTTTGATCTGGATACTCCTCATTAACTACCACTGCCTCAACGAGGTCACTGCTTATTTTTTTGACGGGATTTGCAGGCACCTCGAACTGTGGTTGCTATTGAATTTTAAGCTTATGACTGGACATGTAACACATCCTCGCAGCTCGCTGACTTCCCAGGATTTGCTTTACTCCGGACTTCGTAGGGAATTTCAAGCATTGATGATACGTTGAAGGTACTGCTTTCATCTCATAAATCCAGGGTGTTCCCAAGATAACATTATAAGCAGCCGGACGATCGAACACCGTGAACTCAATCATTTTGACTATGCCTTCTGCGCATACCGGGAGCACAATCGTTCCTAATGACATTGAAGTTTCGCTAGTAAAGGAAACCAAAGGAGATGGTGGCCCCCTTATATCTTGCTTCGATATCCCCATTCTTGTCAGAGTATCGAGGAAAATTAAATCCACCGAACTCCCAGTATCAATGAGAACCCGAGACACTTCGCAATGCGCAATGTCGAGTGTTATGATCAGAGCATCGTCGTGTGGTTTGTCAAGTTGACTTGTTTCTCTTTCGGAGAATGTCACTTCGGGTAATTGTTCCTCAGCAAGTCTGGCCTTCTTGATTATCGGGGTGGTTACCCTCCGTTCGTGTTGCTTGATTGCACTAATGGAGTCTCGAAATAGCTTGGATCCCCCCATAATCACCTGGATTTGCTTCTTCGGTCCTTTAAGAACATCAGGGGGCTGGATCCTTTTGGTTTTTTTGCTAGGAGGAGACGGTTCCTCTGTTCCTAATGTTTGCTCCGACGGATGAGTTGGCTCGAGTTCCGAAATATCGATTTAGGTTATTTCCCTGGATGCGAACTTGGCAGCCAGTAACCTTCCTAGAGCCTTGCAATCTTTCGTAGCATGCCCATTAACTTTGTGGATCTCGCAGTAGGCGTTTGGGTCACGAATCCACTTGTTACTCGGGAAAGCGCCGTTTTTGCTCTTTGGCGAGAAAGACTGCTTCGTAGGCGAATTCTTCGGAGAAACTTTTGGCTCCTCCCGACCCACTGAGAATGTGCTAGCTCCAGGCTTCCGAACTTCAGGTTGAACAGGTTTCTTCTGAGGAAGAAGTTGAGCAGGTTTCGGAGCTGCTTTGAACTTTTTTGCTAGAGCGGCCCGCTCTTCTTCCGCGTATATCCAGTTCGTTGCCCGATGGAGGGCGTCTTGAATAGTGGTTGGTCGGTTAACAACCAACTCTTCTCGGAAACGGGATTCGTGCCATAGACCGTTTTTGAGTGCAGCAATTGCTGCGGAATCAGACAGATTTGGGATTTGGACCATAATCTCTTTAAAGGAGGTGATGTAAGTCCGGAGCGGCTCTCCGGCTCCCTGTGAGAGGTTCCACAGCTGGGCATCAGTTACATCGCTCTTGATGAAGTATCCGTACTGCATGATGAAAGCAGTGGATAGTTGCTTGAAACTATCGATCGATCCTTCTTCTAGTTGAGTAAACCAGGTCAAAGCCGGCCCGGACAGGTTCTCGGCGAAGAGCTTGCATAAGCCTGCGTCTACTTCGTTTGGCTCCAAATGTACCCGACCTGCGGTCACCTGAAAAGACGCTAAAAATTCTTTGGGATCTCCCTTACCATCGTACCCCGGAAGTTTGACCTTTCTTTGGTCTCGAATTCGCAGGGCTACAATTCGTGGAGTAAAAGGAGTCCTTCTCGTCTCCTCGATCACTCTATCGACTTCGGGAGCCGAACTGGTGGCTTGATGAACCCTCGAACTCATTTCCCGAATCTGATTTTGTAAGCTCTGGATTTCCGGGTTGACCGGAAGGTGAGGTGGATAGGACTCGGTCTGAGGATGATGCGGGGTGCTGCCAAGATGAATGGGGAGAGGTGTTCTGGCTGGAACAAAAGGACCGCCGGCCGAATTTGAAGGTGCTTGAGCATGACGGGATCCATCTCCAGGTTCACTCTGAGAGCCAAGAGGCAAAGAAGATGGGAGTACGTTGTTCGGGGAAACGAGTCTAGGATCCTGAACCTCCGAAACGTTCGGACCATGAAAGTCCAAATGGCCGCGAGGTCCGCTGGTCCGCAAAGTTCCTACAAGAATTGTATCAACCCGATCCGCATAAGCATTATGGGCTGACCTGATTTCGGAACAACTCGCTGTGAGGACTGCGATTTGGCTGCCGCTTTGCTCTTCAAACGCTGAAAGCTTCTCAGACAACGCAGTGGTGGCGAGCTGCTGCTGGTCGGTCTTCTCGGACAGATCTTGTAGCAACTTCTTGATCTCGTCGAGGACTGAAGCCGGATCCGCTATGTCTGACATCTTTCCGATTGATATTCTGGAGTAAAAGACTAGAAATCCCCTCCTTCTAGCGCCAAATTGTGGATGTCGGAATCCGCAATACAAATTTTATGATGTGTATCGGATCGTCTAGCCTTGCTAATTCGAACAACAATCGTAAGAAGAAAACAAGAGAGTAAAATGTGTGTATCTGTTTATTGCTCAAGAAAATTTCCTCCCCCAATACAATGGTTTTCGTTTCCTATTTATAATTACATGATTTGAAACCGAAGTCGCTCATCAAGCCGCAGATCTCGCCTCCATTATTGCTTCCGTTTTGAATCTTCCCGATCTCGCACATCCCGTGCAACCCGCCTTTCATTTAACTCGTGGGATCCCGCCGTTTTACTCGAACTGGGCTTGAACCTATTGGGCCGCTCTTTTCGTCCCCTGGATCGGGCCGACGGCCCACTTCGTCTTATTGATCCACTATCTTTCCGGGCCGGATCCGAACTGCGGGATCCGACACCAACAAACCTCCCGGGGATAAAGCTTGCTTGAGCAGGACCAATTAGCTTTGAGATGACACTCTTCAGCCGATTCACCATCATCTTGGTAATTATTTTGAACAACACATTACATAGGCTGATTGGTCTAAACTGAGTAATGCGTTCAGGTTTTGTCACCTTTGCTAACAACACAACCAGAGCATCATTCGTCGATGGTGGTAGCACTCCTGTTATAAAAAACTCCAACACAAAACGCTTCACAGAACTCCCAACAGTTTCCCAACACTTCTGGTAAAACACTGGTTGGTAACCATCTGGTCCCGGAGCTTTAAAGCTCCCCATACTCTTCACAGCTACCTCAATCTCCTCTGAAGTAAACTGCTTATTCAGCGCATTCTGTTCAGCATTTGTCAGCCTTGCAAACCCTTCTTTTGGTAAGCTGCCCCGGATCTCACCAACATCCTCCAGGGAATACAAACGTTGGTAGTATTCTAGTGCTAGCTTCTCGAGCTCCACTTTGTCCGATACCCACCTATTATTCGTATCACGTAACATCTCAATTCTGTTCTTTTTTCTGCGGATAATTGTGGATGGGTGAAAGAAGGTCGTATTTCTATCTCCCAACTCCATAGAGTTTCTTCCTGCTCCAAACAGACATCTAAACTCTTCATTAATTGCTCTTCCTTAGCTAACAAATCATCTGATGGCACCACATCCAACAAGTCTTGTACTTCTTGTATCTCTCTACACAGACTCTCTTTGCGTGTATGGATATCTCCAAAGACTTCTCTATTCCATTTTTTTAACTTCCCCTGCAGCCCATGCAATGCTACCGGCGTCGGTATACTCGGATTCCATGAATTCACCAACAATTCTTTGTACCCTTCATGATTTAACCATGCCGCCTCGAACCGAAACGGCCTTCGACGTGGGTCTGTACTTTGCGTCGGACATAGCTGAACATACAACAGCCTATGGTCCGATGATAAAAAAGGAAGATGAGAAACTTCTGCCTCTTGCCACTTCAATCTCGCCTGCGGACAGCAAAAAGCTCTATCCAGCCTCTTTGCTACAAAAGTACTCTCCACCCGACCTCTCCTCCAAGTATACTTACTGTCTTTGAAGCCCAAATCGATCAGCGACATATCATTGATCCATTCTCCAAAGGCTAGTGAGTCCGGTGACAATCTCTGATGAGGACATCACCTCACCGGATCAAGCTGACGACCTAGAGGAAGATATACCACCATTACCTGATGCTCCTTTCATACCAGATAGACCATTAACAAGATCTGGAGCCCGGTTTCTACGAGAGAAATTTAACAACTACGTGGAGTCGCTACGTACTCAGCCTCGAACCAGACCAGCTTTGTAGCTGATTCAGTCAACTACAGTTGGAGCAAGATAAACCACCTATTACAGCTGCACCAATGTCACCATATCAAAACCAGTGGCCTATGATCCACACACAAGCTGGTTCCACCATCACCTCTGTCTTGGAGCCATAAACTAAGGTACGTGTTTGAATTATTTATTTAAATGATTCGTGCGTGTTTTCATCTTATTTCAATTTAAGAGAGTTAGAGAGAGTTTCTTTTTATTTTCGAACGATTATTGTATTTTGGTTATTTGGTTTTCTTTTTTTTATTTGTTGCGATTAATGTAAAAGGCTGATGTGGCCGTGAAATGTCTATAAGAGACTCCACAAACCCTCATGTATTTTTTCACCTTTGATGAAATAAAACGAAGATAAGATTCGGGCCATCCAAGACTGGCCTACACCCACAAGCATTAGTCAAGTGCAAAGCTTCCACGGAATGGCAAGTTTTTACCGTCGATTTGTTAAAGATTTCAGCACCATTGCAGCTCCACTTACCGCCCTCGTTAAAAAGAACGTGACTTTCACTTGGGGAGAAACACAAGAACATGCCTTCCAACGCTTAAAAGAAAGTCTGACCAGGGCACCGGTTTTAGCTTTACCGGATTTCAACAAAACATTCGAAGTCGAATGCGATGCTTCGGGAGTTGGTATAGGAGCCGTCCTTATGCAAGGAGGCAAACCAGTGGCCTATTTCAGTGAGAAACTAAGCGGAGCTACCTTGAATTATCCCACCTATGATGAAGAGCTTTACGCCTTGGTAAGAGCTATGGAGACTTGGCAACACTACCTAATGTCACGAGAATGCGTTATTCACACGGATCACGAAACTCTTCAACACCTCAGGGGTCAAACTACTCCTAAAAGAAGACATGCTAAATGGTTAGAGTTCATTGAAGCTTTTCCTTACATTATCAAGTATAAGAAAGGTAAAGAAAATGTGGTCGCCGATGCCCTCTCAAGACGTCATGCCCTAATCACCACTATGGAAGCAAAAGTGTTGGGATTCGAGTTCATTAAAGATCTTTATGAAGCTGATCCAGAGTTTGGAGAACAATACAAAGGGTGTGAGAAAGGCAGTATGGGAGCTTACCACAAGCACCAAGGATTTCTATTTCGAGACAAGAGACTTTGTATCCCGAAAGGCTCATTACGGGAATTGCTAGTTCGCGAAGCTCACGGTGGAGGTCTTATGGGCCATTTTGGAATTGACAAAACATTGGCCATTTCGAAGGAGCATTTTTATTGGCCACACTTGAAGAAATTCGTGGAGCATTTCTGCTCTCGTTGCGTAGCTTGCAAACAAGCCAAATCAAAGAGCCACCCGCATGGTCTTTATATGCCTTTGCCTATCCCCACAGCCCCGTGGGTTGACATCTCTATGGATTTTGTGTTGGGACTACCTATGATACAACACAAAGACTCCATATTCGTGGTCGTCGACCGCTTCTCGAAGATGGCTCATTTCATCCCTTGTGCCAAAACAAACGATGCCACACAAACTGCTACTCTTTTTTTCAAAGAGGTGGTGCGTCTACACGGTCTACCAAGGACTATAGTTTCGGACCGCGACACCAAATTTTTGGGCCATTTTTGGCGAACGTTATGGAAAAAGCTGGGCACCAAGTTACTATTTTCAACCACATGTCACCCTCAAACAGACGGACAAACCGAAGTGGTGAACCGTACCTTGTCTACCTTGTTAAGAGCTACCATCGGAAACAACTTGAAAAACTGGCTGGAGTGTATACCATTTGTTGAGTTTGCTTATAATAGGGCAGTACACTCGGCAACTAAGATGTCTCCATTTCAAGTGGTTTATGGATACAACCCCATTGCACCTTTGGATCTCGTCTCCATACCACAAGTGGAGCAAGTCAGCATCGAGGGAGTCAACAAGGCCGAATTCGTCAACAAACTACACCAACGGGTCCGAGATAACCTCCAAAAGAAAACAGAGCAATACGCCAAACATGCAAACCGTGGAATGAAGAAAGTAGTGTTCGAACCAGGGGAGTGGGTATGGCTCCACATGCGGCCAGAACGGTTCCCATCTAAGCGAAGCTCCAAGTTGGCACCCCGCGGTGAAGGACCATTCAAAATCGCAGAGAGGATTAACGACAACGCCTACCGTCTAGAATTACCAGGTGAGTTTAACATATCACATACCTTCAACGTCACTGACTTGGAGAGTTTTGCTGCAGATAATGGAGAAGTTTTGAGGTCAAAATCTCTTCAAGAAGGAGGGAATGATGAGGACATCACCTCACCGGATCAAGCTGACGACCTAGAGGAAGACATACCACCATTACCTGATGCTCCTTTCATACCAGATAGACCATTAACAAGATCTGGAGCCCAGTTTCTACGAGAGAAATTTAACAACTACGTGGAGTCGCTACTCAGCCTCGAACCAAACCAGCTTTGTACCGGATTCAGTGAATTACAGTTGGAGCAAGATAAACCACCTATTACAGCTGCACCAACGTCACCATATCAAGACCAGTGGCCTATGATCCACACACAAGCTGGTTCCACCATCACCTCTGTCTTGGAGCCATAAACTAAGGTACTTGTTTGAATTATTTATTTAAATGATTCTAACAGTTTGTTCGTGCGTGTTTTCATCTTATTTCAATTTAAGAGAGTTAGAGAGAGTTTCTTTTTATTTTCGAACGATTATTGTATTTTGGTTATTTGGTTTCCTTTTTTTTATTTGTTGCGATTAATGTAAAAGGTTGATGTGGCCGTGGAATGTCTATAAGAGACTCCACAAACCCTCATGTATTTTTTCACCTTTGATGAAATAAAACCTAGAACTTTCTTCTAAGAAGATCGCCGCTTTCTCTTGTATTTGTCGAGACACTCCAAAACAAGAGTTCACGTGTTTTATCACGGAGATCCATTCCATCCGTGTGGTACACCTCACTCCGCCGTCACGCCGCCTACTCTTGACTCGTTGAGAGAGCTCTCAGCCAGCACCGAGTCTGTTCACGCTTAATCATCTTATCTTGGATCGTGGAGAGAGCTTTCAGCCTTCTACGGATCTGTTTCTTGGCCGAGAAGTAACCTCAAATCATTGGGGTTTATATCAATCTCCCATTACCTCCTGTCCTCTCATCCAATCTTAAGATAGTATTAAAGTCGCCGCCAATTATTAACGGCCCTTCCAACCCATTAATCACTCCCCTTAGCTCCTCCCATAAGCCACTACGCCTGCTTACAGTTGGAGCTGCATACACCACCACTAAATTCATAGACTCGTCTCCATTCACTACCTTCGCGTGAATAAACTGCGCCGGTGAAACTACAATGTCCACTGTACCCACACAAGAACGCCACAACAGCCACAATCCTCCACTCTGCCCTGCTGCATCAGCGCGAAAAGAGTTCTCAAACCCTAACTGTTGACATATTCGACCCGCTTGCTCACCTTCAGCATGTGTCTCAAACAACGCCAGTACGTTCGTATCGAACTTCTTCAACAAATACCGTAACGATCTTCGAAAGTTGGATTTATTCACCCCCCGGCAATTCCATAACATACAATTCATGATGACTTGATAAAGATCACAAAGAAAAGTCGGGGCAAAAAGTTATTTGTCCGCAAGAACCACACCCGAATCCATTGAACCCTCATGGAGAACAAGATCCATAGATGTACCATCAGCTGTGGAGAGTTCACCAACCAACTCCCCCAATTTTCCACTCGTTTATGCCGGTTTCAAAACTGAATTACCCGTACACACACTCGTATAAGCACCCCCTGCTCTATCACCATTATCATGTTCAACTCTCAGCCTCTTTCCCGTCGCCAGACCACTAACCTCCCCACTAGTTGGCCCAAAAATCAACCCTCTGGTAGGAGCATTACCTTTCATGTTTTTCCCTTTAACCCCTGTATTTTTCCATGTCTTGTTACCACTGGTCTTTCTCTCCAACTCTACTGAACGTGTCCCGATTTTCTCTGTAACTGGCCTCCCAACAATCTGCTTCCCAACACTCCTATTCAAATCAATTACTTGGTTTACCACATTCGTATTCTGCTCATTCTCCTTGTTCTCCTCCTTAGAACAGATCTCCTTACTTAAAAACTGAACCTCTGTCTCACCTTCCAAACCACTGAAACTATTTGATAGGACCATTGGAACTTGGGAACAGTCCCGTACCCTATCCAGCCCCTGTTGAGTCTGCCTCTCACCTGAACCTCCTGCAGAGAACACCTTCACACCTTGTGCCCCTGTTTTCCCAGACCGTCGCCCTGTGTTTCTCACCTCAGTGAATCCATCACTTACTTTTGCAACTGCCTCTAGACCTACTTCACTTTCTGACACTGTTACATTCCCTGCCACTGTCTGCTGCACAACCAGCTCGAAAACTCTCTTTGGACAGACGCTCCCTGCATGACCAAACACACCACATACCGGACAGATATTACTCAGCCCTTCGTATGACACATAATACCGCTCCCCATTCACCATTATCGTTCCCTTCAACGGTTTTTTCAGATTAACCTCTACACAAACTCGAGCAAACCGTGCCCTCTCCACCCTCACCGTCGTCAAGTCCACCTTAATTGGTTTTCCCAAACCCTCAGCTATCCCCATCAAAATAGTACGATGATAGAAATTGATTGGTAGATTTGCAATCCGCACCCATACCGGAGTTGTAACGATCTCATCACGCAGAGGATCAAAGTCCGGTGACCAAGCCTTCACCATCATAATACTCCCGAAGACTCTCCATGGACCACTTGTGACTGCCTCCAAATACTCCTCTTCCAAGGCAAAACGGAGCATGAAGAATTACCTCGGCAAATCCAACACCATCAGTCCACCCTTAAGCTTCTACAACTCTCTTACTTTCCGATTCAACGCAGCAATCGTGATGTGACGACCCAAAACTTTCACAATCATACAGCGCCGGTACAAACCATTCATCGCATCCAATACTTCTCTCCCAATTTTGACCACAGCCTCGCCATCTTCACCGCTTGGAAACTCCAAGCTCATACGTGACATCACAAAGCCCTCTTCTACAACCATCTCCGGGATCGGAATCCCTCCTCCGTTACAGCCCTGAACTTTCTCAACCCACAGCCTAGATCCATCTGAACTCAACCCAGGTGGCCGACCATCCTCTTCCATCGATTCATCTTGTTCCCTTGTGTCTGTAACCCTAGCACCGCCAGAGCTCGTGTCGCCCATAACAGAAGTGTGTTATAATACTAGTTTTCCATATCTCAGATATTGGAGAGAAGTTCTTGAAGGTTGATCAGATGCATTTTTAGGAACATTTGCAAGGTCCCTGAACATTGCAGGCTTATTAGAACTCAAAATAAGGTAGGGAAACATGGCGGACCTAGAAGGCTAGAAATAATTTTTATCCAGGTCAAAATTATAAAATAGAAAAAACAATTACATATAAATATAAATATAATATAAATTCTAAGATATATCTAAATTTGAGATCACCAAAAAAAAAGATATATCTAAATTTGTGGGGGCTTTTGGAGTTTTAAACACAAATGTAATGGTGTCAAAAATGCAAAATTTGTCAATTTCCCATTAGAAGTTTAGAACTAATTAAATATGTCCTAAAAAAAGTCAATTTAATTAATAATATTAGGGGGTCACATGACACACTTTAGCTCTTCATTGTGTGTGGAAGTGAAGATATGTGAGACACCTTGATCAGTTTCTCACTCCAGTCGATGTTCTGATGCGGAAACCTGGATCGTTGACAATTTTGTTTTATACTTGCTCTGTTTTATAATATGTTTTGGAAAAAAATTTTGTTTCACAATATAAATCGTTTTCAAGTTTTTATACAAATTATATACCACTTTAATATTTTATAATTATTTATATTATACAGTTTTTTTTATGATTGGATGGACTTTTTAAAAGTATATATTTTTAATCTGCGTGTTTTTAGCTAAAACGATTTATATTATGAAACAGAAGGAGTATAATTTTAGATTTATTCTTAAGATGGATCTGAGATATACAAAAAGATGGAAAATCGGAGTGTGTGTGTGAGAGCGAGCATGGTTTTAGAGGAAGATGAAGGGGTTTGAGATTTTTTGATATGGTTCCAAGCTTCCAAAGATTGTGTGATCATGGTGTGGTATGAAAGAAAATTTAGGGATTTCTATTTTTGAGAATACTTTTCTGTTTTTTTTCATGCTTTTTGTTTAGGTTAAAAATTTATATTTCAACATATGTAAAAGGAAAAAAAAAATCGGAGGAAATTTCTTTTTATTTATTAATATTAAAACATAGGCCATGTGGCAAAATTCGATCGGGTAAGTGATTTGTGTTTCATAATATTAAAGATTTGAAAATAACCGTTTATGAATTTTTGTATGTACACATATACTGAACCTACCTAGTAACAAGGAGTGGTGCCGTGGTTGTGACTGACTGGTGCGCAAAAGATGGTAACAAGTAACAACCCAAAATATTTGGATTTACAAATATAATCTTGGAAAAAAAAGTCCAGATATTGACTCCTTGACTCAATCTTCTTCTCCCCCTCAATATATAAAGGAATATCAAGTAAACAAAAAAAAACAAAAAAAACCACAGCTGAATCATCCATTCTTTTGCTATTTGTCTGCTTCGTTGATTTCACAATGATTAACGTCAAATATATACGTATAATCATCGGAATTATTGGTACGATCTGCGTCTCTCTCTCTTTTACGATCGATGTGTTTATCTTTGTGCGTATCTATAGCCGTGTGTGATATGGTACTGATCCATGTGCACCAGTGTAGTTGTAGTAGTCATTTGATTCCAAAGCTTTATAGATGTTTTCACGGAACTACAATCAATCGTTAATCCATGTACATACAAGCACTTTTTTGTGTAAATATTACTGACAATTTTTCTCTGGCTTGATGCAGGGAATGTTCTGTCCACTTTGATCTCCCTCTCACATATGTAATAATCCCTTTTCTTCTTTCTCATGTTTTTTTCTTTTTTCACATTCGTTTTGTGTATGTTTGTGTTTACGTATGTACTCTATTTCGAACGTTTTTTTTTTTTTAATTATTTTCTTCCTTAGTAATTTGTCACCAACATAATTTGTATATTGGTAAGGTTTACTATAATGCGTGTAATCTGTCTTGTTTTAGTGGTTTCTAGCTAGGATCATTACTCCTCAGATTTATATAAGTATTACTGTTTTCAGATTTATATAAGTTTTGTTGTTTTTTTACAAAAAAGAAGAAGGATCATTGTAGTCAAGAGTTATAAGCATTTTCATGTATATACAGGCCAGAGTATATACAAATATACAAGAAGAAATCAGTGGAGGGAGTTAAACCTGATCGTCATTTACTGATGTTGATTAAATGTAGTTTGTGGGTTTTGTATGGTCTCCCTGTTGTTCACAAGGACAGTATTCTCGTCACCACTAGTAATGGTGTCGGTTTCGTTATCGAAGTTATCTATGTGGTTGTCTTTTGTATCAGCTGTGACGACCAATCACGTGTAGGTCCATCTTTTATACTTAAATATGTCTAATACTGTATATTGATTTTGATGATGTCGATGTTGACGTTGATGTGCAGACGGATGTCGTTTATGTAAAACTTTATTTAGAGTTTTGCTTTGTGGTAGTTTCCTATGCGAATACTATTTGGGCAATTGGAAGTTTAGTCGCCAAGCATACACTCATTGGTATTGTTTGCAACCTTTTCAACATTAGCATCTATGTTTCATTTGCCAAGGTAAGCTCTCTCTCCCTCTCTCTCTCTCTTATAGTCTTATTGATGGATAAGTAGACTATTAATTACCGCTTTTGATTTTTTTTTTTTTTTATGCGTGAAACAATTAGGAAAAGATGGTGGAGACTAAAACCTTAAAGTCCATGCCGTTTCGGTTGTCGTTACTTAGTTTCATCAACGCTGGACTTTGGACGGCTTATTCTTTGATCTACAAAATTGATATCTACGTCCTTGTAAGTCTTTTTTTTTTTTTTGGCTTGAAAACTTAATGTATTAATTGATTTCCATTAGCAGATTGAATTTCATTTATAACATTTATTTTGTTCTTTTTCTGTTATGGGACAGATATGCAGTGGTCTTGAAACGTTGTTCTGTGCTTTTCAATTAATAGTCCATGCTTGTTCTTACAAGCCACACCAAGTCGGCGTTATTGGATAATACTTTGGAAGTTTGGTGTTTGGATAATACTTTGGTATGCATGTTATGTGTAAGGACTTATTATTAAGAAATCGACATGCGCAGACATTTTGAAAAAAATACTATTTGGTAATTTTTAGTAGGAACTATCAAATTAGCGTAGCCAAAAAAGATGGTTTTAAAGAATTTGAAACTCAACAGCTATAATTTTTAAAAAAATTTCAACTCATACGTTGACTAGAAATAACTCGATATATTCTATCGACTGCAACAAATATTGGAAACGGTGAGAAACCGGTGGTTCTTCAAGTGAAAGATTATCATCATTAGTGAGAAATGAGAATGTGTGTTAAGGGGTTGGTATAATATAAATAAAGAAAAATATTCAGGAGGTTTTCTTCTTTACATTAATATAAAACGTTTGATATTAATTAGAATATTAATTAATACAGTATTAGGATATATAAACACGTTTCATTTATACTTATCTCCATATATAATCGTAACAATAACATTGAGGAAAACTAAAACATTTTTAAAAATGTAAAAGCCTTTAAAAAAATCCAATTCTTATGATTTGTTAGGCCATGTATTAAGAGTTGTTAATCCACAATCACTAAAAACATATTGAAAAAAAAAAAATCTTTGGAAACTCTGCTAGTATAACTAAAGGATTTAATCTTCATAGTTTTTAATGAATACAAAAAGCATAATGAATTTACTCTAATTAAGCAATAGAAGAGATTGAATGAAATGCAACGAAGAGATAATAGTGTTATTGTTTAGATGTGACTCGGCCATTACATTGAGAACAGAATTGAGCTGTTTCAAGATCACGAATTACAACCACCATGAAAACACCCATGAAAACAGCTGAGAAACCACAAATGAATCCCTGAATCGCATCCTTGCCTTCGGTGAAACATAGACAAATAAGTACTGACCACATAATAACACATAAAGATTTTCCGACGTTAAATTCCTCCACGGGATGTGATAGCTGGAAGATCGCAATGCCACAAGTGATCACAGAAATTGCAAACACCACTCCAAAGTCACTATGGCATGTGAACGCAATAACGAATGCAGTCATATAGACGCAGAAGGGGTAAAACCATTCCAAGTGTGGTCCGATCTTGTGACTTGGAGGTGGACGATCGAAGAAGAATGTTCGGGTGAGACCAATGGCATAGAGAGATGTGAGAACTACAGCTAAGTATTTGGAGTTTGGGATCTCAACGAGCGATCCGTCCTCTCGCTTGGACGGCCAAAGAGCACCACTGGAGTAGGCAAGACCAATTAGAGAAGACACTGCCAAAACATAATAAATTGCACGGCCAATTGGAGTGACGACCTCATCATAGGGTTTCCTATCTTCCATCTTGATTAAAGACAACATATTAACACAAAATTCATAGATAAAAAAAATAGAAATTAAACCTTAACGAGAACTCACTTTGGGGTGGGAACGGTTGCAATCATTGTCAGGCGATAGGGTTGTAGACATTGTCCAAGGATACAAAAATTATAAGACGGAATTATTAAGGCTAAGAGAAGATCGAACTATAACTAATTAAGAGAATATACTGTATGTTTGTTTTAGATGATTTTGTTTCTTGTTTACTTCCTATACCTAACCTCACGGGAGTTGTTACAGTCCATTATATCTTTCATTTTTTCTTCCCATGTTTATCTCTAATTTGGGTACCAACTGGAAATCATTTTATTTTTTAACGGGATAAAATCAAAGTGAATGGTAGATTAAAAATTAACTTTCTTTGAAAAATTAAATAGTCGCACTTTTCTATAACAGAAAAATATGTGGAAAGATTTTTAAATCTATTTCGCTAAATTTATCCATGCTTGTTCCATTTATTCATCTTATATGATTTAATTCCATCCCTATATTATATTTGTGGAGTTTATTCATCCTTTCCGTTTCTAATAAAATTTTAACCTCAAGAATCCTAATTCCATCCATTATTGATTAAAAAACCCAATTAACTTGAATCATACATCATATCAAATTAAGTTCAGAATCTCGTAAACGAATACTTTTTCTATTGGTACGACGAGAATAATCATTGGTAACAATAAAGAGAGCAAGAATAAATTTTTTTAAAAAAAACCCAAAATATTCATTAAACATAGATTAACTAAAAAACATTACAGAGTCTGATCAAATTCCATATGTAAATGGATTACAATGTTGATAACATTAGAAGAAAAAAGGACAAACACATTGATATGACAAATATCAAACAAAGAAAATAAAGCCTCTTACGAACTAGATCTGACAATCATTTTGAGAGAAAAGTGATTCAATAGAAACTGAATGCCCTATGAGTTGGTCCAGGATAGTTGAAATAGTAGATAAACAATTCAAAAACATAAAGAGTAAAAAAGCAGAACCAAAATGGCTGGATTTTTGGATCATAATAGCATGCATAGAGAGCAGAGAAACCTCCAAATACCAAAATAACCACTACATAAAAGAAGTGAAATCCGTCGACTGGGAAAACCAACTGAACCAACACAAAAATTCCAAAAACAATTGATAGGATCAAAACTGATACGGCAAAGGTTGGGAAATTGAAGACGGTAAAGTAGATTATGCTAAACAGTATCAGAGGGACAACCATTCTCACCCATCGATGTGCTCTGTAAACCGGAAATGGAGCTTCAGAGAACATGGAAGTCAAGACGTGAATCACATAGAGAGATACAACAACCATTCCCAGATACTTGTAACCGACATACATCTCGATCTTCAAGGCATTCACAGCACTCACAGCTCCAAAAACGCAGAGAAAAGCCAAGATAGTCCAACCAGTTCTGGTTACTGGATCGTTCACACCATAAACTTCAACTCTCTGGGGAATTTTCGGCTTTTTTTTCCTATTTTTCTTACCCTTAGATCTTTTGGACATTGTTGCTGGGTTTTTTTTAATAAGAAACGGAGTCAGGAAGATGAACTGCGATGGAAAAGAAAGATGCTTTAAAAGCGACGGAAAAAAAAGAAAGAAAGATGCTCCAAAACTAGGGTTTGCTTCTTTCTCTGTCGTTGTGTGCTAGGTTGTTAGGGTCTTATAGCGAGTAAATGGAGAAAACCGGAAACGTCAGTAAAACCATGTGCTGCTTTCGACAACTGTCATCCACTCACTAATTATTATTTTGTTTTTTGGTTTTATTTTTATTTTTTATTTTAATTGATAGCATACCGTGTCCCAGATGATTCGTCTATTTCCTCTCTTGAAAAGTAATGACTTTTTTATCTCTCTTCCAAATAACTAGGTTGAAAAAGTAATAATCTTGGGAAGATTACACGAAAAGAAAATGAAAGATTGATTTTAGAGTTTTAAATTTCGAATTGACATCTAAATATATTTAAATACTCATTTACTAGCACATACTGTATTTTTTTTGATAATAATTATATTTAGATACCAACTTGCAATTTTGATTCGTATTACGAGCACAAAAAATAATACGAATAACAAGATAGAATGATAGGACTACATTTCTTCTATGAAAATTTTGTTTTGTATTAGCAAAATATTCAGAGATGATATCGTTGTAAAATCCACAACAAAAAGTGGCCTCGCTCGTTTACATTAGACTTAAAACCACATAAGTGATAGTATTTATCAAAATTTTAGCGTGTTAATTTTTCATCAACGTTACAACTTACAAGTGTCTCTCCCAAATGAACCGTCACCTCGGTTAACTCTATACTCATTACACGCATTGAAACCTCTACACAAATTAGCACAAAGAACACATCATCACACCTCAAATTTCCGCAGGTAATGAACCGTATATATGCTCATGCCTCATGTTCACAATGAGAGATGAAAGCAATGACATCCTAAATAAATAAATAAAATCATGCCTAACGATCCGAGGCATTATTATAGTACTTTTACCATCATCAGAAAATAGTTTTTCAAAAATTGTACTGTTCTTTGTTGCTTTTTTTTTTCGGTTTTATAAATTTATACAGTTATATATGTACCTAATTTTTTTTTCTAAACCTGAGTGAGTTACCAAATTCACCCTAAAAATGGTGTTAAGAAAATTTTCACAGTTAAAGTGATTTCAAACATATGGACAGCTTTGAGCATTTTTTTTCTCTCTCATGGCATATAAATTACAAGATACATAAGGGAAATGCGATATTTATTTAAACGTTATCTTAACTAAAGATTTCACTCAAAAAGAAAGGCCATTCCGATAGTCCGGAAGCAGTGTTCTAAAAAGCGGTCTAGGCGGTCGCCTAGGCCCCGACTAGACGCTAGGCTCTCATGCGACGCCTAGATTACCGCCTTGACCGCCTAAAATCACATAGATCTTGTTTAATGTATTTTTTCAATTTCAATTAGAGATTTATTTTTATATATAGTTATAAATATTCATATATTTTTTAATATAAATATAAATAAATGTTTTATCTAGTTTTTGTTTATAATTTCATAATTTTTAGTTTTATATAGATATTTTATATAACTTTTATATATAATATTATATTTATAATTTTTTATGTTATAAACGTCTAAACCGCCTAAAAAATCGCCTAGGCCCGATTAAGCGTTCTAGGCGCTAGGCACTGGGTCACCGCCCGCTTAGCGCCTAGCGCTTTCTTGAACACTGTCCGGAAGTGAACAAATTTTTTAATTTCAGAAGCTTTCTTAACTAGGTACATTATATCATATGGCATTAGCATGCAAGACACTATCTATATCCCAAAAATGAGGTCAACGGTCAACAAGACTTAATTATGTTTAGATTTTCATGCGATCCAAACTATTGTTTTGGGCGGATTTTTTAAATAAATTATATAGAGTTCACAGACGAGTTTGAAGGAAGTGTTTTCTTTTATGTACTGTGCGAAATAAAATTTTGAATACAAATTTAAATATTAATGTTTGTGATGTAGTAGAGCAATGCATAATCGATAAATCCGGAAAAGTGTGCCCCGATACAACAAAAGCAACAACGGTTAAGAAAATTATCGTAAAATTAACAAGCCCAAAAGTAACAGACATGATTATAATATCCTTATTAAACAAATTAACACAAAATCAAAATACGTGAAACATTACTTAAACCGTAAACCCTCAAGTCTCAACTCTCAACACGTATTGGGAGACTAAACCGGCGGCTTAAAACTATACGCTCCTTGCCGAAGTGGAACTCCTGGCTGAGTGGAAAACATCGGCCTGAGGATCGATTGGGAAAGCTAAGTCCCTCCTACTGCCTCTGCGTCGAGCTCCATCTCCGCCACGGCCATGAAGACCACCAGCACCTCCAGCAACCGGTGAACAAAATGTTCTTTCCCAATATCAAAAACCAACATATGAAGATCCCACCTACTCTAAGTTTGGCGGATTTACAATAGTGAGTGAAAATAGGCAAGGTTACACAAGCTATCCCATCTGCGAACCCTAAATCATTCCCCACATGGCAAAGTTTAATAAGACTAACAACGCTGAGATAAGCACACACAAAGCATGAAGCAATATTCATTTCAGCTACCGATTTATCTGCAACATGGTCACCAATATAAACCATTAACCTTAACATTGATATTTCCCCAGTACTCTTACCTAGACAGTAAAAGTTAACCCCAATCTGTCCTTGAATATTAAAAACTCTCCTAATATTGTCTTCTCCCGCAAGAGTTGCAGCCAAAACCAGAAGGATGATAAAGATAAGGAAAATCCCATTCATAGTCCAAAAAAGTGGGATTAAATAAGATTTTTCATGATTTTTCTCATGTTTCGCTACTAACTTTTCCCACAAACTTGATCTCTCAAAGTATAGAAACGCTCTCCAGTAACAAAGTAGACCTTGCACCATTAGTGTGTACCTAAACCCATACAACCACGAGATCCCTCTCAAAACCCTATTGATTCCTAAGAAAATAGGTCTCAATATAAAGAGGAAGATAGGACGCATAACATACTGGTAAATGGGATGGAGAACAAACTGGTAACTGGGACGGAGAACATACTGGTAAATGGGATGGAGAACAAACTGGTAACTGGGACGGAGAACATACTGGTACATGGGATGGAGAACAAACTGGTAACTGGGACGGAAAACATACTGATAAACAGGAATTGACAAGGTAGAAAGAGAAAGGAAGAAAGCGGATCTAAAAATGGTGGAGAGAGGAAGAAAAATGGGAGAGAAAAGAGGAGTGGCACCGTGGATTGTTTTTATAATACAAATAAAATCATTAACATTTATCATCAATAAAATTACGTCATTTGTTGTTTGTCGTTATCCACATGCATTCCTCGTCTTTTTTTTTGTTGTATGTGTGTGAAACTTTACTTTAGTTAAGCCAATGGATTTTTTCATAAGGTTCGTTATTGAAGTGTACAATTGATGTTTTTATGCATAATTTTCGTAGGTACTTTGTAATTTCAAAATTGAGTTAATTATTTGAACTTTTCTAGTTTAGCAAAAAAAGAAAATTTATTCATACCAAAAAATATATTTTAAACATATAATGACAAAACCCTAATAATTATCCAGGGTAATCCAATTATGAGTAGTGGTCATCATTTTCCTTTAAATTTTTTATATTAGTAGTACTAAGTAACAAAATTTGATATGGTAATCTTAATTTTTATATTCAAAACCTAAATTAGTACTTTTAACCCTTTTTTTTTTTGTAGATAAAGTGTTACTTTTTTACTTCTTTCAGTAAAAATAAAACAACCCTAAAAAACCATGTATTTTGTCTTTTATATAAAAAAAGTGAGATGTGACAGCGACGGGATTGAAGGTCGCGATACTTCCCCAACGGCAACAAATCTTTTTGGATTTTTTGGTCAATACTTTTTTTTTTCCTTTTGACATCCGGTCAGCCGGTCTGCATCAATCAGTACTTATTTTTTTGGATAAAGACATTGTTTAGTTTAATAATCTTAATTCATAGATAGTAGAATAATTTAATATGATTAGCAAACGTGTTGGGAGTTGTAAAATCCAGCCGCTTGTTCATTTTATCTTTAGGTAAGTTTTCAATGCTTGAAAGTCGTTTATATCTTATAAGGTCAAACCCTAAATTAATCATAGTCTATACTGTAGTTGTTTACTAATAAATAATACTATAATAAGAAATCGTACAGTCGGGCAACTGCGTGGTATTTATATATATATTCATCAGTTTGTGTTATTTTAGCATACTTTTAGGAGAACATATTAATAAAATGTAAATTAATTCGAAAAAACTTTATTACAATAAGTGCATGCATTGTTAGATTAAACATTTGTAGCTAAAATTTCCAACAAAGACTATATTCTTAGTGTGTTTATCTTTTGAGGCAAATCCTCATATCTTCTATCTCTTTATTCCTTTATGGAGGAAATGCGGTTTCCAACTTGTTTGTCAAGACTATGTATCAAATGAGTTGGAGGAGTTGTAGCTTTGCCATGTTTCCGGCAGTTTCGCTCCTTCCAAATTGAGTATACCGCCAACAGAAAAGAGTACCTTAGTTATTAAGAAGAGGCTGATGTTCCCAAGCTATGTGTCTGTGAGTGTTTGGTGAACATCGCCCCCATCTTGTTGAGAATTTTGAAAACATAGTTAAAAATGACACAAACTGAACGAAAAGTTGGGATATGTTTGAAACGATTAAATACGCGAAAAGCTTGCACACTTTTATCAATTTTTTTTAGGGCGTTTATCATAAACCTCAAATTTGGGTTAAATCGTTTTTTTGGGTTTTGAAAAAATCCTATTGAAACTATCTGACCAAATATTTGGTTCAGTTCGTTCTCGAATAGTTTGGTTCGGTTACGTATACATAATTTATACAAATATTTTGATCGTTTTGGTTATCAATTTTAGATGTTTTTATATAACCGAACCAAACTGACCGGATAGCTGAACCATTTGAAAATCATGCCGATCGGTTCAAATATAATAACTGATCCCAAACGGAAATGACCAAAACCTCCTAACCGGAATTACGAAAAACTGGTTCGGTCGGTTTGGAAAATTTGTTTCGGGTCATAACGGAGGCCTAGACTTTATCATATATTCACATGCATCGCCATTTATATATATATATGTGTTTCATAGTGTAGGATAAATAATTCGTCTATTAAGATGTGTTTATAAATATGAATGTCTTTCCGAAAAAAAAATTTAGTTTTCAAGTCATAATTGGAAAACATGATTAGCTAAAGGGACAATGTTTTTAGATTTAGATGGACAATAATTGCACTCGTGCGAAATCGGCTTAGTGGAAAGACGACACTTAGTGCATGTACGATGTGTATTTTGGTGAAAACAATAAGAGGTTTAAGAAAAGAAGAGTGTGGTTGGAACTTGGAACTCTCTACTTAACGAACACGATAGATCCCGGGAGGACTGTTCACAACGGCTAGCATGTCAGAGCTACTACAAGGGTGAGCTCAGCTCACTATCACGGCTCCCGAGATGCTTTGCAATATATGAGACATTGGGCTCATTACCGGAAGTTCCTTCGAGGGCTTACCTTCGTCACATTTTTCGTAAATGTTCTTTTAATTGTTTACATGATGATGGTCATATGACATCTTTTGCAACGAGTGACTATAAAATAATTTTATGGTCCCACTTAAAGATATGGCAAACCATTAATAGATAATTATATTGCATCATAAAGATTGATAATAAACAGTTTTACATTACATATAAGATTGGTAATTTTTTTTTTTTTTTTTTCTGATCAAATGATAAACTCTACTTTTGTTTCAAGTTGGAGATTTCATGTAAACTTGCATTCATTAATTATTGTCTGAAAACGAAATCCCAAATGTAGCAAAAAAAAAGAAAGAGAGTAAAATGCTGGATCAGTCACGTGACAGGATTACATCAAACATAAAGCCATAAAGGTCAAGTTCATAAAACAATACCCTTTCACTACAAAAAAAGATTACATTGATAGCACTTAAGCATAGCACAATTTTCGATTTTGCTATGAAAAAGACTACGTCGGATTGGAATACTTTATTATAGCATTTATAAAATGCTATGCCGAAATTTTTTTTTTGGTTTCACGCCTATCTTTTAAGTGCCCGCTTAAGTGAAAAACAAGCGGTTCATTTTCCCTCTTAACACTTAGGGAAAAAATCCTCTATCTCTTCTATTCTCCAAGTCTCCATCTCCAAACCCTAATTTCAATTCACCTTATTGGCTGCAGAGCTTTCTGGATTCACAAGCTCAGCTTCAGGAATTGCATTGGAGCGAGAAGATCGGATTCTCGTCGGATTGAATTCCACCACTGGAAGCGGAATCTTCGAATATCCGATGAGATTCGCGTCTTCTTCCTCAGATCGTTGAAGAAACAGTTTCTTGCGTCTAGGCTCGTCGGCTTCCTTCGATTCCGGCGATGGACGTTTCACGGGGCTGGTGGTTGAGGTGGTTGAAGAGGAGCCGAAAGATCCGAAGTTGAAGATGGTGCCAGATACTTCGTCGACGACTTCAATCTCTCTCTCTCGACCGCCGCTTTTATCCCTCTCAGTCTCCCTCTCTCTTTTTTCCCCCTTTCCTTCGATTTTGTCATAACCCTAATTTTACTTCTTTATTTCGTCTTGTTTTTGCTACAGGTTATCCTAAGAGATTTAAATCGAGAAGGGAAAAAATCTCTGAGCTTCTTTTCTCTTGTAGAGTGAATCGATGCATCAGATGCGACCATCTCGAGCTTACGATTCCGGGGGACGACGAAGAGGGAGAGGCTAATTTGGGATGTGGAGTCGCCGGTGATGATGGTGTTACGAGGGTTGATGTTGATGAAGATTATGAAGAAGCTGGTGGTAGTAAAGAGAGCAAAGCTAATAGATTATAGATGAGGTTTTTGATCTAAAATCGCAATCAAAAATCTTTGTTGATTCCATTGATGTGAAGCTTGATTCTGATTGTTTCTTGTTCTTGTGTTTGCAGCCAATCTCGGTGTTGCTCGAATCCTTGAGAAAGCTTCAATTGATGTCTTTGAATTTGGATATTCTTAAGGTCGGTCTCTAGTGGATTAGTGTATGAAGTTTGTTGTTGTTGATCTTAAGGTTTTGAGATTCTTCTTTCAGAGTACTGAAATCGGAAAGGCTGTTAATGGTTTGAGGAAACATGGGTTTTGATAAGATTCGCCAACTCGCAAAGACTATTATCCTGTATGAGTTTTATCTTTCGTTAAAGAACACGAAATTTGGCAATTTCTTTACTCTTTTAAATGTGCCATTAAGGTTTTCATGTGTATATGCAGTGAATGGAAGGAGTTGGTAGCAGAAACTCAAAGCTTTTGATGCAGACGCAAGAAGTGAAAAGCTCCAGGACCTTAACAAGAAGTGAGTGTGGGAATCAAAGAGTTTTAGTCGTATTCTTGAGCAGGGAAGTAACGGTTTTAATCCTTCTTTGTTCATGGCAGAAACTCAAAGCTCTTGATGCAGACGCAAAGTTCCAGTTTGCTAAGAGGAAACTTCAAGCGAGCTACCAACAACATGAGAACGGTTTGTTCCTTTACCTCTTGTGATTTTTGACTGTGAACATTTGTGTTTGCAGGTAGATTCAGGCTGGGACATTGATGAATAACTATGCACATATATTTGATGCAAAACCTCTAATAGGTTTGCCTCAGCAGGACCTCTAAAAGGAATTCTCAGGTATACAGATGAAGATGTTGTATCTCTTCTTTTTCTTCAAAGTGATATGAATATCTTGAGTTTTGGCTTTGTGGTTGATTTCGATTTTGTT
The DNA here is from genome assembly GCF_000004255.2 of Arabidopsis lyrata subsp. lyrata. NCBI lineage: Eukaryota > Viridiplantae > Streptophyta > Magnoliopsida > Brassicales > Brassicaceae > Arabidopsis > Arabidopsis lyrata. The sequence goes on from NW_003302553.1 coordinate 2,647,527, forward strand.
GTAATAGGTCAAGTATGTTTGATGCCAATGATGGGATTCATTGAGCAAGTCCTTTGGCCAATATTTTGTTACTGTGATGAAATGACAAATCACGAGCTGATGATGGCGGGGAACCACGATATCTCGTTTAGGCAGGAGCAATATATGGAAGCTCGACAGAATTATGAGCATTTTAATTTTATTTCCATTTTTTTTGTAAAACTTTGATCTAACTCTTTTGTTGGTTTGTAATGTTAACAATTATATAAACATATTTTGTTTAAGTTTAATTGTCTTTTCATTTTAATATTTTCCGAAAAAATAGCGTAAAAAAAAAACAAAATTGACGAAAATATATAATATAAAAGGATTATTATATTTAATATATACCTAACTAATAACAACAAATAAATGCTATTAAAGGTAGTAATGGCATTCGATTATTGCTATGAAACAATAAATAAAGACATTAAAAAAGTGCTATTGTAGATGAACATACTATAGCAGACAAAATTAATGCTATTGTAGGTGGGGTATCTACTATAGCTGCCGCAATCATAGCAGTTGTTATTTCGCTATGTATTACCTATGATAGCACTTTTTCCGCGCTAAGAATGTAAGTTTTTTTTGTAGTGTTTATTCAAAGCTTTTCTCAGTTTACATGTAAAAAGCCAATAAGTTTTCTCGTCAATGGACAATGAATCAAAAACATTCCTTATTTTGTTTCCTTCTCCTGTATTCTCTTGAGGTCCCTACTGAAATGTCAACGTCTACAAAAAATCCCCTATGATACACAATATTCGACGGCATTACGGAAAAAACGTTATACATTTTGGATAAAGCATATCCAAATGATGTAAAAAAAAGAAGAAAAATGAAGAAGATATAGCATATCCAACGTTAACCATGCAGCTATCTTGAGATTGTAAGAATACGAATTAGGTAATCGTTAGTCACAAAAATATTCCTTAAGTTATAGCGTCTCACTAATAAAGACTTGCATCCTAAATTCCTAATAAAGAAAAAAAGAAAACAAAAAAAGATTTGCATCTATCACAGTCATCTAAAAGGGTTTATTGTTGAGATGGGCATTTTGTGCTATGAAACTTTGAAAAAAGGAACTTCTTTTGGGCATTTGTGGAAAGCAAAAAAAGACGTTTTTACTCTTGAAAGCTTTGTGAAGAAAATTAAGCTTTACATATATCCATAGAGAACTCATACGTACAACAAAAATATGCATATCCACGAATTGAATGCTAATATTTGGACAGAAGAAAAAACGAATAATGAGGTGAATAGAAATTACATTACTGCAAATTACATTAATGCATATCCATATTTGTTCCAGTAAATTACTGCAGAAAACGATTTGAAAGTTGCACTATATATTTTGAAATCATTGTAGGCCTGCATATTATAAAATTGAGGAACGGCCACGGACTTCCTTCAACACCTAGCTAACTAGGAGAAAAAGTATAGTGTGAGACGAACGAAGATGCACCGGCCACCGGTCCGTAACAACTTCTCGTTTTTCTTAAATACAAGTGAGCCAGTGACCATAAAGTATATAACAACCAAACAACCTTTAAATATCTTCATAAAAAAAAACAACCTTTAAATAATACCAACAAATATTAACAATAAAAGAATAATTAAACCAATCAAAATATTATTTAAACGTTTAAACTACACTATATAGTACTATATACTAGCAACCTATCTTTCTTTTTATTTAATTTTCAATATCTTTCTTTTTATTTGACCGTTAGAAAACTGAAAAGAAAAAAAAAGATTTCCAATGAAAATGATTACTCTGAGGACAATATTATCATTATGTATATTTTTGTTAAAATCATTATATATTTAAAACTGAAAAAATGTTATCATCATCTATACTATTATAATCGCAGCATTTTTTGTGACGGATGGGTAAAAAAGCTTTCGGGTATATCGGATATCCGATCTATTTTAAAAATTCCTTCACAAAAATTTGTTGGGTCGGGTTATATTTAACCCAACTCATACACCGGATATTCCATATTTAATAATTTAGATTTTTAGAAGATTTGATTAAGATTTATAATTATGATTCTCCTATCATCTTTGTTTGATTTGTTTTTAACTGTTTTGAATCATCATATAATACATAAAGTAAAAAAAAATCAATTTTTTTTCTGCATATACTGTGATTCAAAATTTTAAAAACAGACATATATTATCCAATTGACGAAAATGTGTGTTCAACGTTCTACATCGATTAAAATATTTAGACAGTGATTCAGTATCATATCATTAATAAGAACATTAATAAAATAAATGAGTTTTTTGGCGGGATGAGTTTTTGAATCAACAATAATAAAAAGATTAAAATATCATTAATCCGCCGCTTCAATACGGATTTAATCCTTATTTTTTTTAATACAAATCACATGACGGGTTAAGAAATTACGGAACGGGTTATATTTCGGAAATGATTTATATGGCGGACGAATTTGAATCAATATTTATATACCGCTTTAATACGGGTTAAATCCTCAGTTTATTAATAATTATCTCGTGGACTCGTGGCATATCGTTACTTAATAACAATTGTAAACTATAATATAAATAAATATGTTATAAGGAGATACAATTTACAAAATATTTTTATACTAACTTTAAAATTAAATCATCTCGCGGTGTACTGCGGGTTAAAATCTAGTTGTTGCGTAAGAAAATAGACTAATAGGAGTAATAGCTATTGATCAGACGATTTCCCAGAATGTTGAATTTATTTGCTATCTTTGACTAATAAAATAATATGTATATATCACAAACAGGTGGTGTACGACTGTGTGAGACCTTTTTTGTTCTTTTTTTTTTCGTGCCATTTATTTTGCTCCTCTCTAGTTTATTTAAAATGTACATTAAACAGTTTTACTCTTGTAAATATGATAAATCTTGGCTAATTCGAAATTAGTTAATGATCTTTGAAATATGAGAAATATTCTATGATCACAGGGGAAAAACCACCTTCAGGAAACTGAAAGATGAAGACCAATTACAAATCAAGCCGACCAATGAAATTGTGTTATGTACTTTAACCAATTTATTTTCCACTAAACTAGTACTATCATCGATTACATAACATATTTTTTCTTTGGTTAAAGTACACAACACAATTTTTTATAGAAACTTATATTAAAAAAAATAGACAATCGTTATGTTTGTACGTCAGGCTATCCCGTCCAAGTCCAACACGTTGGACCCTTGGACATTCCTTCGGAACAAGAAAATTAGTAGCTCATTAATTGACAGCTCTAAAACAACTACTAAAATTCGATTATTTTATAAATAAAACTAAAAATTCAAAATATATCTAAGTCTTATGCAAGACAAACATATTAATCGGAGTCGAGTTTAAATCTAAACTCACATTAGATTTAGATCATTCTTTATAAAGTCTGCAAGTCTTGTATCTTCCGTAAAGAGCCATTAACAGTGGGAGGGAAGATTGTCACTTTACCGGGGATGGTCTAGTACAATGTTTTTGGTTTTATTTGTTTCGTTTTTGAGGATAATAAGCAAGTTATGCAGAGAAGAAGCAAATCGAGATTGTGAGTGTATGGCGTTTGATGTCTCATGTTGCATAAGTGGTCTTGTTTAGAGTTTTAGTTGATATAGTACAAATTATCATCTCACACAGGAAGATATTGTAGAAACAGAACCAGAAAGGTTACATACTTGCATGCTCGAGAGATTTATTCGCAGCAAATCGATTGGTTCTCTTTTTGCAGCTTCTCCCAAAGACACAAAATTAATCGAGGAGTTTGGTAATGAACAAGAATGTAATTTGATTTACAACCACTGTTATGAAATCTTTTGTCATTGATGTACTTCACTCTTTTTATTGTCTCGTTGAATTGTTGAATCCATATCCCCATCGCCACATCTTCCAGCTTGAAAAGCTTTCAACAAACAACATAAGAACATCCTCAGTTATGATCTCTCGGATTCGTCATATCTAAACTCTATGATGATGAAACTACAAAACTCACTCTAAGATCTCTTTGACGGTGACCCTTCACCACAAATTTCGCGATATCATGAGAGATGATGTAGCCAGGGCCATGTGCCCATGGAGGGTATGAATCTAAAGGCCATTCCTTTACAAAGAGAAAGCTATATATGAGTCTCTAAGAGGATAGAGCACACAGAGGTGTGAGAAATATTGAGAAGTTTTTACCTCTTTACGGATAAACCATTTGCTGCCTTGTTCACGGTCCGGTGATGAATCAAATGATATCAAACCGTACAAAAGGGCACTAGACGGTTTTTCTTTTAGACTTGATAGGAGTTCATCAATCCGCACAAACGCATCATCATCCGTCTTCATTATGTATTTTGCTGGGATGACTTTGGTCTGTATCAACATGGAGAAACACCAGAGAGAGAGAGAGATTAACCAAGACAAGGCAAGAAGTGATATCTCACAGTTTCTATGTTTTCTGTAAACAGTAGCTTACCCCGAGAATGCAAAGCGCAACTGTTTTCAAGCTAAGTAAACCATAGTAATCAACAAATGGCATAAACTGAATGTCTCCATATGCCTTAGATTCTCTCCACATCTCTAAATTGACTTTTTCCTTTGTGTGCTGAGTAAAAGAAACGCCAAGTTATTGCTAAGAAATGTATAAATCCAAGGAGAAATGTTAATTTGCAGATGTACTTACAAGGCCAATGAGAAATCGAACAGCCACTTTGCCAGATTTTACTGCCTCGTATTGCATCCAAGATCTTCTCAATGCCATACGCCGCTTAAAATTATTTCCAGTGGAGAAAACACCCACCAATAGTTCTATTCTTGTCCCGGAAAGAGATGGAGCTTTAAGTTTCTCTTCTATGATTAAAGAAGCATGGTCATCGGGAATGGGCAGTCTTGTGGCTAAGGCAGATAACATTTTCAAACCACCTGAGACTTTGACTGCACTGACTAACCATGGCTCGAGCTTCTGCAAATTAGATATGTCAGTTTTAAACAAAGCAACAACCTCAAAACTAACTTGGTATAGTCATCCTTTACCTCCCTGTAAGCAAATGAAGTCTCGTGCCGCCCATTTATCGTCATATGAAAACCTTCTAAGCCAAACCACAATGTGGCAGTGAAAGGACTCCCTTTGAGAAATGGAAAATTAGCATTTGAAAGAGAAAATTCCATAGTTGCATCATCGTTGGAACTCTTTTCCGAAGTGATTCTACCGGTCTGTTTGTTGCAGAGAGGAAGTTGATCAACTACATTGGTTGCCAAGAGACTTTTCAACAATCCATCAAGATGACATAAAAGAGCAAAGATATGTGAGTTCTGTTACCTAAATGATTTTTAACTGATCCATGATCTGGGCATCGCACTTTGTTTCCCCAACCGAGCTTTTCTGTCCATGTATTTTGCACTATGGATGGCCTAGAAAAATTCACATTGTAACGCAAGATTATTGGCCGACGGGTTTCGCCTGATAATTCTGAGCCAACGAGCTGAATCTGGAAGCTACTAGAATGTTCATCAGGAATACCAACCAAAGTTACTGAAGAATCTTCAATTAAACCACAAGGAAGCTCAAGTAGTACATGCCTTAAACCAGACAAATCCTCATCAAATGCAGTGACAAAATCCGGACAGTTTCTTCCAAGTTCCTTGGAGACCATAGCAGAAAAAGAAGCTCCTTTCTCTTTATTGATCAGAAAAACCAAATCTTTCATGGCCAAAGTAGCTTCTTCAATCCCTAGAGAATGGACGCATACGAGACCATACAAGCAATCCTTTCAAATCTTCTTCTTCTCCGAAAAAGCTCTTGTTTGAAAAGAGATAATCAAGATCTTCCAAAGTCATAAAATGTGGCTTCTTTGCTGGTTCATGAACACTCTCTCCTTCTATACTAGAATCATCCACAGTGTGACTCGTTGGAAATTTGTGATCAGATTGTTCATGACGGATGATAAAGATCAATGTAAGAACCATAATGGAGACTCCCACCAACCAATCCCTCATTCTGACTGAAGTGAAACCAAATTTGAATCTCACCACTGACATGAATTGCATCATTTATTAATAACCTATGGGAAAACCCAGATTCCGAATTAGAATTAGCATAATAATCATATAATTAAACAATGGTCAACGAATTTTGGAACCGGTGTTGGATACTGAGACATAACTAACCAGAGAGACATTTAAGCTAAAAGAAGAAAGACTAAACGGAATTGGTGCAGAAAGGATCAGTCTTGGATGGATATAAGGAGACCCAGAAGCAAGATCATGGTAAATTGTTGTTTATTATACTTGTAGCACAAACAGAGAGTTTCGGAAACATCTAAGTCACTGTTTCAAGAGCTGAAAAGTTATCTTCATTGTAAAATAGAGAAACTTTACCCGTTTTATATTGATTTCGGCCGATCTTTCAAGTAGATAATTCATGAAGATCCAAGATCAGTCAATTGCAATTGCAGTTGCAGAGCCCAGACAGAGAAGACGAAAGCATTTCCAAGCTGAAGCAGAGGATCTTGTTGCTATAACCAGTAGGAACTAAACGATGTCGTTTTCTATAACAACGAAACGATGTCGTTTCTGAAACAACGAAGCGATGTCGGTTTAAATTTTTTGCATTGCTTTGTTTTGGACTCTTGGATAATAAACTACGGACTAAGAAAGTTTGTCATATTTTGAACTTGGAGCTCAAAATCATTTCACATTTTCCTGAAATAAACAAATTCTCCGAGAGAATAATCTCTTTTTCATTTCTTAAATCTCATAATGACAGACTCACAGACAAATGGAATAACTTAGCTATATAGGATTGGTTGGTTAGAACAAATCTGAATAGAGAGAGAACACTATACTATACTGTTTACTAAACAGACTTTCCTAAATTAGAAAGTCTCTGTTCTCCTCCTCCTCCCGCAGCGGATCGTGGACTGAACGGAGCTCTTCCAGCGGGAGACCTTGGACTAGTCTCTCCTCCTCCTCTGAAATCGCTTAAGCTCCTGATATACACTTTCTCTGACACTCTTGGATTCTGAAAACTCACCACTCTTCTCATCAACTCCACTCCTCCCGCAGGCGAACCTACCGTCGATCCACTTCCTCCACCGAGTTTCAAGCTGCTCACTTTCCTTATCTCTCCTCTGCTTCTCGTAAACATTCCGTCCATCACTTCTCCACTATCCGCAAACGACGTTGCACGGCTCACTTCCCCTTCCTGCACAATGAAGAAGAGAGCAGTTTATTACCGGTATATTTTCGACAAAGCCTTAAACTTTTGTAGAGAAGAATAAAAAGAAGAGAACTAATTACCGGTTTGAGATTGAATGATAAGATAGCAGGTGCTTCTTCATACTCTGCAGCATCCAAGTCTTGAAGATGAGATCCTTTGAAGAAATTAGGCAACACATATTGCCTAACCGGAACAAGAAACATTATCATCAACGGGAACAAAACTCCAGCCACCGGAACCCACGTGATCCCGAAGCAGACCAGCAAGTACGCCGCTTGAAACAGAGTAAACATCGCCATTGTCTTAAACGGAACTGTTTCAACAAACACCGCATGATTATCCTCAAGAACTCTGCACAAAAAAAGAGACCAAAGTTCACAGAGACTATGAGAATGCAGCAACAGCAAGATTGTCTGATTGATGAAGAAAGGTTTGTTTTTTACTTGAATCTTCTGCTTGGGGCAGTGAAGAGAAGCACGATCCTTTCCCAGAATTGATTCCCTGGGAGGCTTTCGATTGCCATGTAAGCGAAGTAAGCCCAAAGAACCGAGCTTGGGATTCTTTTGATTAAAGGCATTGCTGCAACACATCCAGCCACCATCATAGCTTGAAGAAAGTTACTTACTCTTTGTTCTTTTACTTCCACTGGCAATATATTCTCGACTTCCGTCTCTATATCGAACACTGTTTCCTCGACAAGTGCATCGGCGTTTGAAGCCTTTTGAGTATGTGACTGTTTGAGCCCCTGAATCTGATATTGCACCGTGCTTGATCAGGAATGAGTAAAAAGGCCATATTATAAACTGATATATATATAATCCCAACATACCCGAGAAGGCTCTTGGTGTATCAGAGGGCTCTGCATTTGTTGGTAAGCTTCTTCCATGCTTACATAGACTTCTCCTATTGTTGCATTGTTTCTGATGCATTTACGCGCAGCTGCCACGAGTTTGTTTCGAAGTAACTGCGCATCAACCAGTTTTAAATGCCTTTTGAGATATACAATTGAAGGCCTAAATAAAACACAGTAAGATATATAATCAAACCTGGTGATTCAGTGTTGCCAAGCTTTTTGTGTGCATTGGAGACTGAGGGATGACACCATTGGATGGAGGAATCCCGAGGAGACCGCAGAGGATTGTCTACAGAAGAAGAGTTCCAACCTTTCATATTTTGTAAATTGTCAAGTCAATAAATCAGTCAAGAAAAACAGATACTTCATCTCTTACCAAGAAACCTAGAAGAAACAGATCATAATGGTAAGCAGGAGGCCTTCTCAGATTGAAATCTTCCTGCTGTGCTAGCTGCGAAGCTACACTATGGTCAAAGTAGTAAAGAACCGCAATCATTGACGCTGGAACAACCGCTAAAAGAATGTATAGCACAGGCACATCCACCATCTCCTGCAGTTTATTCATCATGCGCTTTGATGAATATCAACATAAAGAATTAACAGTAAAAAAAAAAACAAAGTAGAGAGGATGTGACTAGTGCCTTAATGACAGTCCAATTCTGATATGCACCAGGAGACCATGGATTAGGACTAACAAGACGTCTTGGTATCCCTTGAGGAACACTTTTCCAAGGTATGTATGATATACAAGTCCACACTACCACCATCACTGGAACACCATAATCTGCTATAAACCCGCGTAACCATTCTGCAATGACAAGGATACCGATGTTCCTGAGGTTCTTGCTTAGAGAAATAAAATGACTTTTAGACATATTTTTTGGATCTTGATTCAAAGTTTGAATAAACATTATGGTTTCTTACCAGCACCAAATCTCCAAGACCTCGCTTTTCGGCTTTTCAGTGCAGTATACAGAAGTCCAGAAGACAAAACCAAACCAAACATTCCATTTGCAAATACCCAAGCAGGTTGAAACTCAGCTGATCTTGGATTTGTTCTTCCGGGGACACCAAACTCATCCACAATGCCCTGAAAAAGTAGAGTTTCAACATAAAGGAACAAGCTTTTGGTGCAAATGCTAGTATAAGTTGTGAATGTAATTGAATAAAGGAAGCTCGTTTACTTACTCTAATGGCTTCTTGCATGAAAAGCATGGCTATTAGGATACCAAACAGTTCCCCGGCAAGTCGAGTGAATCGACTGATGAAGGTGCAAGCGCCTAACACAGCTAACAAGAACAACAACAGCCCCGTCCACAAGCAAACCCTTAAAAAGAAATCACCCATGAAAACAAAAAGACAATGCCTCATCTCATAAAGTTTTGAGACTTTAAAACTTCTTGAAAGGAACTGAGCAATGCAAAGAGAAACATTTGAGTTTACCATCCGGTCCACGCGAGAAAGAGATTAGAGCCCAAATCCGTTCTACTTTTAGCGAAATTGAACATGAAGGTGTACATTATAACAGTAGGCTCTGCAACACCAAGAATCAACAATGGTTGTCCACCAATAATGGCGTGAATCACTCCACACAATGCTGTCGAAACTAAGGTTTGAACAGCGGTAATCTTCCCACCTTGCCAAGTTGCAAAAGAAACAAAACACACAAGTTTTCTGTTACTCTCATTAGAATCAAAGATAGTAAATATGAATGAGGGAACAAGAAAAGTCATTCAAATGTACCAGTGTCTCTTTCCAACTGTTCTCCAAAAGTAATCACCGGAATAGCGGATGCAAAGAATATGTAAGTTGTTGGTGCCAGAATCCTATAAATTTTGCATAAATTAAGTTAATATCAGAGCACAAGCATGAAGCATCAACACTTGCTGAAAAATGAATATACCTAAATCCAGCTCTGAGACCACTGATCCAATCTTGCTTGTAGCATTTGAGTCTCCCTTTGACATCTTTCTTTATGCCCTGAAACGGGACAAAGCTGTCTGCTTCGTCCATGTAGATTTGGTGTGTTCAAGTTTTCAATCCTACAAAACAACACTTAGTTCTGTTAAAAACTCAAAACCCATGAAATCTATCTAGAACAAGACAAAAGCAATTAGTAACCAAGATTGGAAAAAATATAATCCAACCAGAATGATTCAGATTCAATGCTTTTCCAGTAGCTGAAACTGGTTTCACTAGTAACCAAAATAAACAAAGAGTAACGAATAAATCTTAATGGCTTGATACACTTTTAAGTACTAAGAAACTCAGATCCGAATATGAATATTTGCAGGAACCTTAAAAGAGAACCCAAAGAAATGTCTTCAAAAGCGTTAATTGCGGAGGAGGTCTTTAAAAAGAGTTGTGTAGAGTTGATGATGGGTGATTTGGCAAAAAAAAGTAAACAACTTTACAACACATTTTGTACGGAAAGCTCAAAGAAAAATCAAAAGCTGGCGAGAAGTCAAAAAGGCATGGGATCTACTAAGCTTGGATTCAAGAATGACTGAGAGAGAAAAGAAGAGAAAACACATACCAGAGACAAATCAGCTCAAAATGACCAAAAGAAGACAACTTAATAAGACTGAGAGAAAAGAGCTTTCGTTTTCTAGGCTTGACCTCTCTATAAAAGAGCTGTGGGAGATTTTTTATCAGTTAAAAACTGCTGCAGATTAGAAATGTTGGAGAAGAAAGATAAAAGTAAAGTAAAGATGGGATTAAAAAAAAAGAAGTGAGTGTGATGTGCTGAGATCTGATGAGAGGAGAGGGATGTCTGTCTCTGTGTCTTTGACTCGTGTTTCAGACAATGCTCGTGATTGATTTGGTTTTGTTACACTTCTTCCGCCTAACACGGCGTTTTAGTGTCTCTTTTTCGATAAATGAGATTTAAGTTAAGAGTCAAGTTGGTTCATTTTAGATTTTTGAGTCACACGTTTTCTCGGATTGATGATTTGGAATCCTTTTCCAAAAGATGTCACATTTCTGACAATGACGATTTACATGATTTATTGGGCTTTTTTTTTTTTGGACGAATTTTCCGAATAAATATCTTCTTTTTACTAGCTAGTGGCATCCTAAACATCCATGAATCCATGATAGTTTGTTTTACATGTAAAAAGAAGAAATGTGTTTAGATAGTTCACAAAAAAAAAAAAAAAAAAAAAAAGAAGAAATGTGTTTAGACTTTTCAGATGTTTCAATTGTTTTGGTTAAGTCCTACCAAAATGGGTTCCAAGCCCAAACAATTAAAATACGATATAGCCTATATTTTATAAACGACAATTTTCAGTCTCCAAGCCCAAACTTCCTCTTATTAAGAACAAATTTTTCTTTTTCTTGAGAACATTATTTTTTATTTTTTTATTTTTTTTTAAAATTTTTTTTCTCTTGAGAACATTATTAATGATCATGCACATTGATAACTAGATTTTACGTTATACCTTCCCACGTTATGCATGATAAAAACAATTGATGATGCATTCTTGACGATATTACCTTCCCAGTTCCCACGTTATTCAAATGGGCAAGCCTCTGTTGATCCCTTCGTCTCTCTCCTATATCAGCGCCGGGAAACCGGAGGAGACGCGTGAGTGTGAGTATACACGACGCAATGGCATCGTTGTCCTTCATGTTCCAAAACAAAGAAGAAGACGCAATGCCATCATAAGTTTACTCCATAAATATATATATATATACGTACCATGTCCTACTCAAACTTCAATTCCTCCAAACTAACTTCGCTGGATAATAATGGCATCGGTTTACTCCACCCTAACCTACTGGCTCGTGCACCACCCCTACATCGCCAACTTCACATGGACCGAAGGTGAAACCCTAGGCTCTACCGTCTTCTTTGTCTTCGTCGTCGTTTCTGTTTACCTCTCCGCCACATTCATCCTCCGATACACCGTGGATTCACTCCCCTCTCTCGGTCCCCGCATTCTCAAACCGATCACAGCCGTCCACAGCCTCATTCTCTCCCTCCTCTCCTTAACCATGGCCGTTGGTTGCACTCTCTCCCTAATCTCGTCTCAAGATCCGAAGGCGCGCCTCTTCGACGCCGTTTGTTTCCCAGTCGACGTGAAACCTAAGGGACCGCTTTTCTTTTGGGCTCAAGTCTTTTACCTCTCCAAGATCCTGGAGTTCGTAGACACACTTCTCATCATACTCAACAAATCAATCCACCGGCTCTCGTTCCTCCACGTCTACCACCACGCAACGGTTGTGATTTTGTGCTACCTCTGGTTACGAACACGCCAATCTTTGTTTCCGATTTGTCTCGTGACGAACTCGACGGTCCATGTCATTATGTACGGTTACTACTTCCTCTGCGCCGTTGGATCGAGGCCCAAGTGGAAGAAGTTGGTGACGAATGTTCAAATTGTTCAGTTTGTTTTCGGCTTGGGGTTAGGAGCCGTTTGGATGCTCCCGGAGCATTATTTCGGGTCAGGTTGCTCCGGGATTTGGGCAAGTTATTTCAATGGTGTGTTTAGTGCTTCTCTCTTGGCTCTCTTCTACAACTTCCATTCCAAAAACTACGTGAAGACTACAACCTCGAGTATGTATAAGATCGAATCCTTTATATTTATAAACGGAGAGAGGTGGGCAAAGAAAGCGATTAGATTATTTTCCATGAAAAATGATTAATTGTCTTGAATTGTTGAATATTATTATATATGTTGTTTGGATATGTACGTTGATGTGTTGTTACTGTAAATGTTTGGGATAGTTTGAATTGTTTCATGTATTATATATATATGAATAAGATGACAAAAGATATTAAAATATGTCACATGCATGCATAAATCATCATGTTCGTCTGATTCTTGTACGATATACAACATTTGCCGACCAACGTTTCGTTAAGAGTTTAATACAGAGATTAGTCTATAGATACAAAAAGTTTTAAAATCAATTCCCTCTATAGACAACCCCAATTCCCTCGCCTCTCAGTCAATGGAGTGGAGACCACGGTTTTAAGAGCCGCCGCTTCATAAACCGGGCTAGGACTAGGGCTACGGCGGCGCGTGGCCTAATTCAACTTTTTGAAGTTGAAACATACGCAAGTTAAAAAAGAGTTAGGTAGATGATCAATTTAATAATCGGGTATTCAAAAATACTAACAAATTTTCATATCATCGAGACATCCACCAAAGATTCTGTCATTCTGACAAAATACCATAGTCAAATAATTTTCAATCTACTACAAATATAGTATTATATTTATATTACCATGATAAATACATTGATAACTGTTAGTTACAATATCACCGTACCACGTCATAATAATAATACAAAAGCATATCATCCCATTAGTTATTTACATACGATACTATACCTAAAAAAGATACAAAACATAATTCTCTGGGACCCACCTTTTATGTAAATGAGCCGATTGAGTAAGCCTCTGATCCTTCATCTCTCTCTCTCTCTCTACCGTATCTTCAAACTTCCAACTCCCCAACCCAAACCTTCGCCGGCGATCAATCCACCGGAGGCAATGGCATCAATTTCCTCCACTCTAACCTACTGGCTCGTTAACCACCCCTACATCGCCAATTTCATTTGGACCGAAGGTGAAACCTTAGGCTCCACCGTCTTCTTCGTCTCCGTCGCTGTCTCCGTTTACCTCTCCGCCACATTCGTCCTCCGATCCGTCATCGATTCACTCCCCTCACTCAGTCCCCGTATACTCAAACCAATCACAGCCGTTCACAGCCTAGTCCTCTGTCTCCTATCCTTAATCATGGCCGTTGGTTGCACTCTCTCCATAACCTCGTCTCACGCGTCTTCAGATCCGACAGCGCGTTTCCTAAACGCGATTTGTTTCCCCCTCGACGTTAAACCTAACGGACCGCTTTTCTTCTGGGCTCAAGTCTTCTACCTCTCCAAGATCCTCGAGTTCGGAGACACTATCCTCATCATACTCGGAAAATCAATCCAACGGCTCTCGTTCCTCCACGTCTACCACCACGCGACGGTTGTGGTCATGTGTTATCTCTGGCTCCGAACTCGCCAATCGATGTTTCCGGTTGCGCTCGTGACGAATTCGACGGTACACGTCATCATGTACGGTTACTACTTCCTCTGCGCCGTTGGATCGAGGCCGAGGTGGAAGAGATTGGTGACGGATTGTCAGATTGTTCAGTTTGTTTTCAGTTTCGGATTATCCGGTTGGATGCTCCGAGAGCATTTGTTCGGGTCAGGTTGCTCCGGGATTTGGGGATGGTGTTTCAACGCTGCGTTTAATGCTTCTCTTTTGGCTCTCTTTTCCAACTTCCATTCAAAGAATTATGTCAAGAAGACAAGAGAGGTGGTTGGCATAAAAAGTGATTAGATTAGTTTCTTGGACAATAGTTAAAACCTCTCATTGTGTCTTGAATTGTTGATTAGTTTCCCCGCAAAAGGATTTATTGTCTATTTGTCCAAAAAAAAAAAAAAAAAAAAGGATTTATTGTCTTGAATTGTTGATTATTTTGGTCTGTGTTGTTACTTGAAAATGTTGAGATATTTGATATTGTTTTATAGATAAGATGACAGAAAATGTCACACAAATCATGATATGGCCTCATCATCTTATTCTTTGACTGAAAAGTACGTTCAATCTAAGAATTCATGCAATGATTGATGCAAGAATCGAATTTAAACAGCATTCACCATTCCTAGAACATCGTAAATTTTTCATCTCTAAATGCTGTATATTACAGTTTTTCCCAAGTTCTTCATTTGTAGTTTCTAGTCTAGATTTTTCTGAAAGTAGTAGAAGGTGTTTACATAAAGTCATAAACGATAAGAATTGTCAAATACATTACAAACTAAACCTCCATGATACAACAAGAAAATGAGAAAAAAAAAATTAAAAAATGAAAAACAAAGAAACTCCAGCCAACAAATCTGAGAAGACGCATCAGCTGTCTGATTTGGTGGATCCATTTAATAACCAAAATTTTTGGGAAGAGTGGGTGATATCTCCGTAGTGACTAGTGAGGTTTTATATCATTCTATATTTTGGCTTTTAGTGTTCATCAACTACTGGTCGTACTGAAGCTGAAGCAGCTTCTACCTCCGATTCAACAACCCCATTCCCTTGTCTCTCAGACAAGGACGTAGGAACCGCAGTTTCAAACGCTGCCGCGGCATTCATGTCCAGGTTCACTACAGACTCAACTGGTGGTTTAATATCAAACCCTGAAACACGTGGCGGTCTATCTCGTCTTTCGTAAACCGGACTAGGACTACGGCTATAGCTTCTGCTCCGGTTATGACCACCACGGTCACGGCTATGTCTAGGGCTACGACTCCTTGAACGTGACCAGCTCCTGCTACGGCTACGACTATAGCTCCGGCTTCGACTCCGGCTATAGCTAGGGCTACGCCGCCGTGGCCGAACCAAATCAGGACTTCTGCTACGACTTCTACCTCTTCTGTTGTCAAACCGTCCAACACCACGACCAAAGCCTCTACCACCACGACCAAAGCCTCGGCCATCCATATTATTATTGCCAAACCGACCAAATCCGCCTCTACCACCCACATTCATATGACCCGCATCAGGACCACTAAAACCCCGACCACGATTCCCGCCACGTCCAAATGAGTCATCTCTCATTCCAAATCCGCCACTACGGCCACCAAACCCACCCTCACGCCCACCAAACCCACCCTCACGCCCACCAAACCCACCCTCACGCCCACCAAACCCACCCTCACGCCCACCAAATCCACCCTCACGCCCACCAAACCCACCACCGCGCCCACCAAACCCATCAGCAGAATCCCAACGGCTACCATTACCGCCAGAGTCAAACCGGTTTACCATACCTCTTCGATCCTGGCTATAACCAGGACCACCACCACCACCACACATTGCAATGTCCCTTACTTGAGGCGGTAGTTGCTGGTTCGCTCCTTCCAGGACTTTGATCATTTCGGTGCGTACTTCCAATCTTGCTCTGTAAAGAAAGTGAATGCAACTCCAGTTGCACCAGCTCGACCGGGTTCTCCCAATACGGTGGACATAGTCTTCAACTCCAGTTGGAAAATCATAGGTGATCACAACTCTGTAGTA
>NW_003302553.1:2663773-2680020 GCF_000004255.2 Arabidopsis lyrata subsp. lyrata
GGACGGAGCTAGCATCCCCCTGAACGTAGTCACTTGTAGTATAACACGAACAAATGTAAGTAATCTTGATAACAACAAGCAAAGAGGTATATACCAAGAATTATTACAACAAACCTTATGTCTTTTATATCGAGTCCTCGGGCAGCAACGTCAGTAGCTATCAATATACAAGACTTCCCGCTTCGGAACTGGCTAAGTACCCAATCTCTCTCACCTTGAGTCTTGTCTCCATGGATCACAACAGCGCCAAAATGACGTCCGACACTACGTGCAAGATGGTCACAAAGCCTCTTCGTGGAGCAAAATATTATAACTTTTGAACCTCGTTCTTGCGACCTAAGGATTTGCTCCAAACGTCTCTCTTTCTCCATTTGTGGGACTACTTCAACATACTGCGTTATAAGCATGTTTACTTCAGTAACCTCATCGCCAAGTTATGTGAAAGGATGCTTAAGAGTGATAGAAAATGATTAAGATGATAATCACCTGCGTTATTGCTTTGTTAGCAGCCAACTCATCTACCTTGCCTATGTTAACTTGGACAGGGTTCACAAGAAGATCGCTTGCAATTTTTCTTACTTCTTTTGGCCAAGTTGCTGTGTACATAAGAGTCTGTCTCCTAGGAGATATTTCATTCACAATCTTACGGATTTGGGGTTCAAAACCCATGTCAAGCATTCTGTCTGCCTCATCAAGCACAAGAAGGGAAACCTGCTGGAAATCAATCTTCTTCATCTCCAGTATATCATTTAGACGCCCAGGAGTTGCCACCACAATATCAGCTCCTCGTTCCAACTCTTTCAACTGAGGACCCTTTGGAGCTCCACCATACAAACACTGATGACCAGAATTCGTAAACAAAAACATTTAGTATAGGCTTTATCAGCCCTGGTGATAAGTGTTAACGAGACTCAAATAAAACTCACAGTGCATGATATCCTGGAAGACCGGCCAAACCTAAGGGCTTCATCTTGTATTTGTGTGGCTAGCTCCCGAGTAGGAGCTAGGATCAAAACTGTGGGCCCATTGCGGGAGTCGTTACGACAGTGCCTTAGAAGAATGAAGGCAGGGATCAAGTATCCCAATGTTTTACCGGAACCAGTTTTTGCAATTGCAACTATATCCCTGCTCTGCAGAGCAATTGGCCATGTTTGAGCCTGGATCGGTGTTGGCGATGGAAATCCAGCAGAAAGCAACTGAAAAACAAACATTAGGACACCATATATATGAAGAACATAAAGTTCATAATAAAACTTACCTCTCTAAGTATTTCAGGTGGGAGACCACTAGATTCAAATGTGATGTATGGTGCTGGAATGTTCTCGCCCTGCACAACAAACGATAGATTATTAAAGGCCGTACACAGATTAGATAGAATACATGACAAAAGTGCAAGGTTTAACACTATTCTCAAATGCTATTACTTATTCCAGTTGAAGTTCGTCCAATCCCACATTCTCAGTAGAGTTTTATGGACAAACATTCACTGAAACAACAATTGCAAAATATTACAGCACATTACAGCTTTAAAACATTAAACTGACAAGTTAAGCAAAGCAATCCAAGAAATATGAACTTACAGTTGTTGTGACTTCATGTTGCTTTCGGTATATTTCAACGGGCGAGAGATGGGGAACATCAGGAGATGTGGCAAAATGAGGCCTCACCAAGGATTTATTTGGAAAAGCTAGACCAGCGTGTCCATATGTTCCATGTCCGGTTTGCCCCATGGCGGGATCAGCATTTATAGGTGGACCACCACCTATCCTTATATCCTGCAAAGCATTTTACAAATGCTTCTTTTCGTAAGAAGTCATTGTGAAGCAGAAATATTTAACAAGACAGATAGGAGAAATTATCATCGGCAGCTAACCTTCGGCATTGATGCAGGATGAAGTGGTTGGGCACCCCTAACCGGCCCTTCCATTCTCGCGTTAACGTATGAGTCATTCCCAGGTCTAGATTGTAGATTATTCTCATAAGTATTATTTGACTGGAAAGAGGAAGCATGAGACTTCTGGTGCAACATTGTCTGGTCCATTTGATTTGGAGCCCTAGGTCCAAGCTGCTGGTGAATCAGGTTAGACCCTGGCTGTTGAAATTGTGTGACTGCAACATGATGTTGCATGTTAGCTTGAGGTCCATTGTATTTCTGAGCCATAGCCAAGTTTGCATTCGTTCTTTGTGATGCTGCATTGGCTTCAAAGGGGGTATTTTGAGATGGCGAATTTTCAGAATTTGGTAAATGGGATTGAGGAAACCCAGTTTTCTTACCCCCATGGAACTCATCCCCCTCCCTCTTTGGAACCAATGAGTTGTACTCTTGCTGGCTCGGAAACTGCTGACCTTGGGGACCACCCTGAGGTGTCTGATGTGAATTTTGTAACCCTTGTGGTTGCATGTGAGGCCGATAACCCATGTACTGTTGTTGTGAGTGTGCATACTGATGGCTCTGCTGCTGAGGCATTTGTGAATGCTGCTGCTGCGTCGTTGGCTGAAAAGTCTGTACAGAAGGATGCCCATGCGGCTGCGACACCATCGATTGGCTCTGTTGTTGGGGAAACTGTTGACCTGATTGTTGAGGCATTTGCTGGCCCGGATGTTGGTGCTGCTGCTGCATCATTTGGGGTCTTACATGTTGGGATGGATATTGCTGTGGCTGTTGTTGTAAACCATGCTGCTGAGACACGTGACCAACTGGTTTTGCTTGTTCGTGCTGAGCTTGGTGACCTTGTCCTGAAGAGGGTACAGGAATCTGAGCGAGCTTCAGAGCACCAGCTGGCAATGGTGGAGGAGGCGCAGAAGGTCTTTCATACTGAGTGACATTGGTTTCAGGATTCCAGTAATACAAAATTCCCGTGCTTCCATCAATAAGTCCCTTCCATGGTTGGGGAAGAGTTGGGTCCTCTGGAGCATATCTTGGACCAGCAGAAGCTGGAGTAGCTTCTGTTGTGGCCATAGGCAAAGACTCTGCAAGCAGAGAGAACTCTCATGTTACCATTCAAAAGTTTTGACATAAAGTTATCATCTTCCAGAGACCTAATTCTACATAATTCGACCTAAGCTTTCACACCATTCAACATAATCTACTTCCATGAGACCATAACACCCGAGGAATACAAAAATTACAACCTCAGTCGCAAACTAGAGAAACTATACAGAAATCAAGCGAATAAAGCAACTGAGCCATGGATTAAAGGTGAAGAAACCCGAAGACAGTTTTGCACAAGTAATATTGAACTTCATAACACAAAAGGATGCAACGATTTAGGGTTTGAGCTAGAAGAGACAGAGAAAGAGACTTACATCGGCGACGAAATAGTACCGGAGTCACCTATGCGAACCAGAGTTGAATAAAGACACCGGTGCGAGCCAGAGAGGATCAAGAACGTCGATGGGAACTAGAGAACAGGGTCTGGGTTCGGCTTTTGGTAGAAGAAGTGAGGCTGGGGTTCACGAAGGACAAGGGAAAGGAAAAACCCACACGACGTCGTAATGAAGAAGCCAAAAACGATGACGTTTGGCTGTTATTAATTCGTCAACGTAAAAGACCATGTTGATCTCCTATTTGTTCTTGAGAAATTCTTTTAAATTGGGTTCAGCATAAAATTGGCAATTAAGTAACCGATCCAAATCCAGGACCTTCTTCAACTGTTTTATCGAATATAAACCAATAATGTTTTCCTGATTTCAGATCCAAGAAAAGAGACTGTACCGAAGAAGTACAAGGTTTTGAATCGAATCAAAACAAATCATAGGAGAGTAACTCACTTTTGGGTCTATAATCAAGAAAGCATAATGAGAATAATAATGTCTGTACATTAGAAGAAACTGGAAAAGCATTAATAATTGAGTAATGTAGATATCCCTCATCTACCATTAATATGTCAAAGCTTTCTTTACTTTGCCTGACATGGAGATGTTCTCAGGGTAAAGGCTCTTGCGAATCTCCAAGGCGAGACAAGTGCAAGTAAGCATCAGTCCCTGCACATTTCAACAATACACATAAATCAAATCTGAATCTGTCTTATGAATGCTGATTGAGATATTTGAGGTTAAAAGACTTTTATGGATATGATCTGAATATATGAAACTGAAGAAGAAGTAGTTGACTCACCATATCCTTCCATGGATATGATCTGCAAATCTCCACCGAAATATCGAGCATACAAGCGACTAATTGGAAGACCGTAACCATACCCAGCCATAGTCACCGGAACATCAGCTGTTCCTAAATCGACTTCCTCCTCAAGCGGGTTTCTTGCAGTGCTGTAAAGATAGGTGAATATTTTGGGAAGACCGCTTCTCGCTATACCTCCACCTTCATCTGAGACCTGTTATATTGACCCACAACAATGATTGGATCAACCCAGTGCAACAAAAAATGAAACGCCTAGCAGAAAGAAGAAGAAAAGCGCATGATAACAACCTTTATTGTAACATCTTCAATTCCATCTGCAACTATAATGCGGATTGGTGGTGCAACTCTATCAGAGTCAACAAATCGCTCTTGGACAGCACGTAGAGAGTTCTTGACTAGCTCATACATCATAAGATGCAAATGCGTTGGAACATACCTATAGAAAGGAGAAGAAAAGGACATTATTTCCTACATGCGAACAAAAGTAACAGAATGAAACTAAGAAAAAAGTGTAGTCAACTTGAACTCACGGAAAGGTGAAACTGGGATCGCCATATATGTTTATTTCCGGTGCAGAACCATACTCTCGGAAACAAATTGAGCGAGCATCTTCACTGGCATTCCTTGCTACCTCCATAGGAGACATCTTTGTGTGTATATAACCCACTGTATGAAGTGGTGGATTTGGATTATGCAACTCAACATGCTGCCCTGAGAATTCCATAGTAACCACAAAAAAAAAAAAAGTATTAACACAAGAACAGCAAACGAAAACTTTTCAGTCGAGGATCCAAAAAGCAAGTCTTACCAATAAGCATACGGATCCCTATTCGGGACAAGTAGAAGCGATCAAGAAACTGATGAATCTCATCAAGATTTCCGGAATTCATTCCTTTCTTGAGCTGATTAACACCTAAAGCCATCATGGGAACCACATTGTTGTGCCTTACCTTAACAGCCTTAATCATCTGAGTGAATTCTTTCTCGTCACCCGAATCCTTAATCTCAGGAAATGCTCTCATGTCCCTGAAAGATTCCAAATACCAATCTCGCACCTACAATACAACGAAGTTAACATGAAAATGAGAGAACGTTTCAACATAAGATATGATCCACACAAAAAAACTATTTAAGAGTTCCGGTGACAAAATTGCCAAATCTGGTTTCATTCCAAAGATTTTGCACACACAAACAATCTTCTAAGCATTCAATTTCACTGTAGCACCACCAGCTTTAAAAGCCTTTGATTTAAAAGAAACTTAAAAAATAATCTCACATATAACTTTTTCATTAAATCTACAATATCCAATTTCATAAAACAATCTAACAAGAAGAACCAACCACCACCATTCAATTCAAAATTCCGCAACCTATTCAAGTCGAATCACAATTTCGATTACCAGAAACGATAAAATTCGAAATCAAACACCGAGAATTCCCAGAAAAAGTACCTTCAAAACGGCAGGTTTCTCAGAGAGACCATAAGGAAGCGTCTGGAGTTCGATCGCTCTCCTGGCGACGCGAATCGGAAGCTCCTTATGCAGAAACTGAGCAGAAATCAAAAGATTCCTCTCAGTAGGTTTGGAACCAAACTCCATCATGTATCTAAGGCTAACACCTGTTTGCTTCATGCAACCCCATTTGTGAACATCTTCGATCAAACTCTTCGGGAACATTTCGCAGGCCTTCTTCACTGCCATAAGCGTCTAAGAGAATACAAACCCTAACGTCGCCCGCCTCCGTCGTTCTCCACCGTTATTATCATCGACTGGACGAAAGAACTGCGAAGATGATTGGACATCCAGAAACAGAGAAGAGGATTGGCTTTGGATTATGAAGGAATCAGCAAACATGTGCTGTAATACTAATATGGTTATTTTTTGATTTGGCCGCTAATTTTCTTGGATTAGGATTTTTACTATTTGAGTGATTGTGCAATAAATAATTTTTTTTTTTAGTATTTTACCTGATTGGAACAAAGTTTTTTTTTTTGTGTAAAAGAATAACCACTTATTTTGATGTAAGAAAAAAAAAATGTAAAAATCAATTTATGTTGATATGAAAAAGAGGAAATGACAAAAAAGCTTCTATTAGCATCTCATTGTATTTTGCTTAGAACTCTAAATTGGAACGATATGATTGAGAAAAAGATGGTGCATAAAAAATATCTAAACTTTAGTTTAAACAGGATCTCTTCCCTATCCACAATTCCACCTCCACATGGCTAATAAAGGCCTAAATCCAACTAGTCTATAAACAACATGTCGTTCGATCGATATAATGTGTCGTCTTCTATCATAAAAACTACACGCTTTTCATTGTTTGAAAATGCGAAGAGTTTTGTATCTATTATGATCTAAGGTAGAATATTAGCACATGCCCAAAAGGCTCCTGACCCGTTCTTTTGATATTAGGCCCTAAAGCCCAATATTCCAATCGAGGTTCATTTTATATACTTTCAACTTGTATAATAATATAAGTAAGTTTTTATAATTTAATGTTTGACTTAAAGTTGATAGTGTCTAACATTCATGGTAGCAACCTAGTTCAAGTTAAAACTGTTAAAGAGTTAAGAGGAATGTTGATTCCTCTGCAAATTGTTAATGACTAGTAATAAAAGAAAACAATCTTTATTTTTAGCAGAAATTTAGTAGGAAACATAAATTAGAATTTGTAAAAGTATGTTGTAATAAAGTCTTTTTCGTGATATTAATATAGGAAAATATATTTAGTTCATCCCATGTAATCCACAGTTTTGTAAGGCAAGAAAGTCTTGGACTCTTGGGCCAAACTTATAAGCATGCCTCGATGTAGATTTGTAGAGGAGTCACAATTTGAAGTTTAAACAAAAATGGTTTGTATATTTTAGAACAACAAAAGAGTTTGTGTTTGACTTCAATATATCTTACCGACTTCCCCGAATCTCACTGGCTTCTTTTCGTGAAGCGACGACGTTTAATATGTCATTGACCTCACAATTTATTTTATTCACATTTTGTTACTTTCTGCATGAGTTTATCTTTGACTTGTTCACTCTTTTTCTATTGTTTTTTTCCTCGGTACGAGGTTTTTGTTGGCCGATTTTCAAATTAATTTTGATATCTAATACATCATCTGATTTCCACTGTAACGAAGAATGTTCTACATAAATTCGAACCTTAAATAAAACCACTAAACTACACTAATTCGGTGCTTATTTATTTACGATTAGTGAACACATATGTACACACAATTCCGTTGGTCTTACGGTATTAAGTATGGGCATTGCTTAGGACCGACTTAATCATTTATGTAAATTTGGTTTCGACTTCGACCACAAAATGTTAACCATCTCATCTCACAATTAGTCTATGATATGTATTTTCAGAATAAAAGTGGGTTCTCACTGAAGTTTTACATTTCTACGTTAAATACTCTTGTTTGACAAATACCTTGATGGCTCTATAACTACTTGATGGAAATCGTACATTTTATATTAATCAAAGACATGGAATATTTGACTTCACATCAAACAATACTCCCTCTGTTTCACAAAGAGTGTCATTCTAACATTTTTCACACAAATTAAGAAAAGTAAACAAATTTCATTTCTACCCTTTATTAATACACTAAATAATACCATTTCTCTAATTAATAAGCTAAAATAGTGAGGTTAAAAAAAAAGAATTAGTCTTTAAAACTGTATTGAAAACACAAAACGACACTCTTTGTGAAACGAAATTAAAACCTTAAAACGACACTCTTTGTGAAACGGAGGGAGTAGTAAATTAACAACCAAGTAACTATGACCTAGAAACTTGTAGAAAACTTCTACTCAACCATGTCCTTAACTTATTATATTCATCGTGAAAGAGAGAGTTAAAAGGGATTTAGTTAGACTAGCCACTTACTTATGAACAATTAAATAATGTAAAGTATGCTTATTTTTTATGGACTTAATTTGTATCAAAGCTTCCGTTGTTGACTTGTCAATAAAGAAAGAGAAGAGACTTCAAAACGCACGAGTGGGTTGTGATTAACTCGTATAGCTCTTTGACTTATTGACCGGAGGACACATCAAATAATTAATACTTTATATCGAATCGAGTTACAAGTCAAAATCTATCAAACAATCTTTTAGATCCGATATGGATAATAATCATAAAATAACATGCCAAAAAGGTTCAAACCTAGATGGATATTGTCGACCCTCGGGTACCTCCCACATGTGCGTCTATATGAATTAAGAGAGAACATTATTCTCGGTATGGAAGTTCAACTATATATTATATGGGTGCTTAACAAGGAAAAATGATTTGATATTTACTAATTCCTTTTAATTTGTTAGCTAAAGGAAATGTCTGATTCTAAATTCAAACTAGTTAAACAATTTTTATATCCCACGGAAATGTGTATGTACCGTAATTGGTCAAGCATGAATGGAAAATGCTAATTCTTATTTACTACTTGATGTTTTATTATATAGTAATTCCTCTAGAGAGAACAAATCACATATTGTATGGATCATCATATATCATTGTTTAACAAGCCATCATCATGCATATACACGCTCTATGACTGGGACAAAATTATTTAACAAGAAAAGCAAAAGAACTAAAGCAATTTAAAATGACAACAAAATGGGTTTAACGACAGAAATGTTTGTCTTTAAACAAACAGCATGTTTCTATTGCGAAGCACATATAGAAAAGATGAGAAAGAAAATAATACTAATAATCAACGAATCACTTGTGTTCTCCACTTTGGAGGAAACCAAATTGCTTATAATATGATTTTGGAAGCTTTCTAAAATATTAAATATTACTTTATGTTCCCTATTAGCTTGGTCCTCTTACATAAAATATAACTTCACATAATTGCTTTCACATCTACATGCATTAACATTTCATCTTCTCTTTAAATTTGAACTAAACGTGGGTCAATATATTCATTTAATAAAATGTATGAAATAAACTAAAATTAACTAGGATTAGAAGCTTCCAACTAGAAAATTCGCAAATACATGGTTTACGTAATGCATACCAACTCGTTACTATAAGCCATCGATCCCATTTCCTCAACAAGTAAAGGAGAAACGTGTGTTATGTCTTATGTGTATGTATATATATGTATATATTTTTAAGTTCGACCTTTCAAGGTATCCAACATCGGTATATATATGGATGGTTTGCTGTTCAATAAAATTATAAGAATATGTTGACTAACGATGGAGATCATAAACATGTGGATTTTCTACAATCGTGCATATAAGAATTTTAACTTATAAGTCAAACAGTTTAAAACTTATTGCGGGTAGTTGATAATATATACCGATTGACTAGGTCGACAATTACTACAAATACAAATTTCCTACCATATGTATATACAGATATACTAATACCATTCAACGTTCCTAAAATTATTGTGAAGCTCTTTTAGAATTCCGAAAGAAAAAAATTCAGACAACTATTAAACTATTTTTACATACGTACACTATGCCACTATTAATACATTGATGAGTATATATATAAAAGCGTTTTGCTCGAATCATTGATTTTATTTTATTTGGCCGGTTATAAAACCATTAATCCTTAAAAATCTTTTCTTTGTCAACAATTCCCGGAACTATTAAAAGATTGAAAACTGGTACTAATGATCATGATGATTCTTTTCATGTAATATTTGTCTAATAATTTACACCAAAAATAAATATTTGTCTAATAGCTAAAGTTTGTATTTAAAAAATATGGATCTAGTATAGCAATTATATTATAATATTTTCAGCATATATATGTTTAACCTTCAGAAGAAATTGAATATTTCGACAACACAAGAAATCAAATATAAAATCTAATTAACATATCAATAAGAATTGCATATTTAACTATCCCATTTTTTTACTGTAAATAATTCGTCAAGAAATTGTTTATATTTTTAAGTGAAAACTGGTCATCTTTGATGCTTCTTTAATTAGATTCTCAGGTCTGAGGCCTCTAAAGCTCCGCTTTCGATATGGTTTCCAAACTCTGAATATTATCATCATTTGGTCTTTCGTTTCGAGTTTATTTTTATACAATCTTTTTGTTTATATGTGAATATTGTCCTGGCTTGTCTAATTCTTTATAGTTTGTGTACTCTATGTGCTTACATCTATATAGGCATGTAAGAAATTCATTTTTTGTGTATTTTATTATATGTACAGTAAATAAAGAAGTGGAATTGAATGTCGAGCTCCCGAACTAGAAAATCTATCCGAATGTGAATCTGTAGATAGTGGTGTATTTTATATAACAATAATAAAATGTCAAAAATGAGAAGTACGTAGTTGTTCAAAGTAAGTAATATAATTGTCAAAATGGGTCGTTTAGTTAGTCCACTTCAAATCAATTGATAATGGAATTTTACTTCCCTAAATCATACCATATTTTCAACACAAAATTGTTTATTCCAAATATATATAGTTTCGTTTATTAAACTTCTTATTTTGCGCTTTAACAAAAAAAAAAGTTCTTATTTTGCGGCCCTTAACCCCATTGAGTCATACCCCGATGATTATAAACGCGTGACTAGCGGAAAAAAAAAACAAATTCTATCTCTCTCTTTTTTTTTTTTTTTTCAAATTATTATTGTCCACAGGAAACTAGCTAAACTGGTTCGAGGAGATATAACTCCCCTCAACTTCATAGGATCAAAGTTCGAATCTTTATATTACACACATGATATACGACTATACGAGCAACTCACGTGATGTACGGATCATCATGATACAGAAACAAGTGAACTAGAAATATAGCTTTATATATATATATATATATTTTAGAAATGGAGCTTGAGAAATTATAAGATCGATTAAGGCAATGAGCAAGTATCAGATATCTTGTGATGGTAAGAAGTGATGTATGAACAAATCTGACCACCTGCGCCACAACCTATGTTATTTAATGTAGTATTTTATAGTAGTGATACAAATCGAAGGATTTCACGACTTATGGTACTCTACTACTCCCTCTGTTTCACAAAAAGTGTCATTCTAACATTTTTCACACAAATTAAGAAAAGTAAACAAATTTCATTTCTACCCTTTATTAATACACTAAATAATACAATTTCTCTAATTAATAAGCTAAAATAGTGAGGTTAAAAAAGAGAATTAGTCTTTAAAACTGTATTGAAAACACAAAACGACACTTTTTGTGAAACGAAATTAAAACCTTAAAACGACACTCTTTGTGAAACGGAGGGAGTATATGATTTGTGATATTCTGAATCGTACAAATTATTTTTGATGGTGCATATATATAAAGAAGGAATGTCAAATTGATTTTAACTATCTTCTATTCAGCTATAGTGTTAATGTATAGTCTCTCTTTATGAGTCATCTTAAAAAAAACGTAGGAGATTAAACATGTTTGACCAAAAAAAATATACAGTATCTCACATATGAGAGAGTTAATATTAATTAGTAGTTATGCGAGTGGAAAAAATACAAAAAATATTAGAGATGACTATAGCGATATAATTCAATGGAAAAAAAGATAGAACTTACAGATATGCGTTTGATTTATTTATTTTTGTCGCCAACTTTTTATATTGATCAAGAGAATAAAACTCAACTAGGGATACAAAAATCCCAGAAGGAAAGAACACACCTATAAAAAATAAACTAACACACAAAGGTTTTTAATGTTTACTCTCATACTGAGAGTACCATGAAACGTATATAGAGAATGGGATAACAACCAAGCATAAGCATTCGGAACGTTAAGTCATGTCAACTTTGAAGTTTCACATATATATGGTTTTATTTCATTTTATTGGAAAGTAAAATGTGTTCAGAAATATACCCAAAAAACCTAAATAATGGAACTCGAAGTAAAGGGGCTGTCATTGTTCAGGGAGGACTTTGTATGTTAAAGGGCCATTGAATCTAGACTTCAAACTACATTCGCCTGTCTCATTCAGACATAACTTTTATAAATATCAGCTAATAATCATATCTGTTCACCAATAACAAACATCTATATTTATAGGAAAATCTACAACATGTATTCCATAATATCGTTTCTGTCCAAGCATCTGTAGTCTAGTGGCAGAGGAAGCTTTGGAAATCTGTAGTTTAGTGGCAGAGAAAGTTTTGAAAAAAAAGTGAAACTTCCAAACCTGAGTTCGATTCTCTCTGAAAACAAAAAACACATTTGTTTGGGAAGTCTGTCAGTTGGGTCTTGGCCCAATTAATTTATCTGGTAGCCAGAAATGCAGGCGGTCTGACTACCCCTAGTATTAGTCGGAAGGCACTCCAAACTCGGATCAGGCAGTGTGGTGGCCCAATTCTGGATCTCATGAATCTCATAGCCCGTTCGACCCGAGTCCGCTCGGAGCTCATGGTGTCCGTTGAATCGTTGAACCGTCCCGCGAGAGAAGTCCACTCTGTAGCACCTCGATGCGTTTCTACCGAGACTTACCAAATCAACTGATAGGGTTTATAAAAAAAAAAAAAAATAATAATAATATGGTTTCTTTCTTACCAATTCATTCGAAATTTCGTATCCTTCGATTCTACAACGTCAGATTAACAAAAAATAATATGATACATATTAAGAGAATATATTATTTTCCACACTTAAATTCATAACCAAAACGGGCAGCTAAAATACTATTTTCTTTTGTAACCCGTTTGGATTATTAGCCGAACATAGGTAGGAGACATCGGACGTAAACTCTTTTAGATTCAAAAGCAAAAACGATCTTAAGGCACTTAATGATGTTTTTTTTTTTTTTAGTGAATGTTAAATTTAATATGTATATACACATTTCTGGAACAATCTCATCATCCATGTCGTCATTTTCATATGCATTTTAACTTCAAGTGTTAATCATTTCAGATTAATCTTATCTTATAACCCATTTTCATTTTCATTCTCTTTGTTACTTTAAAGAAGATAAAAAGTTATGTGTGATATGGGTTAATTATATGCGAAAGTGGTCCTGAAAACACATGCCCTCGTATTAACCAACACACGTAAGTATATTCAAGATTTGGAATTTTGGACTGACCAAAACCTATTTTATTAAGATTTAGTAACACTTTGATTGCCTGTTGGTCCGTGTGTTTTGGACTTTTTGTGTAAACTAAGACATTAAGCTATATATTAAGTTATTAAATTATTACTAAGAATTCGAGATTCGTGCTCTTCTATTTACATTACGTGGTTTCATTTATAACTCTTCATTAAAATATTTGATAAACTTTGTTAATCTGACCTCTATACCAAAAGAAAATGTAAATACACGTAAAAAGAAAATTAGTTTTTTTTTATAAATAACTTTCATCGGACGATAAAAACATGATTTTGAGGGAAACATATACTCGTAGAGTCAGAGATTAGTTTATTTGAATGTTTTATACGTGTCTTGTTGCTAAAAATCTAGTAAAATCGTTTTAAACCATGATTAGCTGCTGATGTTATGAAAAATGATAAATCTTAGCTGCTAAGAGACGTTATTATTAAGCATATTGTTTTAAAACTAGATGGTCCGTTTTTTTTTTTTGTTAAAATTGCCTTCGAAGTGCCTTCATTTAAATATAAAAGCAATTATTGTTGGTATCGGTATCTTCACATGTAAAAACTGAAAGAAAAAGTACAAACAAACAGTTTGTTACCTACTCGATCGTCTTTGATATTTAAAATACATGACATTCACATACCGCATACGTTCAAATCAATACTTTAGTTAAAACCTGAACCAATAATACAAATACCACATATATGACATATCTAATTAACACTTTTAGATCCAAAGTGTGATATCGCAAATGATGGGTACTGATGTGGTACATGAATACATGTTAGGAATGCTAGGAAAACTGATTCGATTACTAGGCAATACATTTTGTGGATTTTTTTTCACATTCGTTACTATTATTGTTAGTAGTTAAGATTTAAGAATTCTAAATTTTGTGCCATCATATATCTATATGTATTATATTACTTTGTACTTTTTTAGATATAAAATAATATTACTTTAACTCTTTTTCAAAAATTGCAGTTTAATCTGTTCACACTATATATTTCGGTTTTGTTGTAATACTTAAATCTTTATTATATATGGAAAAAAAGAATGCATTTTCCTTACTAAGATTCAAATTCTTGGACTTGTTTGCGATATTCTTGACCATATAACATGTTAATTGCGGCCAAAATTTATTAAAATAAAAAGTGTAATATTATTATATAAGACAAATACCTGTATACATGAATATATGGATGTATGTGAGCGTGTGGGTGTGTGGTTCTAGCTGGTTCCTTTGGATTTGTGCCTACTAATGATGCCCACAAATATTCTTTGGCACATTGTTTATTGTTTCACAATTTGGCCTAATCACATAACTTATGAAAACCAAGTACACTTTATTACCTCTTTTATTTAATTATATTTCATTAATCAGATTATGATATCGACCCAACCAATCATAATTAGAGTTCGAAACTTACAAGTTTTGGAAGAAAAAGATTAATTTAACCAAGTGTTCTTGGTCTAGTGGTTGTCACTTGTGGAGGAGTTGTCCTGTTGGTCTAGATCAGGGATCGATTCTCCGTAAGCGCGCAATTGTTAGATCTTCACTTGGCCACATGGATATGGACCCTTGCTTTCGGTCCATTTGCATACCCGGAGAGAGAGTCTATTTGTGGGCTGCATCTCCCCCAGGGAATTAGTCTGGGCTCCTCCATAGATTTGGGATTCCTCTGAATTATAAATAATATAAAAAATAGTAATATTATTTAGACTTTCAAAAAGTTCTTTACAGTTTCCGGTTTCGACTTACCCCAAATTGGGGACCGAGAACAAAAGTTGAACTTTGATGTACCTTTTTCCAAACCTATCTAGAGTTCTATGCTAATTAATTAACGTAGTATATAGATCGACGGGTGTTTTCACGTAAGATTTGTTTTTGTTGTTAAAAATCACGTAGGGTTTTAACTTTTTAAAAATATTAGGACCGGTCTAAACATATCAGTTATCTAAAGAATGATGGTTTTGTTAACCTTATCGTTTGCGTTTATGTTTATATATGTTAAATGTAAGCATTATTTACATGTATTATTGAGTCGAATACATTTTACAATTGCGTTCACAGCCGTTAATTATTATTTAATGTTAGTTTCTAAATTCTAATCATTTAAATCTGTCAAACTAATTAATCAAAATAAAATATTATGGATGTCGATCTTCACAATCATTTGTCTCTCTCAGATAAATTTTATAGGTTGATATATATAGCTGCTGCTGATGACTGTAAATAACTCAAGCTATTAATTTTAATTATTTTCCGAGTATAATTTGACCTTTTGAGTTAATAGATTCATAAATTGTTTTTCAGACTTCTCATATACTTTAAAACTGATTTTAAATTGAAATATTAGTATTTAATTTTCAGTAAATTCATATAGAATATATAGTTTCCGATAGTATGTATAATTAAATTAGTGAAAGGTTACATTATTTGGTTTTGTAGACTAATTTGTAATATAATATGTGGTTTCCTAAAAGAAAGACATGTGTGGGAGCTAAGACAAATTATTTCTACATATACATTTCATTTACTTTATAGTGGAACACGTGATGTCCGTGCCAGCAAGAATTTATCGTTTATTTGCATGCAAATGTATTTTTTAGCTGTCTCCTTGTCAATATAAAAGTCATAAGCATAATGTGCATATATGTAGATATTCGTATTTGTATTTTGTGGCAATGGAGAATCAGAATTTACCAATACATTTTCCAAGCGACCAGAAATATACTAGATTAATAGTGACTCAATCCAAACTAGATAAATTCAATATAGTTGGATTAGAGTTCGAATGGAGTGTTGCCTTTGAAAAAGGTAAATTTTTTTTGTCAAACTGAAAAAGGTAATTTCTAAACAATAGAACCATTACATATATTATGATTGAGTAACCACAAATTTGGAATAGAAATTCATAGCATTTAGAAATATATAATTATATATCGTTTTTTAGATATCGTACCGAAATTCATACTAATCCCTAAGGTTTGTGAAAATGTGGGGCTTTTTTTTTTGTTATTTAGCTAATTTGATATATACATATCAAACTAGCTAAAAAAA
>NW_003302553.1:2680162-2721933 GCF_000004255.2 Arabidopsis lyrata subsp. lyrata
TGGTTTTCAGTGTATAGTGCACCACCTTACAAGTTAATTCCACGGTATCCAGAATGAATTTGTACTTTACAAGCAAAATTTGATAAACCGCTCTTGATAAGTCTTCAACATTGAGTTTTTTTTTTTTTTTTTTTTTTGGGGACAAATTTTCAACATTGAGCTTAATAAGCAAATTAAAATCAGTTGATATATTGCCTAGTTGACAAGTTGATGCATATATTAATTAGTTCGGCGTCGTTTACTCGTTTAGTAGTAGGATAAGTTACATTTTAGTGCACAAAAAGGTGTAGTGAAGGATATTTAATAATAATTTACTTACAACAATTAGTGTAGTTGCTTTGAGCGTGGGGTATTTTAGAGAGTGGTCCTATATATTTAATAATGTCGATTAATTTCATAATTTGTGTATTAATTACGTTATACGTTTGTTGGAATAAGTCATGCTACAGTAATAAAAGAAAAAGTCATGATTCAAACATATAGAGACTCGTTAAACAAGTAATAGTAACATATCTGATTACAAAACAATAACCGATAAAAGATACAAAAGTGAATAAATAAAAAATGTAAAACACAACATTAAGAAACAAATAGTTGTATCGTTTTGGGTATTACATATATATATATATATATATATATATATATATTTTGCGATTGATAACAACAAATATAATATGTTTTCACAATTGTTCGGTAAAAGGTAACAATATATTAATGAGCTTTTTACATACTAGTAATTAACCTAGCAATCTAGTATTGCTAGATTGTAGACCTAACTATGGGATGTAATATTAGATGCTAAGCATATTTATTTTATTTTTTTCGTTTAAATGCTAATTAAGCATACACTGTTTATGATAGCATTTATGAATACAAACTTACCAATTTTATTACACCCATATTTTAACCGAAATTTCTTTATTTTTCTTTCATACAAATTTATTTATTTTTGATGATATATTAGTAATATATATATATATATATATGTTTTAAAAACAATAAAATATAAGCCACATTTTAGGGATTCCCCACATTTTATCCTATACTATTATTTGGGGAGTACAATTTACAATTATCCTTAATCAACTTTACCTTTTGTAAGAATTTACTTAAGAATGCCATTAGAATTAAAATTTTATAGAGTAAATTAATTCAACTCATTAAGAATAAACAAGTAAAATACTATTTTACGCAGTTTAATTAATTAAATTTAATTATAAAAACAAAAATCTATTATTGATTTCTTTAAAAAGAATGACCAATCAAAATGAACATATAAAATTTGATATATAACTTACCATATTAATTTGTCATTAATCATTATACTTCACCTCTCATCGTGACATGATTCTATTTCTATAAATAAATAAATCATTATATAATCTATATAGTAAAAAAAAAGTAAATTTTTTTCCGCATATACCAAGATTTGAATTTTTAAAAACGAATATAAATTATTCAATGTATGAAAAAACAAATTTAACGGGTCAAAAATTCATATTTGAGTAATTATGTGTGTGATCTATTTGATCACTTGGACTTTGGTTCAAATGTTTTACGTGTAATAGATGTACGGAAAATTATTTACCAAAAAAACATGGTCACTTTCGAAATTAGTCGAATAAATTATTTTTAAAACTTTATTGAATAATATAGGTATTGTGAGGAGAATATGACAAATAACGCCTAAAAACAAGAACAGTTAAAATGCTTCATATTATAGATGACAAATATGCTGCATATAAAGTTGGCGTGTATAATATGATACAATGATATTAATTGTTATATTTACTTACATATAATCTGTGGTATATTCTAGATCCTGTGTGCACGAATACATATATCTATGTATGTAAATGTATTTATATTTAAAATTAAGATTTTGAGTACTTATCCAATTTGGAAGACTGCCTTGCAATAAAGGCACGATCACGTGGTGTTATCTTTTCTTATGTAAACTCTGTAATTCTGGATTGGTTTTTATCTGAAGAAAACAGTCTGATTTTAGCTTGAATGGATGAACTATATCTGCTGTAAAAAAAAAAAG
Source organism: Arabidopsis lyrata subsp. lyrata (assembly GCF_000004255.2). Classification (NCBI taxonomy): domain Eukaryota; kingdom Viridiplantae; phylum Streptophyta; class Magnoliopsida; order Brassicales; family Brassicaceae; genus Arabidopsis; species Arabidopsis lyrata. The sequence continues at coordinate 2,682,210 of NW_003302553.1, forward strand.
ATACTCATCCAATTTGAATCGTCCATGAAGGCTTGAGAGCTTTCAAGTATTTAAAGTGAGATTATACCAAAATTCACTATTATATCTAAGTTACACATATCAACTTATCCTTTTTATATTTACAGACTTTAATTTGAACAGAAAAAAATCGTCAGGACGTCTGATACGTAGACATATCCACTTTTGTCTTCTGATACTTGCACAACTTAAGCAAATTAATATCATTTACACTGGACAAAAGATCTCTGATTCAAATCTCTTCACCTCACATACCTAAGCTTTGGAACTCTAATTTTTCTTTAGAATACATATAGAAGCTAACTGTTAAAGTGATATCAAAACATTTTAACATTTAGCTTATATCTGTCATCTGAGATCCTTTAACAAAAAAAAAAAAAGGATTATATAAAATTCTAAATAATTACGTAGAACCTACATGTGGATAGTTTCACTAACCGGCTTTTAACAAACAATTTGATTAAAGTATCTACTTGTGGTTAGTTTAATTAATTTGAAAAGAAACATATAATTGGAGGTTGCAATAAAATTTGAATACGATTCTCAGCTCAAAATCTAAAACTTGATGACCATAAAAACAAAATATGTCGTGCCTCTTGGATAAATGAATTCGGACTTCTATGGTCAACACTTTTTTTTTTTTTTTTTTTGGAGCAAAGAGCAACTTCTATGGTCAAATAAGAATTGGAAGACATAAGGGGGAAGTGGAGAAATTAAAAATGGAAAAAAGGGGAAATATATTTATTATTGCAACTTGTTTGAATAAATTAGAAACCCATAAAAGGAAATAAACATATTGATTATTATAGCACAAAGTTTTCAATAGAAATCAGAAAACGGAAACAGAGTTATTAAGCACGGAGATGGAAAGTCAGCGGGTCAACTATTAAAACTCAGTGCTTAATTAAGTGCTAAGTGATAATTATTAATTAACTCTTTACTTAATTATTCCTGCCGGAGTCTTTTATCTGATATTTTATCTGGACGGCATCTTTTTCTGCTTATAGAGTCATAGACTTCTAGTACTAGTATTACTTCATCTGGTTCGATTTTTATTTTTTAAACCCTACAATTATCAATAGACTATTAATTTTTATTTATAGATATTATAATTGTTCTGTACTGTATTTTTTAATAATTGGTGTAGGTTATCTATAACCTCTTTTATTTTTGATATAAAGAGTATTAAATCAAGACGAGAGTGTGTTTTTGCACCAAACCAAGTAACAAAAGGAAACTAAAACTCTTCTGAAGCATGTAGATCTTAAATTAAGGTTTTTATTGGCGGTTTTACTTTAAAGCCTTAGTGCTCATTTTATCAACGTAACAGAATATTAACCACAATAACAACTAATTTTTAGTATTTCTGTATATGAACTTTTTTTTAACTAACTACTCTCACCACTTAGGAAAAAACACATGTCTACTAGTTTTACAAAAATCTGAAATAACAAAACGAACTAAGAAGTAAGAACTAACAATACCACAAAGGACTTATTTGTTGTCAGTGTTTTTATGAAATTTGATGTTTTATATTTAGAATTTAATTATACTTAATATATTTATAGATATACTTATTATCATAACTAGGTTATGAACCCTGCGATATCGCGGGAAACTCATTTTCAACAAATATATTTTATTACATTTATGTATTAAATTATTATTATAATATATTCAAATAATTGAATTATTATATAAAATTCACTATGTCTTAAAGTTATATAGTAAATATTTTCTAAAGATATTAAAAAAAATTTATGAATAAAATTTTTTTAAAAAATTATGATTAAAAAACACTTTTGAAACATTTTTGTGAATATAAAATTATTTATAAGTGACAAAATAACTAACAAAGAGTTATAATATAGAGAGGAAAAATTCTAGCGGGTCAAAAACAAAAAGATATAAAAACACAACCAGAAAAATAACTGTCAACATAAAAAGTAACCGTCAATATTTTAACGAAAAGTTGCGATAAAAAGACATAACCGAGAAAAAATAACCGTCGATATTTTAACGGAAAGTTGCGATAAAAATACAACCGATAAAAAATAACCGTCAATATTTTAACGAAAAGTTGCGATAAAAAGACAAAAAAAAAAGTAAATGTCAACATTTTTACGAAAAGTTATGATAAAAAGACACATCAGAAAAAATAACTGTCAACAAAAAAATGTAACCGTAATTATTTTAACGAAGAGTTACGATAAAAAGACACAACCAAGAAAAAATAACAGTCAATATTTAAACAAAAAATTGCGATAAAAAGAAAAATATGGAAAAAAATAACCGTCAATATTTTAACGAAGAATTGCGATAAAAAGACACAACCAAGAAAAATAACCGTCAATATTTTAACGGAAAGTTGCGATAGAAAGACACTACCGAGAAAAATAAACCGTCGATATTTTAACGGAAAGATACGATAAAAAGACAAAAACAAAAAAAAAACCTTCAATATTTTATCTGAAAGTTACGATAAAAAGACACAACCGAAAAAATAACCATCAATGAAAAATTGTAACCATAAATATTTTAACAAAGAGCTAGGACAAAAAGATACAACCGAGAAAAAATAACCGTTAATATTTTAACGAAAAGTTGTGATAAAAAGACACAAACGAGAAAAGTAATGTTAATATTTTAACGGAAAGTTGCGATAAAAAGACACAACCAAAAAAATATTTGTCAACGAAAAAAAGAACCGTCAATATTTTAACGAAGAGTTGCGATAAAAAGACACAACCGAGAAAAAATGACCGTCAAACTTTTAACGGAAAGTTGTGATAGAAAGACACAAAAAAAAAAATGACCGTCAATATTTTAACGGAAAGTTACGATAAAAGACACAACCGAAAAAATAATTGTCAACGAAAAAAGTAACCGTCAATATTTTAACGAAGAGTTGCGATAAAAAGATACAACCGAGAAAAAATAACTGTCAATATTTTAGCAAAAAATTGCGATAAAAATACAGAACCGAGAAAAAAATAACCGTCAATATTTTAACAGACAAAAAAAAAACACAACCGAGAAAAAAATATCGTCAATATTTTAACAAAAAGTTATGATAAAAAACAGAAATGAAAAAAGTAACCATCAATATTTTAACTGAAAGTTGCGAGAAAAAAACACAACCAAAAAAATAACCGTCAACGAAAAAAGTAACCGTTAATATTTTAACGAAAAGTTGCGAGAAAAAGACACAACCAAAAAATAACCGTCAACTAAAAAATTAACCGTCAATATATATTTTAACGAAGAGTTGCGATAAAAAGACACAACCGAGAAAAAATAACCGTCAATATTTTAACGGAAAGTTACGATAAAAAGACACAACCGAGAAAAAATAACCGTCAATATTTTAACGGAAAGTTGCGATAAAAAGACACAAACGAATAAAGTAACAACCAATATTTTAACAGAAAGTTGCAATAAAAAGACACAACAAAAAAATAACCGTCAATATTTTAACGAAAAGTTGCGATAAAAAACACACCCGAAAAAATAACCATTAATATTTTAACGGAAAGTTACAATAAAGAGACACAACCGTTCAGAAGTGCAAAATACATTTATTGAGGTTGTTATTTTGGTTAATAAAACCAATTTGATATGTAGTCTAATGGTTGATGTAAAAAAACTTCGTAGTATTACTAACTATACAAAAAATGCAATGAAATTATATAATGGAAAGACGTAACTTTAAATGAATAAATGCAACTACAAAGATATAACTGTAAACTGAAAAGATACGACTGTAATTGAACAAATATAACCGTAAATAATTCAACGAAAATTCAATAAAAAGACATAACCGTAAAAAAACAACCGATTTAAACGAAAAGTTGCGATAAAAAGACGCAACCGTTCAGATGTGCAAATGGTATTTATTAGATTGCTATTATATATAGATTCTAATTTTTTTAATTTAAATTCTTGAAATAAATCATTATTATTTATTTTTAGTTAGATATAAGAAATATCTCATATATTCATATCAGAACTAAAAAATGAATTATACATTAAACTGTCTACAACATCAATCTTATGAAATATATCTAGCTAGGATATAATTTTGTGTCAAAAAAAAAAAATGGTAATAAATAATGATTTGGTTCGACCTAGATTTCTTCTCTAGTTATTGGTATTAGTATTTTGCTATATTTAACCCACACTAAAATCTGGAAATGTGCCTGTTTAAGTTATAAACAACAACAATAAATAACGGTTTTGGTTCTTAGAATAATATGTTGCTATGAATATAAGTAACTTTTGAGATTTGTCTTGGTTTAGTCTAAACCTTAATGCACATTAAATTATAGTTTTTGTTTTTATGTATAGTTTAAAAAGGAAGTAAACTCAAACTCAAACTATGTTTTTTTTATAAATGTGAAATATGCCACTAATGAATAAATTCATAATGGCTTAATGTTTGAAAATTTAATATGGATATGGAAGGCTATAGTGAAATTTGAATGCAAAGACTCACTTTCCCTAAGAGAATAAAATTGTTCAGCCAAGTGGACTACTCGTATTCGATAGTTTTTTTTATACCTTCACGAATTTTAAAACTTTAAAGAGCGTATAATTAAACAGAATTGAGTAGTAGAAAATCATAAATAATTAAAATCAATAAACATACAGTTCCTATATTACGGCTGTCTATTCCCTTCTTCGCACATGTTCCAAATAATTTAAAAAATAAAAAGAAAAATTGAAAACTATCTTCTTTTTTTTCTTCTATAAAACCCACAACTTCTCTTTTTCTTGTGCATTCGAAACTCATCCTTTCTCTATCTACACATAACTCCAAAAAAAAAAAAAAAATCTCTCTACCCTCTTCGCAAAACAACATAGAAAAAAGTAGAAAGTCTCAATCTTTTTGCTGAAAAGTCTCGTTGTGCGTCTTTTCTGTGTGTATCAATGGATGAAAAAGGAAGAACCTTGAAGAACAACAACATGGAAGACGAGATGGACCTAAAGAGAGGTCCGTGGACTGCTGAAGAAGATTTTAAGCTCATGAATTACATTGCTACTAATGGAGAAGGTCGATGGAACTCTCTTTCTCGTTGCGCCGGTATGATATATATTTTCATATACAGATATAGTTTTCTATATGTATGTTCCACTTCCATGAGCATCTTTCAAGCATAAAGAGCCAAAGGACAAGTAGCATAACATAATTGATTTATTGCTTTTTGTTCAATCCTTTTCATGTTTCAATCACCATGTGTGATTGTGTTTTTTTCTTTTAAATTGCCCAACCTTTTTACTATTTTTAAAGAGTTTTTTGAAAAAAAATTATTCGAAAATGGTTTCTTTCCCTATATGCATAGATGAAAAGACCCTTCATAGGTATGAATCAAAAAGTGCATACCTCTCATGTTTTCTCTTTCTCGTCTTCTTCTTATTTCTAAAAATAATTTCATTCGAATGAATAAAGTATTGATGATTTGAGTGAGATCTTTTGGTAATGGATTCAATTATTAACCATCTCAAATTTGAATAAAATATCCAAATTTGGTTATTAAATGGGTGAAAAAAAAATGCGAATTAATGATCATCATCTATAAGGGAAGAGCACTAACTCAATGGGAGAAAGCTTGCTGAAGAAAAAGACCCTTTAGGACAATTTGCATCATAAAACGGTTCATTTTATTTCGTTGGGGAATTTGATATAACTTTACCGAAATTAAAACAATTATTATAATGAGTTTCTTCCGTATAAAATCATCATACTATACGTAGACATGACATGCAGGTAAATTAATCATCATTTATATTTTTACCAATGAAACAGGACTCCAACGTACCGGTAAAAGCTGTAGACTACGGTGGTTAAACTATCTCCGCCCTGACGTCCGCCGAGGAAACATTACACTCGAAGAACAACTCTTGATCCTCGAACTTCATTCCCGTTGGGGCAATAGGTATGTTTATAAAAAATAAAATAATATAACATATTTTTCTAAATAAACTATACAATATATAGTTGATTAATTTTATTTAAATGGATCAAATCTATATTTTACATTAAAAAAAACTATAATAGGAAATTTTTGTGAAACGGAAATAAAATAATAACAAACTATTTTAAAGCGGGGAAAATATCAAATTTTGTCGATGTTGATGGATAAAAAAGAGACTACAACATGACATGATCCTGAAATATACTAATGAATAATAATGTCATAGACGACAAGAAAATAAGAATTTGATTATTATCACTACGATTTGTTTAGAACCGCTAATTTATATCTTTTATTTTGACGAATAGATGGTCAAAAATCGCACAATATTTACCGGGAAGAACGGACAACGAGATCAAGAACTACTGGAGGACGCGAGTGCAAAAGCATGCGAAACAGTTGAAATGTGACGTGAACAGCCAACAATTCAAAGACACAATGAAGTACTTGTGGATGCCTCGGCTAGTCGAGAGGATCCAGTCAGCCTCGGCCTCAGCCGCAGCAGCAGCCACCACTACAACCACCAACACCACGGGTTCAGCCGGCACGTCATCTTGCATCACAACCTCTAACAATCAATTCATGAATTACGACTACAACAACAACATGGGACAACAGTATGGTGTGATGAGCAACAATGATTATATCACGCCGGAAAATTCCAGCGTTGCAGTGTCTCCGGCGTCAGACTTGACGGAGTACTACAGCGCTCCAAACCCGAACCCGGAATACTATTCGGGTCAAATGGGGAATAGTTATTATCCGGATCAGAATTTGGTGGGTTCACAATTATTACCGGAGAATTATTTCGATTACAATGGATTATTAGACGAAGATCTAACGACTATGGAAGAGCAGAGTAACCTCAACTGGTTTGAAAACATTAATGGTGCTGCTTCTTCGTCAGACAGTTTATGGAACATTGGAGAAACTGATGAAGACTTCTGGTTCTTACAGCAGCAACAACATCTCAACAATAATGGTAGCTTCTGAATTTTGAAAGCAAAGAAAAAAGACTAGAAATCGTTTTAAGTTTATTATTATACACTAAGTATACGTGTGAAAGGAATTTGTGTTAAGGGAATAATTAAAGACAAAGAATGTGTTCATGATATTATATTAGGATATATGATCAGCTTTTTTATTCCAAGCTTGATCATGTATCATGGCGTTTTAACATAGCGCTAAACTTGATTGGTTTTTTTTTTTTTTTTGGGGATTGCAAATGATATCTTGTGGATATACATAATTTATGATTTAATGTTAAGAAAGTTATTCATTCGTCGGTGAGAGTATGTATACAATAAACATAAACAATGGAACTTGTTTTCACACTATAGATTGAGTGATTTCCTCAATGGAAGCATAATACAAAACAATTATTCATTTATTTATTAATATTCTAACGACGAAGCACATAATTGGTTCCACCATGTTAAATATTTAACCCAAGATATGACACAAAGACATCATAAAATATTTTTAAAAGATATATAATAATGACTTTGGTACTATAAAATGGATAATCCAAGTGATACTATACTTTTTTGGAACTATGTCTATAGAGCATGTATATGGAAAATAAAATGAACTAGTGTGTGACTGTGCGGTGTGAGTGTGAAAGCCTTTCCTTGGGTTCAAAAGAAGACATTTAAAAATTTCCAAAGCCACGTGGCAAAACCTGGTTGGTTATGATCTGGGCTTTGAGTTTAAGGTGGCCATTAAGGGGTTTATTCATTGAAAAGTTAATTGTTTGTTAAAATACATGCTAAGTGATGATAACCCACCACTAAATATGTCCAAAAACCCTTAGTTAATTATTGGAAAACGCATTATTGTACGGACCGTTACACCAATATGTAGACAAAAACCGTGTCCTTACTCGGCAACACGTCGGCAACACCATATCTTCTATCATATGTATTCCCTCTCCTCATCTGTTCTCACTCAGTTCTATTAAAAAATCAGTTTAGTTATAAAACAAGGATCCCCAGTGTGAGTGGCATGGCATGGTTTAGGTTTTGGAGCCTAAATCAATTCAGAGGTTTATAAAAAAAGAGAAGAAAACTTTTCTGATATATGTTTTATATTGGATATCATCTTTTAAGCATTATTTTTGTTTTTTTTTTGCAGTCCACACATAATTACAACGCCGTCAAGAAAACTGTAGTTGAAGTCGTTTTCTCTCTGTATACCAACTTGATCCTTTAAGCAATAACACTGCTTTCCTCGTTTTTTCTCATCGAGTAGAATATCTTCTAAACTTAAATATATAACATAAGATATATATATATATGCTGCACACCTTGTGGAATTGGCACGTGGATAAGACAAAAATCACGTGCTTAAATAGTGAATGTGAGGGAAGACTTAAAGAGAAGGCGGCGTGGCTGAGAGTCTGAGACAATGAAAAAATCATAGGCGGTGTGGTGTGGCCAGGAAATAAGCCGACGCCTAAAAGCCATCCTAAGACCGAGAGTGGTCCCAAAAATCTGAACATCTCTTTCCTCAGCAATATCTTTAGGAACTTTTTATTCAAAATTCGTCCAATTTTGAAATATTGATTCTTTTTTGTCAAAATTATTGAAATATTGATCCTACCAAGATTTATGCTGATCGTTATCTCATCTAATAGTAAGTAGTTTCATGGAGAACCACTTATAGATTTTACTAAATGCGAACTAATCTATCATTTTACGTTTGGAAACGAATCTTTACGTCAGGTTTTTCATTGCAAGTGAGAAGAGTATTAACCTAATTGCCCAAATATCCAAAATATAGTAGCTGAATTTTTTTCTCTGGTCGCTGTTGCGAACTTTATGGCGTAATTATATACTAGAAATACATAACGTTAAACTTCACAATATTTATGTAAAAATGCAACACACAAAACAGTAAAAATAAAAACAATTGACGGTGTGAGATGGATTCTTCTTGTGTTGCATTTTTACATGTGGAAATGTAGTCTCTATAGTTGTAAAAAAAACTCTTCAAAAATCAAACTTGTGTTAACGTTTTATTCAGAAGAGACAGAACAAAAAGAAAAACAGAAAACAGATTCAGATACATGGGACTTAGCGTGCGCCACGTGGCGTCTGGCGATTCGATGGGGTGGATAAAATTCCATTGTTGGGGAAGAGGAGCACAAAGAAGAAGGACACCGACTCGATGGTCATTTGAATGGTCAAGGTCAACGCGTCCAGAGACTTACACGTCGGCGTCAACGTGGCTTTCCTTTTGGGTCCAACCTTTTTCGTACATACATTCATACATTAAACAAAACCATATCTAATCCGAAACCTGCGAAATACATTGAATTTGGAGAATTCACTTTTTTTTTTTCTGTGTGTCATTTCCTACTTTTTTCTTCATAGATAAAAGATCAAAATATGCTTATAATAGAGTAACTTTTTTAGAATGACAATAATATACGAGTGATACAAATTTAACATCTGTCGCAGAATCAGAAAATATAGTGTGGAATTAAAGTTTTAAGTTTGTACTCTACGTGGATTAATGATTTAAACGTTATGCATGCATATATATTGTACCAATATTAATACTGAAGCAGTTTTTTTTTGGTGGGGATCAATTGGTCTGGTCGTTATGGGGAAAAAACTATAGTCTGTTGATACTAGCGGAGATTTTTACCGCGATCATTAATTAGGAATTTAGGATACTATTTTACTTTTGCCACAATGAGATATATACTACTTTAATTAATATAAAGAAATCAAATGGAGGATAAATTTTTTCCGTAGAAATTATTTACTTATCAGATTTTATTTAAGATTGAAAGACAATGTATGATTTTTTTTCGTCATTCTTTATATAACATTTATTTGTTACAGACTTGCGCGCGGTTAATATCATCGAGATTCATACCGCTATATTATTGTATATATTTTCATTCATTTTTGAAAACATTGTTATAAAACATCCAACCATATATATTATATTTTAATATAGTATTAGAAGTATGCTAAAGCATATATAACAAGTACATATTTCGAATAATCATAAATACATATTTTTATCAAGATTATAATATAACAATGGGACTAATACAAACTATTATACTAGAAACTTAGTCTTAATCAATTGCTTTAATATTGTTTGTTTGTTCATTTTGTTTTTATGGACATAAGCATTTTTAGCCACTAAAGTCTCTAAAGCACTAGCCAGAAAACCATGCTAATCACGTGATAAAGCTGAAATTCAATTGAATCAATGCTTTAATAGATAACCCGTATAACTGGATCGAGACGCAAACCCAATATTAATCACATTAACGAATACCCAAATCGTGTAATTGATACGACACATGAATATTCGGTTTTATTGAAATTTTATATTATTACCAATCTAGGAAAATTTTGATTTTTCGGTTTCCGTGGTACCTTTGGACAAGAGGTTTATGTTTTGTCTATCCCGTCGTAAGTTGATTGATACCTGCCTTGAAATTTGCCATACCTTCTTAGCAACCACTTGTTTGTTTGTTTGTTTGTCTGTCTTTTGTGGTCATCTTTAGTTTCATAATAATTCACACATTTTCGTTAAAAAAATCAATTAAATATTTTCATACTTCTGCATTATAATTACTTATTTAAACATGTAAGGATTGTAGGATTTTTGAGCTTTAATTATGATGGTTAGCGTAAGAAAGTATTGAGATACTCTTCCATGCATGGTATTAGGACATATTTGTTTGTATGCGTTTGTCTTTATGTTTATATCTGTGTATAGTTCAATATTGGAATTTTTTTTTTGTCTCTCATGTAAAAGTAAACACAAACGCAAAATCTGTGTAGTAGGCGATCGATTCTTAGGTTGATGTGTATAAGATTGATGACCAATATTAAGTTAAGAGAGTGATATTACACATCTGAATGAAATAGTAAAACTAGTGTGTAATTCCATCGCTTACGTTTTCTACCGTATCATGTTTTTTTTTTTGGACAAACTCGTATAATATTTTCCCGATATAAAATAAAATAAAATAAAATGTGTAGGGCTATTTGATTATGAAAAATTCTTTTGATCTTCATACGTATAAAGTATATTTAAACAGATTCAATGTGTTTTACATATATAATGGATAAGATAATTAAACTTTCATGTAAATCAGATCATTGTGTGTGTTTAACTTTCCATGTTTCCAGATTGCATGAGTACTTGAGTAGTAGTACTAGTTGCGAGCGCTTGTGAATTTATCCAATCCACTAAGGTATAAAAAGAGACCCTTCCCACCATTAAGATTAACTAATTTTTTTTTTCTTATAAATATAAAACAACAATATGGGATTGTGGTTTGTGGATAAGACCGTATATATAAGCTAATATCAACAAGACAAACTGAAGCACGTTAGATAAATGAAATGCTCCTGTCCCTTTCTAGGTTATTCAAAAGCAAACGTTTAGTATTAAACCCCACATGCTTCAATCCTCGTGGTTAGGCATCTAATATGAACACTTAAGATATTTAGTTCTTATGAGTTTGCAGATTTGATAACTTCTCCGTTTTCTTTCTTCACCAAGTAATATAGATAAGTCCAAGCCATTTATAAACAAGTAATATAGCTAATTTGGGGTTAAGAAAGTGATTTGACCCTATGTTTCTAAATTCAAGTTCCAACAGTAGAAATAAAATTAATTTACATGTTGTGCTTAGCCTGATAAAATTATGGACCAAGAACTACAAAAACTTTGGTAAATTTTTTTCAAAGATTATTAAAATGTTGATGTAAAAAAATGGATTAAATATGTTAGTCACTTAATAAATTATTTCAAGATGTTGTTTTACAAGAAAAAAGTATATAAACCAAAGGTAGATATCAATTAAAATTTTGCTCACACATTTTTTAAAAAAATGGTCTAAATCATTTTAAGGCTGGAGTATGGGCAATTGAGAAATTAGTACATGGAAAAAGCATCAGAAACCCATACGGTTAATATATTACGCTCCTACTGAAAGCATAAACTGGGCCTCATCTTTGTGGTAATGGGCTAGTGTAATTCGAAACGTGAATCTTTGTATGCGCTTGAATATCACGATCAATCAGAGCGCGTGGGTATGTTATGTGACGAAGCAAGATTCCTTCCTTGGCCGCCAGACAAATTGCAAACCGAAATTGATCACGGCGACGCGTTTGCACAAATTAAATTTCAGACAGAAAAAAAAATGTGCGTGTACATCTAGAAACATTGACTAATCAAAATATGCCACGTATGCAAGGTTTTGGCTTCCCAGGGGTAATTTCGTAAAATAGAATCGTGTCAACTGTCAAGGTAATCGACGATTACTAATCGTCGTCAAGTATTTTCTTTTTTTTCCACATTTTATTTAATGAGAATTCTTGTGGGCTCTACCACCGGCCCATCTGATCCATACAGAAACAGAGAACAAAATCTAAAATGACATTTTTAGCCCTAACTAAACGATTAAGTAATAATAGAAGAGACACGTATCTGAGCCTATTTTCGTAATTACGCCAATAACTGAAAAGAAAAAAGGAAAAACATAAATTACACGCGCGTCAACATTTTTGGCCACGGATCTTTTTCTTTTTAAGCAATCTTATAAATGTAATGAATAAACTCAGATTTCATCATCTTCACCAAACCATTCAGACAAACAATAAAATATCTTGCATTCATTTTTATTACATTACGCTCTAAAAATCTCATTCTTTGATCATCTTCTCTTCCCCTGTAAGTATCTCCGATCTAATTATCTGTTTCGGAATTCCATTTTCCACCTCGAATTAGTATAGACATTCCCTAATTTCCACGATCGGGTTCTTTTGTGTTCGTCGATCACGAAGCTTGCTAAGTTGTATTGGTTGGTGATTGTATAGTTTTGATTATTGGAGAGAATGAACAGTAGGAGCTGTATCTGTGTCTCTGCGATGAAACCCTGTTGTAGATTTCTTATTAGTTTTACAAGTTCCTCGCTTTTCGGTGGCAAATTCATCAGTTCGTCCAAGTTACGCTGTACAAAGATTGATTCCAGAAGTATTAGATCTGGTATTCATTGCCGTCGGATTGTTCTGGATCGGGATGGTTTTTGTGATTCCGATTCCATTAGTTGGGGAGGAGGAGGATCTAGAGTTTTAAGAGCTAGAGGTAGTAGAGGAAGAGGAAGGGGTGTTTTAGCAATTCCCCGTGTAGCCTCAGATTTTAGGAACCATTCGACTTCTTCGTTGGATTCTCATGTAAATGATAAGAGCTTTGAGAGTATGTTTGTGAAGCCACTAGTTTTTAAGGATGTGGAGAAAACTGAAAGGATACCGAAAAGGGAAAGTGGTAATGGAGGAGGACAAGATGCTAATTTTGGAAATGTGGGTGTAAGAAAGGAACCAGAACGGGGTTTGAGTCAGACTGAGGTTGAGAAGGAGGCGTGGAAGCTGCTTCGTGGTGCCGTGGTGAATTACTGCGGGTTCCCGGTGGGGACTGTAGCGGCTAATGATCCAGTGGATACACAGACTTTGAATTATGATCAGGTGTTTATTCGCGATTTTGTTCCTTCGGCGTATGCTTTTATGCTTGATGGAGAAGGGGAGATTGTCAGAAACTTTCTCCTTTATACATTGCAGTTGCAGGTAATTATTTTCTTGAACCTTTTTGTTTGACATGATGCTCTTGAGCTGTTATTTTATTGCTTCTGCCTTCTGTCCAATACACAATTGGTTTTAGACTGTCTGTCTATATCAATAATTTAGAGCTCTATGTTGTTGTTAATTTGCTTGGGAACTGTTTAAGTTGGTTATGTAAATTTCCAGTTTTTAGAGGAGACTTGATTCTTTGATTTTCAACATGGTCTTGCTTTTCTTGGTTGCTTGCACGCTCATTATCTGCAATTGGAATTTGATTTCTCATTCTAGGGAAGTTTAGCGGATTTTGTGAAAAGCAATTTGTCTAGTTTCTTTACTGAGTTTTATTGCCTAATGGAGAAAGGCAAGAGTCAGACAAATATCTCCCCTGTACGTTGCAGTTCCAGGTATGTCTTCTTGTGTATGTTTAGACCCGAAATTTTCTATTGCTTGTCATAATTTAGTTGTTGAATACTGTGATATTCTTTAAGATGCCACCAAGTTTCATTTACTTCTTCTAAGAATTTGCCTCTCCTTGCCTGTTCCATTAGTTTCTAACTCTTAGAGAAGCGTTATAGTTTGTTCTGATATCTCAAAAATCTGATGCTTATTTGATAAAATTAGTTTTAATCTGTGGTTTTTGTTTAATTAATTTGGCTTTGATGAAGCTCACTGACACTGTTAATGGCACTTTGGTCTAAAGATTTGCATTTCCTTCCAAGTTATGTAGGTTCTGGTTCTTAAAAAAATGTTTTTCCTTTGATTCCATTGACTTCAATTCTTATGTATGCAATTGTAAGGCATTTGATATACTGATCTAGGCCAAAGTTTATTAATCGAGCTTTCTGTTGCTTGGTTGTTAGAGCTGGGAGAAAACGGTGGACTGTCACAGCCCTGGCCCAGGGCTAATACCAGCGAGTTTTAAAGTGAAATCTGGGCCACTTGAGGGAAATGATGGTTCATTTGAGGAGTTTTTAGATCCAGACTTTGGTGGATCAGCCATTGGGCGTGTTAGCCCTGTTGACTCTGGTAACTCCTTGTGCTCTGACATTTTCTACTTATCATGGGGAAACTAACACCCTAGACATTCCAGCTACTAATATGATTGGAATCTTTGTTAATTTTGCTAGGTTTGTGGTGGATCATATTGCTGAGAGCTTATGGAAAGCTCACGGGTGACTACACGTTGCAAGAGCGAATTGATGTTCAAACAGGGATCAAGTTGATACTAAAGCTGTGTCTAGCCGATGGCTTTGACATGTTCCCGACTCTTCTTGTCACTGACGGATCATGTATGATTGATCGAAGAATGGGCATTCATGGGCATCCACTTGAAATCCAAGTAAAGTGACTGATCATGTATGATTGATCCAAGAATGGACTTTTCATAATTGATAATTAATGGTCATAATTTTTTCTTTCCCAGGCATTGTTCTACTCTGCTCTCCGCTGTGCTCGAGAGATGCTTATTGTGAATGATGGAACCAAGAACTTAGTTGCTGCAGTTAACAATCGCCTAAGTGCTTTATCGTTCCATATCAGAGAGTACTATTGGGTGGATATTAAGAAAATCAACGAGATATACCGTTACAACACTGAGGAGTATTCAGCAGATGCAACCAACAAGTTTAACATATATCCGGATCAGATCCCTACTTGGCTTGTCGACTGGATTCCTGAGAAAGGCGGTTACTTCATAGGAAATCTTCAGCCTGCTCACATGGATTTCAGATTCTTCACGCTTGGAAACCTCTGGGCCGTTATTTCATCTCTGGGAAACCAAGAACAGAACGAAGGAGTCATGACACTAATCGAAGAGAAATGGGATGATCTTGTTGCAAACATGCCTCTCAAGATTTGTTTTCCGGCTCTAGAGAAAGACGAATGGCGAATAATTACCGGATCTGATCCAAAGAACATGTGAGTCCCTTCAAAATACATTATCTTTTTTCGTTCTTTGGGAATTCCGCAGATCTTTGGTTTCATACTTTTCATTGCAGGCCTTGGTCATACCACAATGGCGGATCCTGGCCAACTCTCCTCTGGCAGGTACAAACAAAGAAACATGTATTAGTTCTAAAGTAGTTGTGTTTTCAGATTGAAGAAACTCTAAAACCCTTTTACTTCCTGGATTTTTGTAGTTTACATTGGCTTGTATCAAGATGGGGAGGCTTGAACTGGCGAAGAAAGCAGTTGCTGTAGCAGAGAAAAGGCTCAAGGAAGATGAGTGGCCTGAGTATTATGACACGAAAAACGGGAGATTCGTGGGGAAACAATCAAGGCTTTACCAGACTTGGACCATCGCAGGTTTCTTGGCAGCTAAGAAACTCATAGAGCAACCTGAGAAAGCATCACTCTTGTTCTGGGAAGAGGACTATCAGCTGCTCGAGACTTGTGTCTGTGGCCTGAGTAAAAGCAGCGGAAGGAAGAACAAGTGTTCGCGTTTCACACCTCCAAGATCTTAGTTTCCTAGTTTCCTGCAACTTAATAAGCGCACGAACAAAAGTCTATATTTAATCATATTTTGTTTTAGCAACATATCTGATCTTTACGAAAACATTATCTTTGTGAAGTTTCTTTCCAGCTAGTAGGCAAAAATCGACCTTGCTAATTAGGACGATGAATCAGTTTCTAACTAAACGTATTTTTAATTTGGAATATTTTAAGAGGAATATATGCTTTTTTTTTCTGCCTAAGGGCCCCTGGAACTGGTGGTCTGGGACGCTGCGTCCCGCAGGTAAATTGCGCAGTGGCCGGGACTCGAAACCGGGTGGCGGGTGCCTCAGCCGAGGTTCCTTTACCACCAGAAGACAAGCACCCGGTTCTTTTCCTTCTTCTCGGTTTACTTTTAATGATTTGGATATATAATTAAAACTAAAATTGATCTGAACTAAAATTGGATTTGTTTATAGATTGGTTTTTCAGTTTGGTCAGATCAAAAATGGATATTTGAAGGAAAAGGAAATTAGTGTAGATTTTTCGTTTCTTTTACCTAGGAAAATAAAGGAAATTATTATGTGATACTGCCAAAAGAGTGAGACGAGAGAAAAAGACATCAGATTTGAGATGGCTGAGGAAGAAGATAAGAAAATCTAAGTGGACCACTAGCCAGAATACACATACTACTACGAGAATATGTTTGGACAACAATCATAAATATATTACAACCACAAATTCAAAACAAACTATACGTAAAAATAAAAATCTCAAAAACAATCAACAAATATTATATATCACATGTCAAGTTACTTTGAAATCATCATTAATCAAATTGCATATTAACTTTCAATAAATTACTATTAGTAGTATGAGTTAACATTTATGTATTAGTGTATTTGCTTAACAGAGAAGCTCCTAATATAATGTCAAAAACCCGGCAAAATACGATGTCGTATTAGGACCACATATGGGAGACGTACACGGACTTTGGAGCTAAGCCACCCACACGAACACGATAAGGTTGCGAGCAAAGTGATCACGACCAACCATTCAATGGGCCCTTAATGGGCTCTTTTGTCATAAACCCGTTTTGTTTTATCTTTCCCCGTGCCGGTAAATACTAGAAAGCTCCGGTTATTATTTCACATCGACGATTATGGAATTAGTCGCATTGCTAATTAAGGTCGCCGGTCTTGTGGCCACTATCACCGTTGGAGCCAACGCATTTTCCTACTCTCGGTTCCGTCGCCAGAATCTCGCGAAGTTTCGCTCTCCAATCGACGAATCCAAAGAAGTTCTCGCCGATTTCAATTCCATTGGTAAAAAAGCTCTCTCATCTCCTCCGATTGCGATTCGTATTACTGTTGAATCCTTTTGGTTTATGTGGTTGAGCTGAGTGTGAGTTTTGTCTCGCCTCATTTATGTTACTCCTCTCTTGAAAACGAGTTTTCCATATCTGCAAATTGTTTCTTTTTGGAACCGAGTTTGTTTTTTTCTTCCCAGTTTTGGAACTCTGTTTATTGGTTCAACGATTTTTGCCGTTGATGCATTCTTTTGGATTCAGAATCATCAGAACCAATAACTACTGATCAACTTCATCAGAATTTTATCAGTTTATGTATAAACAATGGACTATAAACATGTTTGTTCTGGTTTCAGAACACAAGGAAGGCAAATTCTTCTTTGGGTTGGCTACTGCACCTGCTCATGTGGAGGATGATTTGGATGATGCTTGGCTCCAGTTTGCAAAAGAAACTCCATGTTCAGCATCAGATGCAGAGGCTGCTGATAAGAAAGCTAAGAGGAAGAAGGTTAAGCTTGCTGTGGGAGCTATAACCAAAGGCTTGGCCAAGAACTCACATGGAAAAGAAGATAAGACTGCAGCTGATAAGCCACCCTCTAAAAATGTCGCTGCGTGGCATAACGCTCCTCACGCGTGAGATTTCTAACATCAATTGCACCGACATTCTTGATGCATGTGTAGTAAACATTAGTGTTGACAGCTCAAAGTTCAATTTGTTTCAGGGAGGAGAGGCTTAAATTTTGGTCAGATCCTGACAAAGAAGTGAAGCTAGCCAAAGACACTGGCGTTACTGTCTTTAGGATGGGAGTCGATTGGTCTAGGATCATGCCAGTAGAGCCTACCAAAGGAATTAAGGAAGCAGTGAGTCAAGAAAATATACTTCTTGTAGAGAAAGCGTCCTTACCTATTATGATACATCATAGTATTCATATAATTTGTCAATGCATTTTCTTTTGTTTTGCCTTTTTTTCTAAAACCTTGTTTTTCTATTGATATGCTTTGTAGGTTAACTATGAGGCTGTCGAACACTATAAATGGATACTTAAAAGAGTTCGTTCAAATGGAATGAAGGTGATGCTAACGCTGTTTCATCATTCATTGCCACCATGGGCAGCTGATTATGGTGGCTGGAAAATGGAGAAGACAGTCGACTACTTTATGGACTTTACCAGGTGACTATCTCATCAAATGAGCTTTTTATGGACATTATGTAGGTCTTAATCATCTGTCTATAACATGCCAGGATTGTTGTGGATTCCATGTTTGATTTGGTAGACTCTTGGGTAACATTTAATGAACCCCATATCTTCACCATGCTTACCTACATGTGTGGGTCTTGGCCCGGTAACAACCCTGATTTTCTGGAGATAGCTACATCTACTCTACCAATGGGTGTATTCCATCGAGCCTTACACTGGATGGCTGTTGCTCACTCAAAGGCCTATGACTACATCCATGGGAAAATGTTAGTTTTTCTCCCTTTTCTTAAAAAATATCCTATGAATTTCTATCACTAGTACATCTTAATAGTTTCCAATTCTTATTTTGCAGTTCCTTGAAAAAACCTTTGGTAGGTGTTGCGCACCACGTCTCTTTTATGCGGCCATATGGGCTCTTTGATATCGGGGCCGTTACTATTAGTAATTCCCTCACTATGTTTCCATATATCGATAGCATTTGTGAGAAGTTGGATTTCATAGGCATCAACTACTACGGACAGGTAAGAGAGCTAAGAATAAAAATTGCTTTTTAGGTCTCAAATTTGGATCAATATTGCTTTCTCTCGAATAAGTATGTTGGAATCTGACTCCGAGAAATCAGGAAGCAGTGTGTGGTGCTGGACTAAAGCTTGTAGAGACTGATGAATACAGTGAATCTGGAAGAGGGGTGTATCCTGACGGACTCTACCGCGTGTTGTTGATGTTCCACGAGAGATACAAACACCTGAAAGTTTCATTCATCGTCACAGAAAATGGCGTGTCTGATGAAACAGATGTGATTCGACGACCTTACCTGATCGAGCATCTCCTTGCCCTATATGCTGCAATGCTAAAGGTTTTTGTCCCTGAAACTCTCTGAATCATCCAAACGTTTTTAACTGCTTAAGTATTGATCTTTGGTAGTGTTGTTGTGACTGGCTGGCCCGCCCGTTTTGAGCCTGACCTGTTATGAGCTTAATATCTAAGCTTCAAAACCTTGCCATGATTTCGGCTCAAAGGCCAGGCTGGAAACCATTAAGAAAAATGGCGGGTACCTGGGCGGGCTTTGGGTCCGCCATAACAACCCTAGGTATTGGCATATCTCTCACTGTGTTTGTGGCTTTCGTGACAGGGTGTTCCTGTGCTCGGTTACATATTCTGGACTATATCCGACAACTGGGAATGGGCTGATGGATATGGTCCAAAATTTGGACTTGTTGCGGTTGACCGATCCCATAATCTTGCCCGAACCCTTCGGCCATCGTACCATCTCTTTTCCAAGGTTTATCATTATAACCCCTTCTGGTTTCCACTACGCTTGAGATCACCAGATCGCTGTTCATCTCAAATGGCTTTTGTGTTTTCCTTTCTGCTCTCCAGATAGTTAAAAGTGGAAAAGTCACTCGTAAAGATCGGTCTCTTGCATGGAACGAACTCCAAAAAGCTGCCAAAGCAGGAAAACTACGGCCATTCTACCGAGCCGTTGATAATCATAATCTTATGTACGCAGGTTGGTTACAACTTCCACCTTACGTTTTTTTTTTAGTTTTTTCAACTTTTACTTTATAATCTTACTTCCAAGGGGTTTTTTGTTTTAAAGATGGTCTCGACAAGCCTCAATGGAGACCGTTTGTCGATCGTGACTGGCGGTTTGGTCATTACCAAGTGGATGGTCTTCAAGACCCATTGAGTCGCGTGGCTCGAACCCTTCTCATATGGCCACTAATCATGAAAAAGAGGATAAAAAAAGTTAAGATAAAGCACACCGATGATGCTGGGCTCGTTCTACATCCCGCTTTAGCCTCACCCTTTGACTAGAGAAAGAGAGTAGAGGAAACCAGAGTGTACAAACTCATTTCCCTGTACGATTTGCCAAAACTTTGGCGCAATTAGAGACGACGATTCGCCGTTTTCTTGTTAATGTTTAAATAAAGGCAAAACGGTACGATGTTTAGCGTATAGCCTACGGATGACTAACGACATTTGGTTGGACCAATGAATCGCAGGCTTAACCGACCCAATGTCCGGTTTTTGTTTACCTTGATTCCTTACCCTGTTTGGAAACGGCAAGCATTTAGCTATCTAAATAAAAAGGCAAGGTGGGAAAACTACACGACTTTTCTAAAGCATAACTTTAGGATGAGGTGGGCTAGGCCCATTTTAACTGTCCGTGAGTGTTTAGCGACAGGACTTGAAGACTTGAACTCCACGCTAGTCACGGATCAACGGCTCTTATTTTGACACGTGAACAAAACACAAAACACCTCGCATTGTGATCTGAAGGATAAAGAAAAACAGCAGGACGTCGTATAACACAAATTAGAAACGAGGTGTTGTTTTGGTGTTTTCCATTTTTTTTTTTTTTTTTTGCGTTGACCTATCTTGACCGAATTATAAAATAAGCATGTTTGTGTTGCCACTGTATCCTTCTCTATATATCTCCTACTCTTCGCAGATTTTCTTCTGTTGAAGCAACAAGGACCCTACTTTCTCGTTGGTTTGCACAAATTGTTTATTTCTGATGACGAGCGATCGATTTTGGCGCGGCGGTGACCGCGTTGAGGTGGAACGACTTGTTTCCGGCGCGACGGCGTATTTTCCGGCGACTGTGGTTAGCGCGCCGTCGGTGAGAAAGAAACTCGTTTGGGTGGAGCATGAATCCCTAACTGTTGGAGGTTCCGTTTCCGTACGTATGAAAGAGTACGTTATTCCCACGCGCCTCCGTCCATCTCCGCCGCGTGAGCTCAACAGACGGTTCAAAGCTGACGATGAGGTCGATGTCTTCAGAGATAGCGAAGGTTGCTGGGTTAGAGGCAATGTTACGACAGTATTTGAAGAGTCAAGGTACATTGTGGAGTTTAAAGGGGGAAATCGTCCAGAAATAGAGGTTGATCAGTTCGATTTGAGGCTTCATCGTGAATGGCAAGATGGTGCGTGGGTTCCTTCTCTTCTCCAACAGGTAAAAAGTTTCTCTGCGTTTGAATTGAATCTAGGGTTTCAAGTAAAATTGTGAATTGAATGTTTTAGGATTTGGAATGGGATTAAGATACATTAAAAGGTTTGAAGATGTGTTGGTATTTGGCTTAATAAACTCACACTGCTTTTTTGTTTTGCAGAGCAATTTCTTGGAATCGAAAGCCCAAAGTATTAAACTGAAGATAAAAATCAAGAGAAGAGATCAATATGAGAAGGGAGCTCTTGTGGAAGTCAGAAGTGAAGAAAAAGCTTACAAGGATTCTTGGTATTGTGCACGTATACTTTGTTTATTAGGTGATGATAAGTACATTGTTGAACACTTGAAATTTAGTAGAGATGATGGTGAGTCGATCCCTCTGAGAGATGTGGTAGAAGCCAATAACATGAGACCAGTTCCTCCTTCAGAACTTCCGCCTATTGTGTGCTATGAACCAGGGGTTATAGTTGATGCTTGGTTCAACAAACGGTGGTGGATCGGTAGGGTTTCCAAAGTCCTAGGAGGAGGTTCTAAGTATTCAGTTCTTATCATCTCAACAGGTGAAGAACCGACAATCCTAAATTTCAACTTAAGGCCCCACAAAGATTGGATCAATGGTCAATGGGTTAATCCTTCCAAGGTATTGACTGATTTTGTTATTGGTATAAGATATAAGTGTTTATGCAGTTATACTTACGGTTTGTGGATACCTTTTTATGTGCAGGAAGAATGTTACAAACCTCCATTGAAGAAGCTGAAATCTTGTGAGAGAGCAGAGAAGGTGTTTAAAAATGGAATGATGGTGGAAGTTAGAAGCGACGAACGAGGTTACGAAGGCTCATGGTTCTCCGCGAAGATCGTAAGTTACTTAGGGGGAAACAGATACACAGTGGAGTATCAAACACTGACAACAGACGATGAAGGAGAGTTGTTGAAGGAAGAAGCAAGAGGTTCAGATATAAGACCTATTCCTCCTCCACTGATTCCAAAGGCGTATCGATATGAATCGTGTGAAGATGTGGATGCTTGGTACAATGAAGGATGGTGGTCTGGTCGAGTATACACGATAAACAACAACTACACGAGATACGGTGTCTACTTCAAAACGACTGATGAGAGATTGGAGTTTGCTTACAATGATCTTAGGCCTTGCCAAGTGTGGAGAAACGGAAAATGGAGTCGTGCATAAGGATGAAAAGAAGTTGGTTAACAGTTATTACTGTTGATGAAGAGGATAAGAAAATTGTCTTGTTTATAGTTCTTCTTTGTTTATATAATATATCTGAAGTTGGTGATGTCGTTATAATATATATTTAACTTCTAATGAAAGCGATCAAGTGTTACATTTCCTTGTTGTTCTGTGTTCTCTAGTGCTTTTAACATGTTTTTTACTTCCATTTTATTGAAGTTCTTGGATAGATAACTTCAAGTAGAAGTGATGGATGTGTTAAATCTTGACCAATGTGATGTGAACAGTGATAGAACTGTACCTCAAATATCTTTTAATCTATGGTATGTGATAAAAGTGGGAGAGAATCGAGCTTCCTTGTTACACTGGCTTTAAGACTCTCCGGATTGTGGAACAAAACCCACCGTTTTGTAACAGTAGCGGCAGATTAGAGATGGGCTTTTTACCATGTTGTTAAAACTTGGGGTTTTAAACCTAATAACAAAAAAATAGGTAGTGGGTTTAAAACGAAATTCCATTGAAACTCAGGGGTTTCCTTTTTATTTCTATAACTATTTTCCCGATTAAAAATAAAATAATCGTTAAACCCTAAACCCGCTTCTTCTTCTTCCTCAACGCCGCGTTTGTTTTTGTGGTGTTTTTCTGCCACGCCGCTCTCTCTCTCCCTCAAACTTATTCTTCGACTTTCCTCTGAAGAACAGTCTTGCCTCAGTAGGGAGCATGAGTTCTTCTATAGTGTCACAGTTACAGGCTCTCAAGTCAGTGTTACAAGCCGATACAGAGCCTTCGAAGAGACCCTTCACACGCCCTTCAATTCTCTTCAGTCCTAAAGAAGCAGCTGATTTCGATATTGAATCCATCTACGAGCTCGGGCTCAAAGGTCTGTTCTAGGGTTTTGATTGTTCTCTTCTACTATTATGTAATTCCATTGAACAAGCTCAACGATAAATTGAATTCTCATCGTTATTTTTGTTAATTCAGGTCTAGAAGTACTTGGAAACAAAGATGAGAGGTTTAAGAATTACATGAACGACTTGTTTAGTCATAAAAGTAGAGAAGTTGATAGGGAATTGCTGGGTAAAGAAGAAAATGCTCGGATTGATGCATCAATCAGTTCGTATCTACGTTTACTCTCGGGCTATCTTCAATTCCGTGCTTCTTTGGAGACCCTTGAGTATCTTATACGAAGATACAAGTATGTATTTCCTTATTACTATTGGCTATGTATTTTTGCCTTTGTTCGTTCATCAAATTGTCCTAATTGCTCTATTTTGCAGGATTCATATATACAACGTAGAAGATGTGGTTCTATGCGCTTTGCCATACCACGACACACATGCCTTTGTCCGCATTGTTCAGCTACTTTCAACTGGGTGAGTATAATCCTTTGATTTGCTATTGAAGTTAAAGTCCCACGTTTTAGAAAATCGATTTGTAAACCTTGTTCTCATTTCGGGTTACAGCAATAGCAAGTGGAAATTTCTGGATGGTGTTAAAAATTCAGGTGCTCCACCTCCTAGATCGGTTATCGTTCAGCAATGTATACGTGATCTGGAAGTTTTGGAGACCTTGTGTGACTATGTAAGTGGCTAATTTTTTTTTCCGCCCCTAAAGTTGGTTTTGAATCACTACTAAACATCTTATATCTTGGTTACATTGTAGGCATCTCGGACTAAGAAGTATCAGCCTTCAAAACCTGTGGTTAGCTTCTCCACAGCAGTTGTTGTTGGGGTTCTAGGTTCAGTTCCAACTGTTGATGGAGATATTGTAAAGAGGATTTTGCCATTTGTGGACTCTGGTCTTCAATCCGGTGTGAAAGGATGTTTAGATCAACAGGTTTATAAAGTGGATTTTGCCTAATATTGTTTACTAATTGATTTTGTTATTCAGTTAAATGTGATTTATGACATTTTATATGGTTCTAGGCTGGAGCGTTAATGGTTGTTGGCATGTTGGCAAACAGAGCCATGCTCAATAGTAATCTTATCAAGCGGTTTATGAGGTCCATCATTGACACTGCTCGTGAACATGCCAAAGAATCTTCTGACCCCCATTCACTTCGGTTGTCATTTATGGCATTGATAAATTTTGTTCAGGTACAATAACTCCCTGTTATCATGAACTTCTTGCAATTTAATTTTTGATATCACGAATATGTAAACTTTTAATTGCGAGGTCAAACATATGTTTCTATTGCTCACTGAGAATTCAGCTCACAACTGATTGGTGTTGATTTTTTTAAACGAATTATTTTTCTGACTCAACTACAGTTGCAATCTGTGGACTTGATCCCAAGGAAAGCATTGGATCTTCTCAACGAAATAAGGTATTTGAATATGAACAGTATTCCCTCTTATGCTTTTTTTAATTGTAACTTACTAACATTTTTCCAACAATGGCTTCAATCTTGTGCAGAGGTATTTCTGGTGTTCTTTTGGGCTTGTCCAAAGAGTTCAACATCAAAAGATTCCTGGCAGTGCTACTGGATTCCTTACTTCTTTACAGGTGTATATCTGACACTGTTTTGTCATTTTCAAGCGGATGGATCTATTTTGTTAGTATTCATGTTTGACTTACTGTCATCTTGTTTGCAGTTCGTCTGATGATCAATGCTGCGAAGCTTTAGCTTCAATAATTGAGGCTGTTCCAGTAAACAATTTGGTTGATCATTTGATCTCCAAGGTTTTCTCTTTATGTATGACACAATACCAGAAGAACAGTGATTTTAGATCTTCTACATCTGGTTAGTGAAATGTCAACTACCCATGTCTTTGCGATTTGGGTGTTCATTTTTGAAGATTCTCTTTCAGATTCCTCTTTATATAACCACTATTTGCAATTTGATTGTAGGGAGCTGGGCCAAGAAAATTCTGGTTGTTGTAAGCAAGAAGTATCCTGTTGAACTACGTGAAGCGGTTTCGAAATTTCTAGAGGTCTGTGCTCCAACTCTCAATTAGTTATTTTCCTTTGTGTTTATATGGTCTACTGAGTCATCGAATTCTTGTTGCAGGCTACTGAAGGTCAGTCGAAGAAAGAGGATTTAAAGCTAGAGATGTTGTCTTGTATGCTGGATGGGAATTCAGACATGTCCAATCCGTTTGTGGATTCAAAATTGTGGTTCCGGCTCCACCATCCCAGGGTACTATAACCTCTAATCTCAGTTATGTGTTGAAAATTTCTATTTCCTTTTTTGCGCAAAACTGAGGGCTTGTTATAAATTATAGGCTGCTGTACGTTGTGCCGCGCTGTCTAGTCTAAATGGTGTTCTCAAGGATGATAGCTCTAAAGCAGAGGTATGTGTGGGGTACTCATTCCTAGTATTTTGTGACCTTTTTCTTTGCACTTCTTGTCATCTGATTATTCTTCAATTTCTTTTTACTCTCCATCCAGAACCTTGTCACAATTCAGGATGCTATACTGCGTCAGCTTTGGGATGATGATCTGGCTGTTGTTCAGGCTGCCCTGTCCTTTGATAAGTTGCCCAATATAGTAACCTCTTCTGGTCTTCTGGATGCTTTGCTTCATGTGGTGAAACGATGTGTTGGCATTCTCCTATCAGGTGACTGAAGATGCTCTATTCTTTTCTTAACTTGGTTCATGACTGCAAATTTCTATGTTCAGTCAATTTACCTCGCACCATCCATTCTTGTTGCAGGAGTATCACATAATGTTCAACTGGCAAATGATGTTGTTGCTTTGTCTCTTAAAATTGCTGTCTCAAGCTTCTCTAATCAAGCAGACTCTACTGAGAAAGTTACCTCCGCAATGTTCCCATTTCTCTTAATTCAACCGAAGGTTCTTTCTTGTTCTCTTCATTTTATACAGCTATGGCGAAAGTCTTTATTACTTCTGCTAATTGCTGTAATCATGTCTTTCAATAGACGTGGAATTTAAATCTACATGTGCTAAAGTTGGGGAAGGATGTTAACTGGCCACTTTTCAAGAATCTTGGTACTGATGCTGAGATGGTAAATATGAGTTTACGATTTTACTATCCTTCATACTCTAAGTCGCAATCACGAATCTTTTAGTGGTTGTTGAATATTATTATCATGTCATCTAAGAAACTCTTTGTTGCAGAAAAAGCTCCCAGATATCATGTCTACAAACTTATCCTCGATTAGCATGGATATTATAAACAATTTGGGGGAAGCACTTTCCTTGGATCCTGATGAGCGTAGGATTGAGCTTATTGAGAGTGCCTGCAACTTTAAGCTCTCTGAAGTCGTGAAAACATGCAGCAATATCAAATTGACAGAACAGGAACGTAACAAGTTGCAGGTTCGTCACTTCTTTACTGTTTTTCGTAAAAAAAAAACTTCCAGTCCTCCTTGGTATTTAAATATGTTAACTCGTTTTTTGTTTTCACACACTTGGTTTACTATTGTTCGTTGTTTGGAGATTTTATAAATGCTCATAATAACTTGTGAATTATCTCATATCAGAAGGGACTACTGATCCGTGAAAGTGTGTCCACATTGAACATGGATATCATTAACAAGCTGATGGACGCATTTATGATGCACCCTGCTGATTATATTCAGTGGCTTACTGTCAGTTGCCGAGATTTCACCTTGTCAAAGACACTTTTTTATATGCTGTTGATGCATTCACTGCAGAAGATGAATTCTTCATCTGGTAAGCTTCTGTCCATAGTATATGCGTTAACTATACATGCTGATGTTCACGTCTTTTATATTTCTAAGCATCGTAAAAAACTTTTTCTTATATGATAATCAAGATGTGATGCTGATGACTGTGTTTTCCTTTGATTTAGACCCTAGTCAATTTTTGGATCTCTTTGAACTTTGCTTTCCCGTTTTGAAGACTGAGTGGGAAGAACTTGAGGTCGAACTCGATGTTTCTCTGAAAGAGGTATAGTATTCTATCATCTGATGTAATATTTTCATTTATTGGTTGATACTTATATTATCTTGTTAGTTGATGTATCTTTGTATTACTTGCAGCTATTGAAAAGCAATTGCCAAGAACTCCTATATCAACTTCTTGACACCTCTGATTTTACTGCTCTGAATTCAAAGCTTTTGATCTGCTTGTTTTGGAAGTTGGGCGAATCATTCATTAAACTTGAACCCGCCCAAGATACTTCGGTGGGTGATGCTCAACATGATCTGGTAAATTTGATTATATCGAAAATTTTGCTGCCCAACCAATAGCAATGCTCATAACTGCATGTTTGCTACTTCACCTTTGTTTAGGTTTTTAACAAAAGGTTGTGTAGCGGACTTGAGGACTTGTTTTTCTTTTTTGCAACAACTCGGTCACGGCATGTCTTCAAGGAACACCTTCATTACCGTGTGAGAGAAGCCAAAGTCTGTCCCGTTTTGTTTCTATCCCGACTGATCTCACGAGAAGGTTTGCATGGAAATTTATATTTCCTTTAGTTGTTCGCTGATGTTATAAACCACTTGAGCATCTCCTATTTCCAGATGAATGTTTTTCCCAAGCATTCTCATGTCCAAATTTTTATTGGTTGATATTTCTCTCGCTGTTTTATGTCGTTAAAGGCTCATGGAATCTAGTACTGGTTTCTGTTTTATTTCCTCTCGTGTTTTCTTATGCTGCTTTTCCCTTCTTGCAGATGTTCCTCCTGGTGTCCAAATTGAAAGTCTCAAATGTTTTTCGTATCTTTGCTCTTGCGGGAATAATGAATGGTTGAATCGAATTTTCTCAAGCTTTCCTGTACTTTTGGTTCCCATGTCGAGTGCTAATCAGGTGACACCTGAAGTTTTTTTTTTTAATGGTATCACTTTCTGCATTATCTTCCTTTTCTTAAGAATTCTTTTTGATCTTGTTACCTTCACTCTGTAGGACCTTAAAGTAGCTGCCATGAATTGTATTGAGGCACTCTTCAATCTTCGGTGTCGTGTCGACTTTAGCAAAAAAAATGGTAACCTTTATTTGGTATGAGATGTCATGTTTTATCCGATCTTTTTTATTTACCCTTCTGAAATTTATTACCAGGGAGTGCTGCAATCTGTGGTAGTTCTTTTGATGAACTTTTGGGAATGATCGTGCAACAAAGGAGGCTTATATTGTCGGACAATAAGTTTCTCCCATCCTACTTGACATCGTTGCTCAGTTCAACCAGTAATGACCTTCTAGTGCCAGTTGACCTGCAAAAAAGGTACGCAGTGGTGTTTCATACTAAAACTAATCATAGTAAACTTTTATTTTACCTCAAAATAGTTGTCTAGTGACACTTTACTACCTTTTATTATTATCTCCACCACGATATAAAGTGCAAAAGAACATGGTAAATAACAGTAATACATAATT
The DNA here is from genome assembly GCF_000004255.2 of Arabidopsis lyrata subsp. lyrata. Taxonomy (NCBI): domain Eukaryota; kingdom Viridiplantae; phylum Streptophyta; class Magnoliopsida; order Brassicales; family Brassicaceae; genus Arabidopsis; species Arabidopsis lyrata. Next base: position 2,711,178 of record NW_003302553.1, read on the forward strand.
GTGATAAAACTTGCATCTGACTGAAAAAAAGCAATTGGATACATGTTTCTTACTTTTTTGAAATTCTGTCAATCCATTTACTCCATGCTTGATTGTTCTATTCTCATACTATATGTCGCCTCTTATTTTCAACTTTAGGTTTGATCAATCCACAAAAGAAAACATTCTTTCGGTCATTTTATTGTGTGTGAAAGATTTACCAGCTTATGGGAAGGTGTGTTTCTTCTACCGCTCTTCTCGGTTCATTTCCTTTCCTTTTGAAGGTCAAGTATCCTAATGGTTTGTGACACTTTTTTTTTAACAAGTATTAAACTCTTGTTTTTTTTCTTCTACAGCTAAGGGTCCTATCTTTGCTAAAAGATCTGGGCATCATGCTCCTGCGTGATGAAATTGTTAAGTTATTGTCTCAACTTCTCGATAAACGTAGTCAAGACTACTTAAAACTGGACAAAACTCTCCAGCCAATGTCAGACACTGAGGTCGATTTATTATGCCTTCTTCTGGAGGTAAATTCACTTTTCTCCATTCGTATCCGAGGAAACCTTAGCTACTTCCTTGCACTACAGTTTAAGAAAATTTCCCTTTTGCTTTTCTCTCTCTCTATGTCAGTGCTCCATGATGCGTTCAGCATCGTTTAAAGGGCAGTCTCTGGATGATTATATACTGAGCGCATTGAAAGTAAGAATAGTTCATTCTCTGATATTTTTCTTGGTTGCTTTGAGGCCTTTTTGTTCCAGTCACAGATGTTTGCTTTTGCAGGTGGATTGTATGGCATCAGAACGTTCTGCTATTATTTCTCCTTGTCTTACCATTTTGGAGAAGCTAAGCAATCAATTTTATGTTGGACTGAAGAGTGAGGTTCAGGTCAGTCTTAATGGCATAGTGTAATATAAATGCAATATCCATCTATATATATCAGGATGACTTTTAGAATAAGTTGATTGTCTTTTGTGGATCAGATTCGTTTCTTCCATATACTGGTGTCTATGTTTCGAAGTTCAAATGGCAGTATACAAAATGGTGCCAAAGAAGCTGTCTTACGCCTGAAGGTATGTTCACTATCTTTTTGTTCCTCAGATTCTTGGCTTCCTTTTTTCTCAAAGTCTTTTCTGATGGATAATGTAGCGCTTTTTTATCTGTCTAGTTTTCAAAATACATTATGGAAGAAATGATCATTTATTCTTCAAAGAATTTCTTCCTGTTGTATTTTTCTTTAATTACTTGGTATTTCATGCTATTGCAGATTTCTTCTTCAACGGTGGTCCATGCTCTTGATCATATCATTCAGCAGGATACTCTTGTTATTGGTTCTTTGAGCAAGAAGAAGAAACAGAAGAAAAGTTCAAAGTCATCTCCAGAAGAAGACGTAAATAGCGGGGAATTTCTAAGCGGAGAAAAGGCTCTCTCTTTCATTGCCGCGTTACTTGACATGCTGCTTCTAAAGAAAGATCTAGCTCACAGGTCTCTTGTAATTCAATATGCTTATATTGGCATGTACATTGTAAATTTTGGTAATCTGAGACTTTTTTATTGCCCAACTAAATTTTTAATAATTATTCTTTTGCTTAGGGAGTCCCTCGTAAGGCCCTTGTTTAAGCTCCTAGAAAGATCCATGTCTAAAGAATGGGTAAAAATTGCTTCTTCCGTTGAGGAAACATCAGTCCAACCTCCACAGGATGTTCGTGAAACAACTCCTGCCTCTATTTCTTCCATCCAACAGACATTGCTCTTAATCCTGAAAGATATTTTTGATTCTCTAAATATGAATCCTTTGAAGGTATGTTAATTTTTTTAATGCAGTTGATTAGTGATATTGCTGCCTGTTTTCTTTTCTTAATTCTCCTCTGATGGCAGGCTGAAATAGCAAATGAAATCAATGTCAAAATGCTGGTTGAGTTGGCTCATTCATCAAATGATGGAGTCACACGGAACCATATCTTCTCCTTGTTCACTGCAATTGTTAAATTTGTCCCTGATAGAGTTTTGGACCATATTATCAGCATACTTACACTTGTTGGTGAATCAACTGTGACACAGGTTTGTTAGTCTATATCTTCTTAGTCGTGTGTAAATTTCATTTTTCCTTTTAGAATCTTCAGATTTCTGTCTTTCTTAGCATTCCCCGATATTTTGTTCGTGCCTGTATCTTCCCTAACTGCTGGTTCGTTATTTTGATTTGTAGATTGATAGCCACTCGAAGTCTATCTTTGAGGGGTTTATATCAGTGGTCATTCCATTTTGGCTGTCCAAGACTAAGAGTGAGGAGCAGTTGCTGCTGGTAATTTTTCCCTAAATATTGTACGTTAAATGTAAAATCAATTGTCAACTAATATTTCCTATTTTTAATTTGATTTTTCAGATTTTTGTGAAAGTGTTACCTGATATTGTTCAGCATAGAAGGCGTTCAATTGTAGCTTACTTACTGGGGTAATGTTTAGATAATATTTTTTTAATGGGATTTTGTGTTTATAATCTGAAAATACTGAATGAAGATCCTTCATTTCTGCAGAGTTATCGGTGAACGAAATGGCTTGCCTACTTTGCTTGTCCTCTTATTCCAGTCTTTGATTTCAAGGAAAGGGTCAGCTTGGCTTGGTAATGCCAAGGCTTCTGAATGTCTTGCTTCTGTTGTTAAGAGAGAATGGGAGTATGCTTTTGCCGTGGAAATATGTGAACAATATTCTTCTTCAACATGGCTCTCATCTCTGGTCATGCTTCTTCAAACTATCAGCCAAGACAGCAAACAGTGTTTCTTACAGATGCGGATTGTCTTAGAATTTATATTCCAGAAGTTGCAAGACCCGGAATTTGCATTTGCAGTGTCACTTGAACCAAGAAATAATGTTTCTGTTGGCATCCAGGTAAAAAAAAAGCCTCTTCCAGCTTTTCTTTTTCATACATACTGTTGTTGCTAAACCACTGTGTCTATTCATATGCATGTTATTTCTTGGAATCGTTTGTTACCCTGTTCTCTGTTTTAGTGCTTTCGTAAATGTCCATTTTTAGTTAGTACTTCCTGTTAATTTTTTCAGCAAGAACTACAGGAGCTTATGAAGGGTTGTATATCTCTCCTGCAAGCTGTTGATGCGAAAATGGAGAAAGATGTGACTTTTGCAGTTAGAAATGAAATCAGAATGCGTATACATGATGTCTTAATGACTGTCACGGGAGCCATGGATCTGTCTATATATTTCAGGGTTGTTACTAGCTTGCTTCAGCAGCAGTTGGATCGTAATGGGACGAAAAAGGTATATGTTATTACCATTTAATAACAGAAGTTTTCGTAGTAATTTTGTAGCTTTAGTTAGTGAACATATTTCTACCAAAATATTCTTCCTTTTGTTTGCCTGGAAATAGCATTTCCATGTGAATTCCCTGGGGAATGTACAGATCCTTTGAAGTTGCCTTATTCTTTATTGGGGATTTTGCTCGTTGGCTTAATGTCTTTCTATGATACAAATGTTGCTATTATTTATGAATGCAGGTACTTGGACTTATAAGTGAGAGAGCTAAGGACACCTCTTCTTCTAAACTGAAACACAAGAGGAAGATTTCCAATCAAAAAGCAAGAAATCCTTGGTTGCATTTGGATGAGGTTGCTGTTGATTCTTTCGGGAAGATGTGTGAGGAGATTGTCCATCTAATTGATGAGACAGATGATGAGTCAGGTGTTCCAGCTAAACGAGCGGCCATTTCTACACTGGAAGTTTTGGCTGGCAGGTTTCCGTCTGGGCACCCAATATTCAGCAAATGCCTTGCATCTGTTGCAGAAGGCATCAGCTCAAAGAATTTGGGAATATCGTCAAGTTGTCTTCGCACAACTGGTGCACTGATCAATGTTATTGGACCTAAGGCGCTTGTTGAACTTCCACGCATAATGAAGAATTTGGTAAAACAATCGAGTGAAGTATCATCTGCATCCAAGAGTGCTGGAAACACAACAGCTGAAGAGCAGTTACTTATGCTGTCTGTTCTAGTCACTTTGGAAGCAGTGATTGATAAACTTGGAGGTTTCCTTAATCCTCATCTTGGAGATATTATGAAAGTCATGGTGCTGCATCCTGAATATGTTTCTGACTTCGACAAGAATCTCAAGTCCAAAGCCAATACAATTAGGAGGCTCCTTACTGATAAGATACCTGTAAGTTCTTCACATACATATATGAAGTTTTTTTTGCTTGAAGTGAATCTTAATAGTAACCCTTCTTCCAGGTTCGTCTTACTCTGCAACCTCTTCTACGAATATACGACGAGGCTGTTAGTTCTGGGAATGCAAGCTTAGTGATTGCTTTTGATATGTTAGAAAATCTAGTCGTGAAAATGGATAGATCATCTATCGTTAGCAACCATGGAAAGATTTTTGATCAATGCTTAGTCGCCCTCGATATTCGACGTCAAAATCCAGCAGCTATTCAGAACATTGATGAAGCTGAGAGAAGTGTAACTAACGCAATGGTTGCTCTCACAAAGAAGCTAACTGAGTCCGAGTTCAGACCTCTCTTTATTAGGAGTATTGATTGGGCAGAGTCCGATATTGTAGACGGATCTGGGAGTGAAAACAAGAACATCGACCGAGCTATATCTTTCTATGGTCTGGTGAATAGACTCTGTGAGAGTCACAGGTGAGTGAACATATTTCAAATACGGGGTATCCTTTACTTATGCTTCTAGATGATTAGAAAATTAACTTTAAGTTTTCTTACTTTGGAATGCAGGTCCATCTTTGTACCATATTTCAAATACGTGCTCGATGGTATTGTATCACATCTCACTAGTGCTGAAGCTTCGGTTTCAACCAGGAAGAAAAAGAAGGCCAAAATTCAGGAAACGTCTGACTCTATATCACCAAAAAGCTGGCATCTTAGGGCACTGGTGATTTCTTCCTTGAAGAATTGTTTTCTGCATGATACCGGCAGCTTGAAGTTTCTGGATACAAATAACTTCCAGGTCATTATTATCTATAAATTTTACTTTTTTTTGTGGATCTAACTCTCTTCCTTCCTATTGGAGTACTGACTTCGATTCAAATTATCTTCTTTCCACAGGTGCTACTTAAGCCTATTGTATCACAGCTTGTTGTTGAACCTCCATCTTCTTTAAAGGAGCATCAACATGTACCATCTGTGGATGAGGTTGACGAATTATTGGTTTCATGCATTGGTCAAATGGCAGTAGCCTCAGGCTCTGACCTCCTCTGGAAACCGCTGAACCATGAGGTAACAACATAATTTCGAGAAAGCGAGTCTCAGCTTATTCGATAGACTTTTAGATGTGTTATTGACTTGTATAGTTTACAATGATTAAGTTTTTTCAACTGACATAAAATCATATTGGTCAGGTGCTAATGCAAACGAGGAGTGAGAATCTACGGTCAAGGATATTGAGTTTGAGAAGTGTGAAACAGATGCTGGATAATCTGAAAGAAGAGTATCTTGTGTTGCTTGCTGAAACCATTCCATTCTTAGGTGAGCTACTCGAAGACGTCGAGCTATCTGTTAAATCTTTGGCTCAAGATATTATCAAACAGATGGAAGAGATGAGCGGTGAAAGTCTGACGCAATACCTCTGAAACACTTGAATACTACGAAACCGTTGATTCCCAATTTTGATTCTTTTTTTTGTCTTGTCTTGGTAGTAAATAACTAGATATGAAATACAACTTTCTGAAGTTAGGGTTTTTGAGATCGCTTGTAATGACTTTAGCATAGATCAGTTTATGTGGTCATTCATGTTCCAATGTATTTGCAGAATTTCAACATTGTTTTTCCATTTGTGAATTTAGTGTCATATGAAACAAGAAAGAAACTTAAATAATCCTTTTCTGTGAAGTATACTAACTTTGTTATAGGATATATCTATAAACTTTTATATATTTTGGCAGAAGATAGGGAGATGAATATATTTTCGTTTTAATCAAAATACATACTACTACATCACATTACACAAAATCTCTTACGATTTTTACCTTATTTTATCTCAATCAAGAATAGATAACGATAATTTTCGATCATAATCTGAGCGGAAGATAATCCATGATTCAGATTAAAAATGAAAGAACACAACAAATGAAAATTCCGACCCACGCGCTACAGGTCCTCTTAATTTTCCATTTACGCAAAAATCCCCAAACGGAGGGTTATAGACTTATAGTCCACGGATTATAGTCTCACGCGCTAAACGCGCCTCTGATGCGTGGGGTTTTGTATTTCCAATTCTTACACGCGTGTACGTAGTTCTGTTTTGATCTTTATCGACGTGATATATTTCGGATCCAACATTTTTTCCCTTTTGCTAATTCAGACCAATGGGCTTCAAATTCTGTCAAGTGTCATCCTTTGGATTGAATAACGATTCTCTCCAAAGAAAGACCAAACCCTCAGGCCCAATAATGCCAGCTTGGCACCAACCACATTATAATATTATATGATGCAATTCAAATTCTTAATTTAAAGTCAAATTTCCTTTTCGATAGTAATATCTTCCTTGATATAAAAGTTTACCAATCACAAACCAAAATCGTTTTTTTGTTTTCTCTTTGAATAAATTAATTTGATTTTCTTGGCTAAGGTGGGTCAAATTGAAGATTAATCCCTCTACAAATTCAATATTTCATTTTAGCCGTTGATTTGAAGTTTCTGGAGTTTCAATTGTTAGACAAGCGGTCCTGGATTAATCACCTTCTTCTCATCCACCTATTACCCTATTTCTTCGAAATCATAATTGCTCTAGTGAATAACTAAGAAAATAGCTCCTGCTTCCCCTCTAACGGGGTAAACTATATGTTACAATGAAATAAATAAATGGGTATTACACGTTTTAAAACCAATGGTTTCATCAATCAATCAATCAATCTTCTATGTCAACACCACCATCGTTTTCCTCCGTTGTGTTTTCCACTGAGGTCTCTTCTTTAAATAATTCTTCACTCCCCATGAGTTGTTCATATAGCTACCAAACGCAAGATGACAACATTATCAAAACCATAACTTAATGTGAGATTTGAGAGCAGTGTTTAGTAGTTACTAACCTTCAAGGCTGATTCCACTATCTCATTGTAGTTCAAATTTCCATCTGGACTAGGCATGGAACTGATAGTACCTCCATATTCACCCTGATCCAAATCAAAATTTAGTGTAATGACATTACTAATTGTCGAAATGAAGAGATAAATTCCAAATAACATTTCCCACCTTGACTAGCTCTTGCACGTATAGTGCTCTCCAGAGTAGAATAGGTTTTGCCTCACAAGTATCATTCTCAACAACGGAATCGCTTTGATGATTCTCGGGATCAGGCAATCTGATGAGATTACTCATGGCTGATAATAGCGACTTTATCCCTTGGTCATCGTTGTCACACAAAGTTGAAAGATATAAAACATGCCTGCAGCAGCAAATATATATGGCTTAAAGAACAGTTAAAGCGAAGCAAATGGGAAAGATCATCTTAGGTTAAACCACAACTCACATGTCAGCAGGACAAACCGCTAAACCACTACCAAGCTGCATAACCCGAATTGCAGTTAGCTGTTCAGGAAACAAAGCTACGAGGAAAAAACTATCAATGTTAGAACCTTCAAAACGCAAAAGACGATATACATGTAAGTGAAACAACTAACTAGTGGGTCTTAGTAATTATCTTACATTTAGGTGGATATACGATAAGAGCGTTTGATACATCAGCTTTCACAGAACCTCTAATGACACATATTCCTCTTGATACTTTCTCCTTATTGATCAACGCCTTTGGGACAAGAACACTGAGAGTTTCATTTTGCTGATCTGTCAATGACGACAGAGACTCTAATCCAACAGTAACACATGGATCCAGAATCAACTTTTGGCTGAATATCTCTTGACCAGAAGCTAATCTAACCCCTTTGTAACCCCCAGTTTCCTGCAAAAACAGAGTTTAAAATAATCAAGTAAGAATCCTTTCGTCAACAAAACCAACTATACTTATCTTATGATACAACTGTCAGCTCACTTGCCTTGTCTAAAAGCAGAGCAGTAATAGGCATCCGGAGAACCTGTGAAAACAATGAAAGACCAAATAAGTAACAAATAAGTAACAAATACCACAGCAGCAACACAGTACACAATGCAGCAAATTGTTCCAAACGTACATAGATACATCCTTTGACAGCAGCCCGACGACAAAAGGCTTGTGGAAGTTCTCCTTGTCCATAAATTGGGTATATCAATGCCCCAAGTGCGTTAGAAAACCTTATGTAGAGAATAAAAAGGGTCAGAAGCTAAACTATACTCAGTATAACCAATGAGAACGACAATGATAAACAGATAAACCAATAAGAAAGATGATCACAAATGCGTAAGAGCCAAAGAATGACCTGCCCATAGATATGATGTATAGAGCCATTCGATCTATGCCCTCTTTGGTCTTGAGTAAATGTCTACAAGTTTCCATATTGTCTTGATCATAATCTAGCATCGCAATGGCATACAAGATGATCCTACACAGAAGCAGAGGAAACAAAACCTTACCTTTCAGAGACAAAAATTCTGAGATACATTAAGCAGACAAATGTGCAAAGAGCTGAGATTATCGGAGGCTATACGATTTGATTTTGGGTGGCAAACGCATCTTTGTCAAGAAGTCCACAAATGGACTCTCCATGTCTTCCTCCGATATCTTGACTGTTGTTGTATCATCATTTTCCGTAGACGAAGCCAAGTGACTCTGAACAAGCTTGAAGAATTTCATGAGCTGATTCTTCTCCAACAGAGTCAAGCTCTTGTCCTTGAAAATCGCAGCTCTCGAATCCGGCACATTTCGTAGCTCACCGCTCGAATCCCCGACGAAGCTCGCGTCGATACTCTTGAACTCAACGTAATTGTTAGCTCCTGATTTCAACATGAGATTAATTGATTCATCGGCACAGAAGACAACCCTAGGACCACACAAGTCAACGTTGAATCTTCTAGAGTGTTCTTCGAGGATCTCCGATTCGAAGCTCGAAATCTCAACGGAGGAATACAAGGATCGGTTAACGAGATCCACGGAGATGAAGTCATGGTTGTTTGACGGAGGGAGAGGAGGAGATGACGGCGGCGGAGGAGAAGAAAAGGAGTTTGAGTGAAGGAAAGAAGTGAGATCGGGAAGAGAAAGAGAGGCGAAGTGAGAGCCGTAGAAGGGGTTAGGGTCGAGGTGGAGAACAGAACTACCGGAGGAGGAAGCAGCGGCGGCTAAGACGGACTCAGAGACTCCGGTGCCGACGATAATGAGATCGTAGTTAGAAGGGTCAAGCGGCGGGTAAGGAGGGATGTCGATCATGGTGGCTCGAACCGATTTGGGTATCAAATAAGAGATGAGTAAGAATCGAGGAAGATTTAAGAGAAGAAGAAGGAGTTTCTTCTTACATGTACAAACAAACGTAATGGGCTTGGATGTGATTGAAAGATATATGAATTGGCCCAACGTGGCCCATCTTCTTAATTCGTATACTGGTTTTTTTAATGGAGTTTTTTTTTTGTTTACATAAGCGATTTAATTGAAGAAAATAGAGTTTATACTTTCTTTGTTCACTTTAGTAGTCACCTATAGAATTAGTGTAACATTTTGCCCTTTTTTTTTGAATATAAAGAATGTGTATATCTTGAAAAGATATTGTTAGTTAAAGATTGGGAAGATTTCTTTAGTCAGCTGTGATTATGAAAATCCTCCAACAATTTTTAACTAATGATCGATCTGATTATATCTCTAATGACAGCAAATAAAAGAAAACAAGATATTAAAAAAAAAAAGAAGCTAAAAATGGGGAAAGTGTCTGATCATAATATAAAAAGGTACTCTCAAAAATAATATTTTACATATATGCTTCGAAATTTGTCAGATTTGAATTAGCTTAATTTAACGAATCCAATTGCATGCTCGTTCACTAAAATTGATCACCAAGATCGAAGACCTACGCCAATTTAGAAATGTTAGATTCTAATTTCTACGCTCCACATTATCATCACCATCATCAAATTTAATTTAGCGCATTAGAGGGGAAAAAAAAATGAAAAGAAAGGAGAACAACAAAGATATTTCGGTCAAACAAAAAAGACTGTACGTGTGTAATGTAGCAATAAAGATTCCTCTCCCTAACGGAAAGGACTGTTTTATATCAGTCTGCAACTTTTACAGCTGGGAATGGAGGAAACTTTTTTAGTTTGAGTTGTTTGTTTTCTTCCTTCATCTTCATCACCTACACTCTTTTTTTTAGGGTTTCCATTTTTAGTCGCTTCTCCTCTTTTCCAGTCTTCATATCTTCTTCTCTTATGAGCTCTTTTCCACTTTTCATTTCGTCTGTGTTCTCTCTCTCCTGAATCCATGGCCGAACCACCCGTTCCACCTGAAATATCCGTTCCATCTGAACCACCTGTTCCACTAACACGCTTAGAAAGGTTCGAGAGTTGGCTTGAGCAGAGAATTGTTAGTATCAGTCACTTTTGCCGCACGGCCCATCTCTTAACTGCTCAGATCCTGCTAAGCTTTGCTTTTGCAGCAATTTGTGGATCCCAGACCCGAAATCAGAGGCAGAATTTCAGAGCCGTATTTATCACTACCGTTGCTATCGGGTTAGTGAATCTATTAACACTGGCAATGTGCTCTACTTGACTGAAATGAAAAAATAACTAAGATTCAATAGTCTCTAATTGAGACGATCGTATCGCATAATCATGAAATTCCGCCAACATTTTGATTACGATTCAGGTCATCTTATCTAGCATTTGCAAAACCGTTAATTATG